>NW_027397073.1:6759439-6833334 GCF_003265705.2 Callorhinus ursinus | reverse complement strand
TGGAGTGGTGGGGGGGTGGGAGGGATGGGGTGGCTGGGTAATAGATACTGGGGAGGGTATGTGCTATGGTAAGCGCTGTGAATTGTGCAAGACTGTTGAATCACAGATCGGTACCACTGATACAAATAATGCAATTTATGTTAAGAAAAAACAAAAAAGAAGAAGATAGCAGGAGGGGAAGAATGAAGGGGAGTAAATCGGGGAGCGAGACGAACCATGAGCGAGGATGGACTCTGAAAAAGAAACTGAGGGTTCTAGAGGGGAGGGGGGTGGAGGGATGGGTTAACCTGGTGATGGGTATTAAAGAGGGCACGTTCTGTGTGGAGCACTGGGTGTTATGCACAAACAATGAATCATGGAACACTACATCAAAAACTAATGATGTTAATGTATGGTGATTAACATAAAAAAAAATTTTAAGTGAAAAAAAGTTACAAAAAGATGCTCAGCTTTACGCATACAGAAAAACAAATTAATACTACATTGACATATCATATCTCACTTATCAGAATGGCAAAAAATGTGAGGTTTGACTATAAACCCTACTGCTGAGTGTGTAGGAGAAAACACATTCTAATAAACTGCTGGGGAGTGAATGAAATGGTATAGCCATAAAGGAGAATGCAACAATATCTATGATTTAAAATGCATTTACTGGGCGCCTGGGTGGCTCAGTTGGTTAAGCAACTGCCTTCGGCTCAGGTCATGATCCCAGGCTCCTGGGATCGAGTCCCGCATCGGGCTCCCTGCTCAGCAGGGAGTCTGCTTCTCCCTCTGACCCTACCCCCTCTCATGCTTTCTCTATCTCATTCTCTCTCTCAGATAAATAAAATATTTAAAAAAATAATAATAATAAATAAAATAAAATGCATTTACTTTTTCAATTTAAGTATAGTTGACACACAATGTTACATTTAGTTTCAGGTGTACAATACAGGGATTCCACAACTCTAAACTTTATGCTATGCTCAAAAGTGTAGCTACCATCTGTCACCATATGATGCTATTACAATACCATTGATTATATTCCCTATGCTGTACTGCTGTACCTTTCATCCCCATGACTTAAGACATTCCATAACTAGAAGCCTGTACCTCTCACTCCCCTTCATCCATTTTGCCGGTCCCCACATCCACCCTCCCTCTGACAACCTTTTTGATACAGGAATCCTACTTAAAGAATTTATCTACCCTAGACACACACTTACACATGTATGAAATGACATATGCATGTTATTCATATCACATAATTCATATTAGCAATTGAGTCCAACAATAGGAGACTGGCGAATAAACACACACTGAGACACTCGTAGCCTATAAAAGAGAAGGATGAACACCTCCACATATGGACATGAAAAAATCTCCATACCCATTATTCCGTGCACATGGGATATATTTTTAAGTTATAAAAACAAGGTGTAAAACCGCATGTGACATACTACCTCCTATGTAAGATGTGGGAAGAGCAATGAGAATCTACATGCTTACCCGCTTATGTTTGCAAAAACTAAAATAAAAATGGAAAAAATAAACCAGAGAACAGGATGACAGGGGAACGTCTCTGAATTATATGTTCACGAGGAGAAAATAATTCCCAAAAGTAAAAACAAATATAACTGTATCATAAACTATTAACAGAGAAAAGAGTTCTTTCAAGTGACTTTGAGGCACAGTTTTTTGACTGTATATTCTTTTCTCTTTTAGGATTTTATTTATTTATTTGAGAGAGAGAGAAAGTACATGCAAGAGAGAGCTTGAGTGGGGGTAGGGCAGAGGGAGAGAGAGAATCTCAAGAAGACTCTACGCTCAGCACAGAGTCCAACGTGGGGCTTAAGCTCATGACGCTGACTGAGCCACCCAGGTGCCCCTTGACTACGTATTTTTAGTGAGATTCAGTCTAAGTCAAAAAGAACTGCCAAGAAATCTTGAACTTTATCGGTTAAGGACCACAGTGATACAAACACTACTATTCTGAAATTACTTAGTATGTGCTGAAGGTTAAAGCTAATGAGCAATTATGTTGATATTGCTAAAAAACAAGATTTTCTATGAGCAACAGTACAAAATATGAGCATGGAAATACAAGTTTAAAATCAGAAAAATAGCAATCTGAACTCTTTTTTTAAAATACGTATGTCCTAGTTCAATTACTAAAAGAAAAAAAAATGATATGACAGTAGCTATAAAGGACCCCTTTGGCCTGTTCTTAGTTTCAATATATATCCCCCATTACAAGTAACCAGAATCAAAAATTAATTAATTAATTAATTAATTAAAGTAACCAGAATCTCTAGAGAAATGGCCTATTCCAGAATGCACAAAATAAGCCTGGGACATAGTGGGGGGAAAGAAAGCTTTCAAAGACTAATGAGATGATGAAACCACCTTAAAAGGATCAAAATAAAATACTATTTACCATATCCCAAGGAAAACACTGATTCTCACCATATCTATAGCAAAAAGACTGCTGTCATCCCAGACATCTTCTGAAATTGCTTCACCAATAAGTATCATATCCTCTGCAAGCAATTCCAGAACTCTTATTATCATCTGTCTACCACCTAGGAATATAAACAGGAGATAAGAAAAAATGTTAACTTTAAACGAACAGCTAGATATCATACTGCTCAACCCTCTAGTCAGTCATGCCCCCAAACTCCTATTTCTTTTTATTTTTTTGATGTCTTTAGAATCACTGAGAGAGACGACTAGGGAAGTCATGCTCTATAACCACCATTAACACCTTTGTTCCAATCACAGTACTATTTAACCACAACAAATCCAATGTGCTCATAAGTGAGAAAGATATTCAAAAAGAAAGTAGCAAAATCTAACTAAAAACGCTGTGAGGTTGATTAAGATTCTTCTAATTCAGAGACCTTCTGTATTACATGTAATATGTAACAAAGCACCAGGTTAGGTTTAGAAAATGCATTCTGTGAATCTCCTATTTAGTGCTAGAAGGCTTAACCCTCGTCAAAAGTATTACACCACACCTGAGCGGCCAGGGAAGCTGAAATTCCACTGGACCAACTAAAGTAACAAACATGCATGATGGCGTTTGCTGAAGAACCTTCAAGAAAATCCACCTGAAACAGGTTCTCAAGCCTCTATTAACTTAAAAGTCTATAAAAATTCCAAAAGAGGGGCGCCTGGGTGGCTCAGTCAGTTGAGTATCTGACTCTTGATTTAGGTTCAGGTCATGATGTCAGGGTCCTGGGACTGAGCCCCACATTGGGCTCCCTGCTCATCAGGAAGTATGCTTGAGGATTCTCTCTCTCTCTCCAACGCCCCCCCCGACCCGCCCCCTGCTCATATGCATGTGCGCTCTCTCTCTCTAAAATAAATAAATCTTAAAAAAAAAAATTCCAAAAGAAACTGTTCTGTCACACCCACCAAAGCAATCTCTTCTCCAGAGAGACAGAATAACAAAGGAACTCTACTATCTGTAAGGTGAACATTCAATCAAGACTTCCCTGTCCCACATACCAAAGGTCAATTTCCAATGAATAAAAGTAAAACAAACTACCAGATCATAAAAGTCTAGATTAACTGTTCCATTAGAACAGCTGGAGCAAGTTCTCTTAGAAATCTCTTATGATATTGAACAATTACAAATTATGCAATAATTTATCACAAAAGGGCAAGAGAACATTTAGAAAATTTTATGTACCAAGATATAACTTTATAATTATCAATCTGACTTTTTACAGCAAATTAAGAAAGGTTAAAAGAGAAATCATTATATCTAAAACTGTTCTTCTCAGTATACCATGCAGACAAACATATATACTTTATGATGTCAAAGTTCAGCCTTTCTTTTATTTCACATTACTAGTACATGAATTAATATGTGCTTCTAACTCCTGGAAGCAGAGTTATTCAGTCAGTTATAAGTTAGGGTTATTTGGTTTTCCTCAGGATAAAAACATTTTTAACACTTCCCAAATATAGACCCCCATCCTGCTTCCCTCCCCACCACCTCCAAGCAGGCAAAAATAAGACACAGTGCTTGAAGAACCACTCAAATAGGACAGATTCTTTATTGAGCCAGTATAAACCATAAAACACATACCTTGTTTGTCTTGTATTTATATCTTGACAAGTTTATCAACTACTGAAAATGTACAGAGTTAGAGAATAAAAAATCATTACTGCTTCCAAACCTTCAGAAGGCTTCTGAAGCCTACTGGCTTCAGAAGAACCTTGGTTCAAGCCTCTGTTTTAGCTGTTTGACTTTGGATAAGCTTCTAAACCACTCTAAACCTCAGTTTTCTCATTTGTAAAATGGGGATGAAAGTAGTAACTACCACTTATGGAAAGATAAAATGGGATAGTGAGAGGAACGCGTGAAATCACGCACACAAAGCCAGAACTGCTGTTCTAGTCCTAGACTCTGTCAGATATTGGCCATATTTTTATTGTTCCTATCACACTTTACTAAAATTACAACTGCATTACAATGTATACTTAAATACATCTTTGCAGATTTACCCAGCACATTTGAGAGAAGAAGCAACTCCAGAATGTTGGGAGGTTGTTTTGAGTTTGGGGTTTTTTTTTAGAAAAAGAAATTACTGCAAAGGTAGGAATCCAATTTGGGGTTTATTTGTTTTTCACATGTTTCATAGCTTAACTACAAACAGTGGGGAGACTGAACAACTGAGAGCAACTCAAAAAGTTTCCGAAGGGCAAAAGCCAAAGATTTTTTACCCTGGTCTATTCATGCTGGCCCACCTTCTCTAACTTACTCTGGCGGCATTGTTTCTTCAGTGCTTACATTTAGCCATACAGAAGTGGACTCCTGTGCAGTTAAAAGCCATGAATGGAAGGGGATACTCTATCCAAACAATGCTCATGGCACCCACATTTACTTAGGAGATAATAAGACTATATTAAGTGCTTAAAAATTTGTATCCCAGGGGCACAAGCATCTGCCTTCGGCTCAGGTTATGACCCCAGGGTCCTGGGATTGAGCCCCCCATATTGGGCTCCCTGCTCAAGAGGTGAGTGTGCTTCTCCCTCTGCCCCTCCCCCTGCTTGTGCACGCACTCTCTCTCTCTCTTTCAAATAAATAAATAAAATCTTAAAAAAAAAAAAAAGAACAAGAAGAATTTGTATCCCAAACGGTAAGTAAATACAGATTCTAAATGTCATAACATAGGCAAAAAAAAGAAAAATAAAAGTCCCTGAAAACAGACAAAACAAAGACAAATTACATAAAAAGAACCACAACTTCAAAAACTAACCTGTTCTTAAGAGAGGAACTGCTGATTCCAGAATAGAGACACAGAACTGGGGAAGACTGAGCTGCTGGAACTGTAGTTCCAGAGTGTCTTCAGTCTCTAGCTCTGGCAGATCTATGTGAACCACATCCAAAGGCGAGTGCACAGATATCCGAGAGTTCACAGGGGCATGACTACTACTTCCACTGTAAAATAAAGGATAATCCTTGAATGTGGAAACAGCCCACAAATAGGTTTCCTGCCTCTCTGCTGTCTGGCATATTAGAAGCTTCACATTAGGCACAACTACATAGCTTCATGCAACAATCCTGGTCAGATTTGAGAAACACAAATTTATAAGATTAAATTTCATAAAGATGACTCGAAATTGTAAATGAAACCAAAAATGCATTTATATATTGCTTTTCAAAATGACGTTCCTGAAATTCCTGTAAGAGCAATCAACATTAGCACTAATAACTCATTCATTTCTAGAGAAGAGCAAGCCAATTCATAACAAAGTTCTTCTGTAATCAACTTATAGAGGCAAAACTAAATCATTTAGTCCCTAGATTTTCACCAAATGTTCTAAGTAAGCCAATGTTAGCAACCAAAGAATGCTAGAAAATGCCAGAAAAACATGAGGAGAAATGCATTACTTCATTTAGTACATTCAACATCACATCATGATTTTGAAAATATACCAAAAAGTGGAACATCCCGTCTTTCTTGGCTTTCTTCATAAAAAATTCTTACCTCAGGTGTCAAGTGATGGGGTGAGGATAAAGTGTTAGAGAAAGGGCTGAACCTCACATTTACAAATTTTTGACTTTTAATATTATCCATAATTGAAGCTGAATCACAGATACACTAATGCTATTGAACAGGTAAAACTCCAAAAATTAAATATATGTTTTGTCATTTCTTCAATTTCAACATCCCAAAATATGAAAATGAGGTGGGCTTCTCTCAAACTCTAAAAGGCTCCGTGAGGAACGTGCTCAGTGAGGAGTGAGAAAGCATACACAGGCAGCACTCTAGATACCACTTAGAGAGTGAGACAGAAAGGCTTTCTAAGGGTAAAGAGAAAAGCTGTGTCTGCCCGACACCAGCTCCTACAGAAGGATTAGGGGCACAGGCTCTCAGATCATACTGTCCACACCTCCGCCCTCCTCTTTACCAACCGTATAAACTGGGGTAAGACTCACTGCCTTTCCAAACCAGGTTTGTCTGTGAAATGACGATGATGGGAATACCACTGCTATTACAGGACTGTCAGGAGGACAGCTAAAGGAGATAAAGCATGTACGGCACTTGGCGGCACTTACACCGAGCATGCAGCCAGCACGAATCAGTGAGAGCCTGTAGCAGCAGCAGTGTCACGAGTGAAAATCAAGCCAAAAACGAGTGTTCATTTCACTGAGCATTTATTAAAACACCACCAAAGGAGAAATTAGTATGTTCATAAGATGCCTGTAGCCTAAGGATGAGGTAACACACAAACACCACGCCAATCCCCTTAAGCAAAGTTAATATATAAAAATCTGTATTTACACAAGTAAAATATCGTAAATTGTGCATCTTAAAGGAATCTTTGTTTTATAGTCATGAATCATTGTCTTTAATAAATACTGATGCATTTAAGTTATGATTAGACTTACAAATGTGGGTTTAAAATATCAAAATGTATCTATCATTTAAAGCTATGCTTTTAAACTAGATCGCATTTCATTTGTGGCTGATGAAAACAATTTAAGAGGTCAGAATTTTCATTCTTTTTTTAACGAAATAGAAAACGGAAAATATAGTTCACTACGTAGCATATGGAATCAAAGTACTATTTTGTGGACATCTTGTTTTGGCAGGGACACACACACAGCTGTACACACACGCACACACACATAGGTGTACACACACACAGGTGTACATGCACGCACGCACACACACACAGGTGTACACACACAGGTGTACACGCGCACACAGGTGCACGCACACGCACGCACACACAGGTGTACGCACACACAGGTGTACGCACGCGTGCGCACGCACACACGCATGCACACAAAGGTGCACACGCATGCACGCGCACGCACACACGCGCACACACAGGTGTACACGCAGTGCACGCACGCACACGCACACAGGTGTACACGCACACGCGCACGCACACGTAAGAGCGTATGTCTGTGTCCAGAGCGTTGCACTGAATGTAGCATATTTCTTACTGCAGGTCGTGGTCCCACAAGTGTGACGCGCGCCGGTTCGACCAGAGGCCAGCACTCGTGGTGATGTTCCAAAAGGCGAGACAGACGCGACCGGCAGCCGGCCCCCGGCGCTGAACGGCGCGCACACGCGGTCCCCGGCTGCCGCGCTCACCTAGAGGCCGCGGCGTCCCAGTCCTGGCCGTCGCCTCTGGGCCGCGGGCCCGTGCGCCCGGCCACTGAGGGCCGCGGGCTGCTGCCTCCCGGAGAAGGGTTCCGCGCAGGGTCGCCGACTCTGACTTCATGACAGTAGGACAAAGAAGAATTGGGGGAAACTGCGTCTGGGGGAAAAGAACGAAATTAGCCCGCACTAGTGACAAATGACGATGATACAGCTTTCCTGTCATCCTTCCCAAAGACCTCAATGAAGTAAGACAGTGGAAGCACGTCTACCGGGGTGAAAGCAAGGCAGTGGAAGCACGTCTACGGGGGTGAAAGGAAGGCAGTGGAAGCACGTCTACCGGGGTGAAAGCAAGGCAGTGGAAGCACGTCTACCGGGGTGAAGGTAAGACAGTGGAAGCACGTCTACCGGGGTGAAGGGAAGACAGTGGAAGCACGTCTACCGGGGTGAAAGGAAGGCAGTGGAAGCACGTCTACCGGGGTGAAGGTAAGACAGTGGAAGCACGTCTACCGGGGTGAAGGTAAGACAGTGGAAGCACGTCTACCGGGGTGAAGGTAAGGCAGTGGAAGCACGTCTACTGGGGTGAAAGGAAGGCAGTGGAAGCACGTCTCCCGGGGTGAAGGTAAGGCTGTGGAAGCACGTATACCGGGGTGAAGGTAAGGCCAGCCCCTTCCACGAGCACCCCCGCAGCACGTCTACACTGCTAACTGCCTACCCTGACCRCGTGCGCCTTCTAGCCAGCATTATCGACTCACCACGTTCAGGACTGCCGAGGCGAGCCACTGCCCCACCCAAAACTCTACGAGAACCCTACCTCAAACTACATGTGAAAAGAACTCAAAAAGTAAACCTACATACAAGTTAAAACCACAAAACTCTTAGCAGAAAATACAGAGGTCAGTCTTCATGCTCTTGGATTGGCAAGACATCCTCAGACATGAAACCCAAACCAGGAACAAAGAAAACAAAGATAAACTGGACTTCATCGAAATGAAAAACTTTTGTGCGTTAGACATTATCTGACAACTACAGAAACTGACAACCTACAGACTGAGAAAAAATATTTGCAGATCATGTATCTAAAGAGGACTTTATAACCAGGGTATATAAAGAACTAAAACTCAACAAGAAAAAACAAACAAAAAAAACACAAAAAACAAAAAACCATGAGCACCTGGGTGGCTCAGTCAGTTGAGCTTCCAACTCTTGATTTTGGCTCAGGTCATGATGTCAGGGTCATGAGATCAAGTCCCACCTCAGGCTCCGTGCTCAGCAGGGAGTCTGTTTGAGACTCTCTCCCCCCCTGCCCCCTTCCCCCCCCCCCCCCCCCCCCGCGCAGCCACACGCTCTCCCTCTCTCTAAAATAAGTAAATAAAATCTTAAAAAAAAAACCCACCCAATTTAAAAATGGGCAAAGGACTTTAAAAGACACTTTTCCAGGGGCGCCTGGGTGGCTCAGTTGGTTAAGCGTCTGCCTTCAGCTCGGGTCATGATCCCAGGGTCCTGGGATGGAGCCCCGTGTTTTCAGGTTCCCTGCTCAGCAGGGAGCCTGCTTCTCCCCCTCCCTCTGCCTGCCTCTCTGCCTACTTGTACCCTCTATCTCTCTGCAAATAAAATCTTTAAAAAAAAAAAAGACATTTTTCCAAAGAAGATATACAAATGGCCAGTCTGCACATAAAAAGTCACTACGAAATCACTAGTCATTAACCAGTAGTCTTTAAGGAAATACAAGTCAGAACCACAATGAAATACCACCTCACACCTACTAAGATGACTATGATTTTAAAAAGGGAAAACAGGGGCACCTGGGTGGCTCAGTTAAGCATCTACCTTCAGCTCAGGTCATGATCTCACGGTCCTAGGATAGAGCTCCGCAGGGAGCCTGCTTCTCTCCCTCCTTCTACCCCTCCCCCCTGCTCGTGCTCTCTCTTGCATGCTCTCTCTCAAATAAATAAAATCTTTTAAATATAAGTAAATTAAATTAAATAAAAAGGGAAAATAACAAGTGTTGACAGCATGTGGAGAAAATGGAAGCCTCATAGGTTGCCAGTGTGGACAGCCACTGTGGCAAACAGTTTGGTGGTTCCTCAGACAGCTAAATGTAGAATCGACATATGACCCAGCAATTCCACTCTTAGGTATATACCCAATAGAACTAAAAACAGGGGCTCAAACAGATATGCGATATTCACCAAAACATTATTCACAAGAGCCAAAAGGTGAGAACAACTCATGTGTCCATCAACAGATAAATGAATATGCCATACAGTGGAATACTGTTTATCCATAAAAAGGAATGAAGTCCTAACACAGCTGAAACATGGATGAACCTTGACAACATGATACTCAGTGAAAGGAGCCAGACACAGAAGGACAAATACTGTATGACTCCACTTGTATGAGGTCCCAAGAACAGACAAATCTAGAGACAGAATGTAGAGGAGAGGTTACCAGGGGCTGCAGAGGGAAGGCGACATGGAGAGCATGGCGACACAGTCACAGACCTTCTATTTAGGGTGATGGAAAACATTTGAGAACAGATAATGGTGATGGTTGCACAAGAGTGTGAAAGCAATTAATGCCAACAAAATTGCACACTTCTAAATGGTTATGATGGCAGATTTTATGCTATACATATTTTACCATAATTTTTTTAAAGAATTAAGTAAAATAAAGGCATCTGCAGAGGGAAAAAGAAAGCTCTCCAAGAGTTTCTCACTGCACTGCAAAGAAAATATGAAACGCTTCCCAAGATCTATAAATCCCTATACACTTTGGCCCCTGGCTACCTCTCCGATCTCACCCCATCCCCTCCCCCTCTCTGCTCCCCATTTCCCGATTACTGCACTCCACTCACGCGCCAGCCTGGCTTTCGTTCCTCAGGCATGTCACCTCATTTCCAAGGCCCCCGGCCCTCCAGGAATACTGTTTCTGCAGCTCTTCAAGTGGATGGTTCCTTCTCACCCTTCAGGTCACCTCCTCTGAGAAGCTCTCCCTGCCCATCCTATCCAGGTAAGCCGCACTTCCTGGTGACCTTCGGTCACATCACCCTTCCTATTTCCTTTGAGCACTTCTGATCTGAAACAAACTTGATTACTCGTCTACTACCTGTCCCCAACCTTGTCTCAGATAAGCTCAGAAGGGTGGGGACCTTAACCAGTGTTCAGTGTTATACCCCCTAGAGACTAGAACATCAGTTGGCATATAGTTGGTGATAAATAAACATTTAATACATGAATAAATCTTCAAAGATACTATTTTTATCAACATTGTAACTCTTATTCTGATGAAATATGGGGTACCTACAGCTCTCTGTCTTCAGTCATTTGCCAAATGCTCTAGCTCAAGAATGTTAATGAGAAACCCTATACCCTCTGAGATCTATAATAAAGTTAATGTACAGCATAAGTATTCAAGTAGTACAGGATCAGTGAAACTCTGAACAGAATGGGGATTAACTGTGAAGCATGATGACAAATCACTGTAATTTAATATTCAACTTTCAATGCATTAAGTGCACAGAATTCCTAAGTTAGAAATACTGTTTTGACAAAGCCAGTCTAGTGCTCTATTTGGCCATTAGGTGGTGCTTTTTCCCTTAAAAGTCTGGCACTGCTATCATATGATAAATAACTACATCAGAAGTTGCATAAAAATAGTTTTCATAAAATACAAATCGGGGACACCTGGCTGGCTCAGTCGGTAGGGCATGCAACTCTTGATCTTGGGGTCATGAGTTCAAGCCCCATGTTGGGTGCAGAGATTATTTTTAAAATAAATAAATAAATAAAATATACCAAAAGTTTAAAAAAATGTATTTATTAAAAAAATACAAATTATTTTTCAAACAAAACAATCTATTAATACAAGTAACTTCATAATGCCCATGGTCCCACGTGAATAGCTGAACTCAGAATTCTGGTCCCTAACTTCCAACACTGTATGCATAAGAGAAAAGAAAGACATCTTGCAAATGGCTCTTATCAAAAAAAAACAGGACGAATTGAATGGAGCACCGGGTGTCATACGCAAACAATGAATCATGCAACACTACCTCAAAAACTAATGATGTAATGTATGGTGATTAACATAATAAAAAATAAATAAATAAAAAGGGGACGGGATCAGGAGTGGTTCTGTCATTCACGCACTTAGTTTTCAAAGATGATCATTTAATTACATTTAGGAATGAGGAGTTTATGTTGTGAAAATTTATAAAGTGTAACAGGGAATACTCAGAAGAATCTGTAAATACCACCAGTGACTAATGAATAAATAAACATAAATACCTTGTTTACTAGAGAAAAAACCCGGATCTCGGTGAAAGTTAAGT
This sequence comes from Callorhinus ursinus, assembly GCF_003265705.2. Lineage (NCBI taxonomy): Eukaryota > Metazoa > Chordata > Mammalia > Carnivora > Otariidae > Callorhinus > Callorhinus ursinus. The sequence goes on along the minus strand of NW_027397073.1, from coordinate 6,821,391 downwards.
CTGTTTCTTAAGGATGTGCACAGCTGCTGCAAGCAAGACACTGACTGTAAAGCCAGGCGATGTTTTCCGTCTCCTCCAAAGGCCAGTTTCAACAGAGATAAAAGGCTCTGAAATAAAGAAGAGAGCAATGAAAATGATCCAGGGAAGGTGGATGTGGAGTTTAAGTAAGGTCAAATAAATAACCGAAGGAAATAAAATAACTTGAAAGGTATTTGTAAAACCAAGAAACAAGAAATAGGCAAAAATGACTTAGCATAATGCAAGAAGACGGGACAAAACAAGAAAATAAAATTTAACTAGACTAGTCAGTGTTTGTTATATCTAAAATCTGATGGCTGAGTACCTATGCCGAGAGAACACATGAATTATTCCCCATTCAGAACATTAAGTTACACAATACTTTTTAAAAATCACAGCAAGCCTTCGGCATCTCAAACAGCTAAATCATTTTGACACCTTTTGGCACCTAACAGCTTTTCCTCTGCTATCTTTGGACAACTGCAACAGTATGTATTAATAGTTTCCATTCAGAGGCATCCATTCCAGCCCTGGGATTGATGAGTGAGGCTGTGGATATGCCACGACCCCAGACCCGGGATCCCAAGCTCTACTGTATAAACTAATAGACTAGATTGCAAAGAATCCATCTAAACTGCTCACTACCACCTATTTCCACAGCATCTAGCACTGTGCCTTACACATCCTAGACACTCAAAAAGCAATGCTATTCTCACTATTAAGAAGAGTTACTGCTGCCCAACCTCAATTTCCAAAGTTTATTCTTCTCTTTAGGTGACCCATAAAAGGTAAATTCAAGGTGGCCAAACTGGACCTGTATGTGTCAAATGAGACTACCTCCTAGCTGAGGAACTACCACTATCCAAAGAAGTAAGACAGAAGTGGTTTCAGGAACCAAATAGTTCATTTTTTTTAAATACGGTAAATTCCTTCCCAAGGACTCCTACTTTGCAGAATTTGTTTCACTATAAAAAGTTCTCTATTTCAAAATCTAAAACAATTACAGAGGATACATACCTGAACAATTTTTGGCCTTTGAAGGAAAATTTCAGCAGGAAAATCTTGCATGATTACATCCTTCAATAGTTCACAGGTGTTCCAAATTAAAGTGTGGTTACTACTTCTTAAAGAGCTACCAAAAAATACATACATAAATAGATAAATAGCATTATTTATTTTTAAATAGAGTTTATCTATACAGGATTGTAAGTAATCTAGTGGCATAATGACTCTATCAACAGTCCTTCCGGTCTCAGCTGAGATTGCACTTCCCCTGGGAAGCCTTCCCAGATCTTTTCCCTAATCAAGAACTCTGGGGTAGGTCCTACCTCCATATGCCTACATTTGGTACTAAGTCAGCTGCACGTTGACTTTCTATTCCCCACTAGACCCTCCTCAAAGGCAGGCACTACACAGTATCCACCAATTTATGCCAAGACTATCACAAAGCTACAAAATGAAATCAATGAAGTCAAAGGGCACAGAATGCAATGAAATCTGCTAAATGAATTAGGAAGACAGAAAATGTAATAGCAAATACAGAGTTAAATTCTAGAAATTAAGTTCCTTCTAGTGAATCAAGCTGGGATTCTCCTCTTATTCCGAACGGAGCACACCCCTCACCTTCTCAGGCAATATATGCCCTCCTAGGGATTCAGCAACTGTTTACCTCCCACCCCAAGAATCCATAGCCCCTCTCTCACCCCAGCTCCAGTCCACCACCCACCATCCAGAGGTGTGTCCTAGAAATCATATCTCTTCCCTGAGACCTGACTCAGAGCTGACATCAAAACCACCCCTGCCCCTTTCCCACGCGGACTCTACCTCTCCAATATGTTGTTCCAAGAGAATTTACTGATGCCATTGAAGTGCCAGCATCAAAAACCATTTAACAGCATCCAGCTGTTTATATAGTCCTAACTCTAGCAAGTTGGTCTTTATATTGTCAACTGAATATACTGTCCACTAAAAAAGACTGCATTTATGCTTAATTTTTTCCATTTTTATTAACTAAGGGCATAAGCAATGGCCAATCGGAGAATCTGGTCAATAAGAGATGACTCATGCCACCAAGAAGTATACAAGATTCCAACCACAAAAACAAAACAAAACAAAACCTTGATGTGTAGCCAGATAATGGCAAATAGGAATTTTCTGACCTGCTTTTTGAAACTGAAAATCATTCATATATTCCCATTACTACCTTTCACAGCCACTTAGTATCTTTTTTCCTGGTGAAAATGTGCAGTAATAGCAACCAGATTTAACGGCTATAAATGAACCAAAATACCTGACACACATCAGGTAGCGTACCTTTCATTAGAGGAGAGAACATGTCTATCCGTTGTAGTCAGAGGTAGCCAAGGAAATGTAGAAAACTTCAAACACTTCACAGTCTGATTTACTGTTAATGGAACAGCAAAATTTAAGGGATCAAAGGCAATGCTGACAGACTCACAATGTTAAGAGTAAGGCTTCACCCTTAAAACAGGTCCTCAAAGTAATATCTTACAGTATAACTTTGACCAAACAAGGTCAGCTGCAAATTTGTTCCCTAACATAACAGAGCGCTGTTTTCATAATTTACACAGAACCATATATTATTATTAGAAGGGCATTAAATACAAACTAATATTGAATGACATTTAAAGCTTCAATTACATTTTCTATTTTACCCTGTTGCTAACCAGAACACAAAGCTTAAATTTAACATAAAAGGAACTGGCATTTGAAGATCTTTAATTGTAGAAATTAAAAATGACAAACATAATCATATACTATATTTAATTAATTTAATTTAACACCTAAATGGTGTTAGATGTTTAAACCTCTTTGAAGATGACCTGAAGACCATAAGGTTGAAGATCAAATATCAGCACTCAAGATTAAAAGAAATTTGAGAAACCAACAGTTTTAAACTACCCCGTTCCAATTATTTTTTAACAGATCTCATATTGTACAAGGTGGCAATGCTGAGAAACAGTATCTAGAATCTACATAAACCCTTCCAAGTGGCAAATATTCTTTCTGCCAAATGCTTTGAAAAGAGCATGAAATTGTTGAATATAGATAACAGCATTATTAAATTACCAAATACAGCACAGTTGTTTCTTTCAAAAGTGCTAAGACCCGGGGCACCTGGGTGGCTCAGTTGGTTAAGCATCTGCCTTCGGCTCAGGTCATGATCCCAGAGTCCTGGGATCGAGCCCCACATCGGGCTCGCTGCTCAGCGGGAAGCCTGCTTCTCCCTCTCCCACTCCCCCTGCTTGTGTTCCTGCTCTCGCTGTCTCTCTCTCTGTCAAATAAATAAATAAAATCTTTAAAAGAAAAAAAAACAAAAGTGCTAAAACCCAAACAGGATTTACTTTCTAACAGAAAAGTAAAAGGTGTGTAGGACAGACTTATACCGCACTCAAAAAGATGTGTCCAAAAGAAGCCATATTGTCAATCCACAAACTGCAACTCACATAAAAAAATATTACCATCTCAATGGTCCCTAATGTTTTCCACAGCTGCACTCAAGTGCCCACCTTCCCAGCCCTGGACATATTCTCTCCCTTCAGATGTCTCTCACTGTCACTCAATGAAGCCTCTTAATCATAAACACAAAGAAACTACCATCTCAAAAACAGAGGCTCCCTAACAAGTGTAACAAAATTTTTACAGAAAGAAAAGGTAAAGTATTTCAACAGCTAAATAAGTTTTCAGTTCTTTCTTAGGCTGTTATTCAACCAGAGGGTTTCTAAGGAAGCATTTTAATAATGGGGGGCTTCCAAACGGAGTTAAACTGAATACTTGACATAAGCAGTTATACCCTTGGACACAACCTTTTCATTTCAACTGTGCAGGCAATAAACTGTTAGGTACATGTTGACTTGATTATTCCCTAACTGCATCACCTCCGGGTGATGGTTTTATCCTTCTAAGCCTCGGTGCCTTCATCAGTAAAATGGAGATAGTAACAGTATCAGTTTCACTGGAACTCCAGTGAAGATTCATTCAGAGAATACACACCGAGTGCCTAGTAAGTTTTTGGCATTGTTCTGCTCACTGGGGATAAAGCACTATTCACAGCTATTATTAAGCTTATAACCTGGGAGACAAAAAATGGTGAATAAATACGTAATTTCAGATTATGATGTATGTTAGGAAGAAAACTAGACATAGACAGAAAGTGATCACTGGCTAGAGACCTCAGGAAGGTCTCTCTGAGGAGGTAACATGTGAGCAGAGACACAGCCAGACATGAAAAGACCTGGAAGAGATTCCAGGGAGAGAGAGAGAGATCTAAATCAGAACTCTTCAATCAACTGGATGCTGGGATAAAGATAAATGAAGAAACCCAAATGATCCTGAGTCTTTGGCTTGAGTAACTGGATGAACAGTACCACTTAGTGAGCTGGAGAATAAATACCATGACACATATATAGTGCATGGCACCGTTCCTGACAAATCTGTGTTCAGTAGGCCCTGAGTACTAACGCCACCCTCACCACCCACCTCCAGAGTTGCTCAAATGCAGTTAGACCATTTAGACTCTACATCCTAAACTAATTTGAGGAAACTGAAACATTCAGTTCAGTGCTGAAACATTCAAGTTGGACCACAATATGTCTACAACAACGAAGAAAAGTACATTAATTTCTGATTTACCAAGTCAACAGGATCTACTTCTCTCTATCTCTCTCTCTCTCTCTCTATACATATATATATATATATATACACACCCACTGGTCGTGGAGACGCTTCCATGTGCTGGAAATTACTTTTGTCTTGAGGAAAATATCCTATTAAGATTTCAGGTTGTTGTGGCAATTCTGGAAAGAAAATATATATTACTGTATTATTGGTTCTTTATTTACTAAAAGTGAAATTTACTCTTTTCAAATATTAATGTTTTCTCTTAAGTTTTACAATCATTTTAAAAACTAGAAAAATAACAGTAGTTTTTTTACCTGCAGTCTTCTTATAGAGGAAAAAAATGTAAATGCTGAGCCAGTTTTTAATGGGGGGGGGTCCCCTCCCTTTTAAGATTCAGCAAATACAACTATTTGTTGGAATAAAAACATCCATAATGTACATAAAGAATCTGTTACAAAGTATTTATTCGAGGGCTCATCTCTGCTTCTTAGCCCATCTCCCTTCTCTCTCTTACTCCAGTTATGTAGTTCCTGACCACTTCAACCTTCAGGAATCAAGCACCATCTTTCAGTATCTTTGACAATTCTCTGTCACATGTGATTACATATTCAGCAGTTCAGTTGCAATAAGAATGGGAACACAATGTTGTCATTATTGTTATTGTTGAAAATGTGTTATTATTGTAGAAGTGATCTGGCAAAGTAGTCTCAAAAAAGAAAATCTCTGGCATCTTTTAGGCCCCTTGATCAAAAAAGCAACGGATACAAATGTATCCTCCTCTGAATAACTGTAGAAGGCGGGGAAAAGGTCAAGCTCATGTAAGTTAATGCGAGAAAATGATCTTTTTTTTTTTTTCTAAATCTAAGGTCCCTTTCCTTAGAATTAACCACTAAAACCAATATATTTCTATTTTAACAGAATGCATCACATTGATTCCAAAGAGTTACCAGTTTGTTTGGTTTGGTAAGATGCAGAATATAATGCAGCATCTCCTGAAGGAAGAATAAAAAGTCCATCCAGAATGCCATCAATTTCGGCCTGCAGATTCGGCTCCACATTAGAACGAAGTTTAGATAAGAATTCGACTGCACCAAGATCAACCAAATGCTGGACGGCTGGGGGATACTGAAATAAGAAGAGGAGAGTCTTGAGAATAACCATATATATCAAAATTTCTACACTCTGTCTTACAGCAACAAAAACATGAAATTATTTTTAGGATTCTAGATATCCCTTTTTTAAAAAATAAATCTCGCATTGATATATGTAAAAGTAAATAACTCCCATGGACAGCACATAGATTTATAGACGTACATAAACCACGTGATAACACTTAGGACAGAAAAGCCCAGACATTAAGCACTAGAAGTGCACACTATAAACTCCTGTTTTTACTTATTAAATGGATTACCTCTCTCCCCCGACTCTCACCCTGTCCTCTCCAGTCGAAGAATGCCAAGGTAATAATCTCCTACGACTGCACAGTGACTTAGTTTTGAAAGGTTACACTTGCACCCTTGACATCTAGCCCTGACAACTACTCTCAAGACAGGCTGAGGAACATAAGTCTGAAAACCAGATATGGAAAACGCCATTTCACATACTTGAGGTATTTATTAACCCCGGTCGGTACCATTAACTTTAAACATGTGCTCTTTCATACAGACACATCTAATTATTAACATGCAAATAACAGAACAAAGAGAAAAACAGAATGACAAATATCAACTTCCAGAGATGGTTCCAAAAAATCAGAACACACCAAATCTCAGAAGTGCTGTTGTTTCAGAGAGCACAGCAGAGATAACGTGAGAGTCAACGTTCCAAGTGCGAGAAAAGGAAGTTGAGCATTATACACCCTGAGGAACGAAAACTCAACATCTCTCGCTGGTTAGGGAAAAAGTTGTAATTATTTAACTTTCCAAAAAATGCTACAATTACATGGCTACGACACACTCGCTCTTCGGAGCTTATTTCAAAGTGATCCTACCTTAACCAGTCTGTTCAAAAGGCCGAGAACCTCTTCTTTCATTGGAACAGACGGGAAATTGAACCACTCCAGCAAGCGGAGAAAAAGCAGCCTCTCCCGAGCGAGGGCGTCGCAGCCGACCAAGTTGCGCTCAACCTTGCAGAGCACGCTCCGGAGCGCGCGTTCCCGGATCTCGGCCAGCTGATGACCTGTCAAAGTACAGCACACTGAGCGGCTGCCCACCTCCGGGGAGACGCCCACCCGGCATCCACCCTTCCGCTCGTGGACGCTGGGGACGAGGGCGGGCTGCAGAGGGGAACAGAGCAAATTTTGTTCACAGGCGGGCCTCTGCTCTTTTCGGGACGCGAACCGCGGAGTTGACGCCAAGTCCGAGATGGGTTCCCGGGGGCTGCCCCGGCGAGGCCAGGGCCAGCGGGAGCCCTCTCGGGGTGGACCGGCCTCGAAAACGTCACACGGCCATTCTTAGCAAGTGGCCACGACAGAAGCGTGACTGCAGCGAGGGGCAACTCAGCCTGTTACCGAGTTTCCTGAGGAGCCCCGTCAAGACCATTTCGTCCCGCTCGATCAGCCGCCGCCGGAGAATTAAACTGCCGCGCCACAGCGTCCGTGTCCAATTAGTGTCCCCATGGAAACCCGGCCGGCCGGGCTGTTGAGTTCCGCAATGCAGCAGAGACCCACCAGACGAACGGGAAGCACCCCACGAGCTGCTGCAGGCCCCCCGCGACTCCACAGAAGCTTACAGTCTCTCTGTAATTACTACTACGCAGTTCCTAGACAGTAGTCTTTGCCGTTAAGAACCGGAAAGAATGAGGAGACAAGCGGGGCGTAGAACCCGCCCCGGCCGCGGTGCACGTCGGGAGTTGTGGTCTTCGCCCATTTGTGCTCCCCTCCCGGAATTCCGGACCCGCCACTGCACCCACCTTCCTGAGATTCCGGGGTCCCAGCGCGGGCTCCGGCGCGGGCTCCCGCGCGGGCTTGCAGAAGTCCCGGCAAAGCCGAACCTGGCCCTGCGAAGTCGCTCTGGCCCTGCCCATCTGAATTCCCGGCTCCCCGAACTTTCCAATTTACAGTGCAGAGTTTGGTTGGGTTTGGATCCCCGCACATCCTCAACCGCCCCACCCCCGTTCGTTACTAAAATCACTTACTTTATCTGTAAAATGTACCGGCAAAGGCAAGCAGTGTCCTCGGATACTGAAGTTCGGTGTAAACAGGCAAGTCACAAAAGGAAAGGGGGTCGGGGAGGAAATAAGCGAACAGAAGAGAAAAAAGGGGGCTGTAGAAGCAAAAAAAAAAAAAAATGGGGGGCAGGGTAAGGGTATGAATTAGTATTTGAATGCCTCCATAGTTGGCTTTTGCGCTGAACAAACAAGAAAAAAAAAAATTTCTAAGCAGTGCTAAGAGCAACAACAAAATTAAATTTGTAAAATGATTTGCATTTTAGAGAACATTTTCTCTCACGGATGTTTTCAGTTTCCCTTGGAAAGGGATGTCAAGGCAGGTATAACATCCATTCCTATTTTGCAATAAAAGGGAGCGTAAAATCAGAGAAGTTCCTCACCCACAGTCATACCAACTAGTTAAGTAGCCGACTGAGGGCCTGACCTTCATTTTTCTTTTAACATTCGTAGGACCTTGCTGCTTCTGCGAGGTGCGTAGGCTAGAAAGTGGTGATGTTTGAGCTGGATCTTGAAGGGTAAGTAGGAATTTGTCTGCCAGGCAAAGAAATGGGGTAAGGGAATTCCTGCCAGAGAAAACAGTGCATGCAAAGCAAAGATGCCGAATGGGTCTGTCAAGGTCAGGGAAAGAGCCATTCTCTGCGGCCAAATTACCCCTGGGAGGAAGCAAGGGAAGTGAAGGGGCCGCTAGCATGCTAGTTATTCTCCACTTGTCCCTCTGTGGTGAAGAGGAGACAGCAGGAGGAAATTGGAGAGTGGGAAGAAAAAGAAGTGTGGATATTTAACCAATGTTCCACTAGCCCATACCTAAGCCTCACTGGCCGAGTCGGTATCGGGCTGCATTTCTCAAGGCTCAGGGAAGAGAAGAGCTCCTGATAGAGACTGTGCCAAATGGACCAAAAAGCGGAAACAGTTGTACCAGCTGAGAAGTTTCTGTAGTTACCGAAGCATGAAGGCTGTAGTTGTGGATTTGAAGTATCAGGATCAAAATACACGTGATGGTACAAACGAGTAATGGAAATAACTTTATAAAGATAATTGTAAGATGAAAGTCTTAGATGTTGAGACACTGAGGACGTCAGTGGGGAAGGGATGATAAAACTGTGGGAGAAAAATAAATTACAGTTGACTCTTGATCAACGTGGGTTTGAACTGCCCGGGTCCACGGATGCACAAATTTTTTTCAATAAATATACTACAGTATGACTGCACTATAGATGTGTTTTCTCTTCCTCACGATTGTCTTAACATTTTCTTTTCTGCAGCTTGCTATATTGTATAAATACAGTGTGTACTACATATAACATACAAAATATGGGTTAATCGACTCTTTGTTACCGGTGGGGTTCGTGTCAACAGTGGACGATCGGTAGTTACCTTTTGGGGAATCGAAAGTCGGACGTGGATTTTTGACAGCACAAGGCTCAATGCCCCCAAACCCTGTTGTTCAGGGGTCAACTATAATTTAAAACAAGTATGTTGCAAGCAAAAAGGGGGGCCAAAAATGAAATGGTCTCTTTTTTTAATGAGATATGACGGGCATATAACATTATATCAGTTTCAGGTGTACGGCATGATTTGATATTTGTACACACTGCGAAATGACCAACCACAGTATGTCTAGTAGCCATCCATCAAAAATGGTTTTATGTTGCTTTTATTTTCTAATTTTTATTGTTATTGTTGAGCATATATTGTTTTTATAATTAGAAAAAAATCATTAAGTCCTGCTTATTACATTCAAAGCAATTGTGTATCATTTTTCTATTAGACTAAGTATTGATTTGCCGATTTTTCCTTAAAGAATCAATCTTCAACTTATTAATTCTGCTAAAAAGAATAGTCATACTCTAATGTATTTACTGTACTTTTTTTTTTATTACCGGCAACTTTCTCGTTCCTTCCTTAGGGCTGTTTTACAGTTAGTTCCTTTTCTCACTTCTTGAGCTAAAGGTTTTGTTGTTTGTCTTCATTTTTTCTCATTTAGTTACAGAGAATCCCATGAACCCACATCTAAGAAAAGTTTTAACCATATATCATGAATTTAGATTTATAATGTTCTAACTATGGTTAGAACTCTCAACCATTCTTCCAATTTCACCCAAGATCTATTTAGGAGGAGGTTTTTAATCATCAAGTCTGTCCTGCATATCCTTTAGTTATTAATTTTCTGTTACTACATCCCAACCAGCAACGGGGGCTTTTAATCATTTTGAACTTCAATGTAGGTTTTTTTAAATGATGCCCCCCAAGTACTTGAAAAAAAACGGGCAATAGATATCTGTGTAGATGTATGGAGAACTGTATGTATGTATATTTGTAATTTTCTACTTGTACTTACAATAGTTTTTGTTATATTTCTTTAAATGCTAACTTATAATAAAAACATGTTGAATTTTACCTGATGGTAAATGATAGTCATTCAGGCAGCAGTGTATGTATGGATCGGGAACAGAATGAAGAGTAGAGACCTTATATGTTGGGATCTGCTTATCAAAAAACCTTGCAACATTATAGAGAAAAACATGTGGCTCCAGGAGCACAGGTCAAATTCTAATTATTGAACTCCGCTTAATTTTCAACCATCCTTCGACCTTTCAGTCATACCCACAAAATCGCTGGCATTGCCTCAGTCTGCTATACTGGATCCTTTGGCTTAGATGAAGATATTTATATCAAAAGTCACAGGAAATATTCAGTGACTCTCCTAAGAACTCATACTACTATCTGCGGTGATTTATCCTAGGAGAAAAAGAAATGCTTTATTTTTTTTTTTCCTGGAAAAGTCGTGCAATTTTGCCCTTCCTCATAACTTGAACATGAATTCTAATACTTGGGGTTATATCCAGTAGGTCTGTCAGTTGGGATCATATGCATTTCCTACCCTTTATTTCCGTTACTTGACTAACTTAAAATCTCTGGCTCATAGTTATATAAACTAAGCAAACTATTACATAGACTACAAACCTTGGAGCCAGACATAGGTTTAAAACCAAGTTTGCAACCTTCTTAATTGCATAATTATGGGTAAGGTAATTAACTTTCTTGGTTGCAAATGACAAAAATTTCACTCAAAGGAGTAAGCAAAAATGAGATTCATTACCTCGCTCTAGAAAAGGATCTGGCCTCAGAGACTCAACAAATACTAATATTCTTTTTCTCAACATCTTAGTCTGGCTTCCCTCAAGTGTGTTTGTCCCATTCTTTTGTATAAGCAGGATTCTCCCAAAATATATAGGGCAAGAGAGGAGTATGGTCCAGACTTCCATCTTCCCATATAGTGACCCAAGAAGAAAGAAGAAACCTTTCTGCCAACATCCAGATATAAAATCCATCGTGGGAAACCCCTTCAGGATAGTCATTATGAGATTGCCTGATCCCAAGTTACTTACTTACCCCCTGAAGTGCAGGGCAGGGTATTACAATTGTACTGGAGTTAGAAGTAGTTGGGCAGAAGACTTCCAGTAAGGAAAGGGGTGGGATGAACAGAAAATGGGGGGAGAGAATGTTGGGAAGGGGGAAAAACCCTGATGCCTCTCTAACCCCTAATCCTCAGCCTCTACAAGGAGAAATTGGGGTTAAAGATAGAACGCACTGGTAGGACATGTGTGAGGACCAAAGGAGATAAATCAAGGAAAGCACTTACCCCAAGACCTCCATAAGAGGTAGTTGCTACAAATAATAGCGATTTTAGTGGCTGTCAAACTTGAGGATGCCTCTTTGCCACATTGAACGTTTGGTGTCCCCCTCTCCCCAAAATTCATATGTTAAAATATAATCCCCATTGTGATGATACTAGGAGGTGGGACTTTTGAGAAGTTACTAGGTCATAAAGGTGAAGCCTCATGAATGGGACTCATGCTTTTTTAAAAGATGTTCCAAATAGGTCCCTCCCCTCTCTGCCATGTGAAGACACAGAAAAAAGAGTTATCTATGAACCAGGAAGCTGGTCCCCACCAGATGCTGAAATTTGTTAGCCCTTTGATCTTGGGCTTTCCGGCCTCTAGAGCGGTGAGAAATAAATTTCTGTTGTTTATAAGCCATCCCCATCCAGTCTATGGTATTTTGTTATAGTAGCCTGAATTGTCTCTCTAGGGAGCAAATGCAATGTTATAGCCTATGTCAGTACTACCTGCAAGTATAACCACAAGGTAGCTCTGTTCAGCAGAGAGAGCTCAGAGGAACCTGGCCCAAGAAGCGGTCTTTCTTTCTTTCTTTCTTTTTTTTTTTTTTATTTGACAGAGAAGGAGATTGTGAGAGAGGGAACACAAGCAGGGGAAGTGAGAGAGGGAGAAGCAGGCTTCCCGCCAAGCAGGGAGCCCAGTGCGGGGCTCGATCCCAGGACCCTGGGATCATGACCTGACCTGAAGGCAGACGCTTAACGACTGAGCCACCCAGGTGCCCCAAAAAGCAGTCTTTCTGCTTATTGTGGAAGACCTCACAGGCAGAGGTGCTCAAGACCTTCCAGCTATTGATGCAGCCAAACCCAGGCACAATTTCCCGGAGAAAGGGAGTTCTCTGACTTTCTTTTCCTCATTTTTCGGAGGAAAGAAATTATTGGCCCAAAGGGAGAAATCCTTTTACAAGCCACCTTTACATGAATTAGGATATTAATTTATTTATCAAAACAACATATATAAAGAGCAAACAAGCAGGATTCATAAACAAAAAGACTCTAACCAATACATGTGGGTTATTCATGGTTATTCAAGTTATTCATGGTCCCCCAGGGCAGGCAAACATTCTGTGTGTCTTCCAGAAAGTCACCTGGACCCCAGCCTGCCTTACTCAAGAATAAAGATCATGATTCAGGGTGCCTGGGTGGCTTGGTCAGTTGGGCATCAAACTCTTGATTTCAGCTGGGGTCATGATCTTAGGGTGGTGGATTGAGCCCCATGTTGAGCTCTGCATCCTCAGCAGGGAGTCCACTTGAGATTCTCTCTCTCCCTCTGCCCCTCCCCCCACCCCATGCTCATACTCTCTGTCTCTCTCTCAAAATAAATAAATCTTAAAAAAATGTTTTTAAAAAAGATCATGATTCATTAATAATTCTGATCTTTATTTGTTTTTTTTTAAGTAGGTGCCACACCCATCATGGAGCCCAATGTGGGGCTTGAACTCACGACCCTGAGATCAACACCTAAGCTGAGATCAAATGTCAGTTGCTTAACCACCTGAGCCACCCAGGCACCCCAATAATTCTGATCTTTAAGAAGGTAAAATGGTTTTGGCTAAAGGTTTCATCCCCTACTTACGAATTGTCCTAATCATGCTCCATAATTTTGTCCTATGAATTTACATAATATTTAATTTTTAAGGGGATCATCAATTCTAATTCATCTTTCCAATACCAAAATAGAAAAGTAATAAATGCTTTATGCCATTTTAAAGTAGAAGAATTGAAACAAGATATATTCATGTTCCACTTCAAATAGCAAAACAACACGGATTTGAACTCTGCTTTCTTCGCACTATTTAATAAATAGGGGTCTTAATTATAGATGTGGAGAAGCACCATTGCTGTTCAACATTGTGCTGGAAGTATTACTGAGAGTAATTAGCAAGAAAAAGAAATAAAAGACATTCCAGATTAGTAAGGAAAAGTAAATCTATTTCTATTTGTAGTTGACATGACCTTACAAGTAGAAAATTCTAAGGAATCCACAAGGAAACTATTAGACCAAAGGAAAGACTTTAGCAGGGTTACAAAATACAAAATCAATATACAAAATCAAATTCTATTTCTCTACACAAGAAATAAACAATCCAAAAATTAAATTTAAAAAATTTACATTTATAATAAAATTAAAAAGAATAAAATACTTGGGAACAAATTTAACATAAGTATAAGACATCTACATGGAAAACTACAAAATATCATTGAAAGACATTTTTTTTAAAGATTTTATTTATGGGGCGCCTGGGTGGCTCAGTCATTAAGTGTCTGCCTTCAGCTAAGGTCATGATCCCAGGGTCCTGGGATCGAGCCCCACATCGGGCTCCCTCTCAGTGAGAAGCTTGCTTCTCCCTTTCCCACTCCCCCTGCTTGTGTTCCCTCTCTCGCTGTGTCTCCCTCTGTCAAATAAACAAATAAAATCTTTAAAAATAAAAAAATAAAAAATAAAGATTTTTAAAAAATAAAGATTTTATTTGTTTATTTGACAGAGGGAGACACAGCGAGAGAGGGAACACAAGCAGGGAGAGTGGAAGAGGGAGAAGCAAGCTTCCCACTGAGCAGGGAGCTCCATGCAGAACTCAATCCCAGGATCCTGGGATCATGAGCTGAGCCTAAGGCAGATGCTTAACCAACTAAGCCACTTAGGAGCCCCATTGAAAGACATTTTAAAAGACCTAAATAAATAGAAAGACATCCTTGTCATTGATTGGAAGATTTTGTATTGTTAAAAGGGCAATACTCCCCAAATTGCACTACAGATTTAAAGCAATCTCTTATCAAATACCCAGCTACCTTTCTCATAAAATTAACAAGCTTATCCATATGGAAACAATATGGATACTACTGGCTTATGTTCATGCGGAAATTAAGGGAACCAGACTGGCCAAAACAATCTCAAAAAAGTACAAAATTGAAGGACTTCTTCCCAATTTCAAAACTTATTACAAAGCTACAGTATTCAAGAGTGTGTGGTACTGACATAAGGACAGACATACACATTCACCAATGGAATACAACTGAAAGTCCAGAAATAATCATTCGCATTTGTGGTCAGTTGCTTATCAACAAATGTGCCACAACAATTTAACAAGGAAAGAATATTTTTTTCGACAAATGGGACAACTGGATATCCACATGCAAAAGAATCAATTTGGATCCATACCTCGCACCATCACAAAATGAACTTAAAATGGATCAAGGTCCTAAATGCAAGCATTTAAAACTATAAAATTCTTGGGAAAAAAATAGGCATAAATTTTCATGAGTGTAAATTAGGCAGTGTTTTCTTAGACATGGCAGCAAAAACACAAGCAAAAATTTAAAAAGGTAAATTGGACATCATCACAATTTAAAATTTTGTGCTTCTAAGGTTACTCTCAAGAAAGTGAAAAGTGAAGCCAGGAGTAGGAGAAAACATTTGCAAACCATATATCTAATAAATATCCTTTATCCAAAATATGTTAAAAAACAACAACAAAAGTCTTTACAGCTCAACAATAAAAAGACAACCCAATTTAAAAATGGGCAAAAAATCTGAATAGACAGTTCTTCAAAGAAGATATCTAAATGGCCAATAAACACATGAAAAGGCTCAGCCACCTTACATTCAAGAGAAAATGCTGCTCTCGGTGGTTTCCAGGCCTGGGATTTCGACTTTCGGCTATAACAAAAACAAGAAGCTGTACATGTCATTGCCTCAGCAGATGGCATCACCTAGTCCAAGCAACAGTACCCCTAGCAGCAGCAGTGGGAGCAATGGAAATGACCAGCTGAACAAAACCAACCTCTATATCCAGGGGTTGCAACCAGGCACTTACTGACCAGGACCCTGTCAAATTGTACCAGTCTTACAGCAGGATTGTCTCCACCGAGGTGATACTGGACAAGAGCACAAACAAATGCAGAGGCTATGGTTTTGTGGACTTTGACAGTCCTTCAGCAGCACAGAAAGATATAACAGCACTGAAAGCCATTGGCGTACAGGCACAGATGACAAAGCAACAGGAGTGGGACCCCACAAATTTATACCTATCAAACCTCCCACTAGCAATGGTTAAGCAAGAACTGGAGGGGATGCTGAAGCCCTTTGGCCAAGTTATCTCCACTCAAATCCTCTGAGACACCGGTGGAACCAGCAGAGGGTTGGCTTTGCAAGAATGGAGTCCACAGAAAAGTGTGAAGCCATCATCACCCACTTTAATGGAAAATATATTAAGACACCTGCTGGAGTACCAGCTCCATCTGATCCCTTGCTTTGCAAATTTGCTGATGATGGTCCAAAGAAATGACAGAACCAAGGAAAATCTGTGCAAAATGGATGGGCCTGGCCAAGGAATGCAGATATGGGTGGTATAGGCTTGACCTATGACCCCACCACAGCTCTTCAGAATGGGTTTTCCCCAGCTCCTTATAATATATCACCCCCAGGAGGATGCTTGCTTGGTCTGCACTCTCCCCACGTCTTCTATCTCCTGTGTCTTTGGATCACAGAGTGACTCAGACATCTCCTCTACAAGCACCTAACCCATCCTAGATGCACCACCAATCATACCTCATGCAGCCTTCAGCTTCAGTTCTGCCACCAGAGATGGATCATGCCATTTCTCTCCAGCCTGCCTCCATGATGGGACCTCTTACCCAGCAGGTGGGCCACCTCTTCCTCAGCAGCAATGACACTTATCAGGCCTATGGCTGCCACTACACAAGGAGCTCACATCTCCCATGATATCCCCGTGCCTTCTCCCAGGACCCGAACCCGCGGTATCTCTGAGGTATGCCTATACAAATAGGGGCGCCTGGATGGCTCAGATGGTTAAGCATCTGCCTTCGGCTCAGGTCATGATCCCGGGATCCTGGGATCGAGTCCCGCATCGGGCTCCCTGCTCCCTGGGAGCCTGCTTCTCCCTCTGCCTCTCTCTCTCTCTCTCTCCCTCTGTCTCTCATGAATAAATAAATAAAATCTTAAAAAAAAAAAAAGAAAAACAAGACATTAAGTTGAAAACAAGAATTTATTTTATATTTAATAAAATTACTCAGTAGTTTCTATTTTCACATGTTTTTATAAAATTGCTAAGTAACTTACCTTCTTTGTTCAACATTACATCATTGTCATTGGGCCAATAGATAGACCTCTGTTAATTCTGCTCTTTTTATTTATTTTTTTAAAGATTTAAAAAAATGTATTTATTTGAAAGAGGGAGAGCGCGCGTGCACTAGAGAGAGAGAGCAGGAGTAGGGATGGGGCAATGGAGGGGGAGGGGATGGGGCAGACTCCCCACTGAGCAGGGAGCCAGCTGTGGCCTCAATCCTGGGACTCCCGGATCAAGTCCTGAACCAAAAGCAGACGCTTAACCAACTGAGCACCCAGGCGCCCCAGTTTTGCTCTTTTTAATACTTGCATAGTATTCAATATTGCATGCTTGAATGTACCACTATTTTGCCATCCTCTTTATCAAAGGATGTTGGTGTTGTTTCTAGTGTTTTGCTTTTACAAACAATGCTTTATTTATTTTATAAAGAACTTAATTTGTAAAGACAGCAAGATAGTTTGGTAAGGAGAATCACGGTGTCCTTTCCTGAGAATCTGAGAGCAGTATTTTACATGTATTTCGTGACATTTAGATTCAGCCTTCTACAGTGACAGATAAGATGAACCTTTGAGCTTCATTCCCAGATACCTACATTATTCAGCAAAATGTTTCCACCCCCACCCCCCTACTACCTTCCCATTGGGGTAACTGTTCACTCTGTCATTTAACCACTCAAAAATGTTCCCTTTGGTAAAATGAGGTAAGTATATACTTCCATTTGCACACTGTGAGATTTAATTAGCTAATGATGGAGAAGTTCTTGGGTGAAGAGTGCAGTGGAAGTTCAAAGTAATATTGTTATATGTTTAGATATATTTTCAATATGTAAAGTCACATAACCTTGTTATTACAGTCAGATATATGATTCTGGGCAAGCGTTACTTCCAGGGAGAAAACATAAAAGCCAACTGTTTAGAGATCTAGCACAAAGACATATTTTTCTGTGATCTCCAGGTGATGCCCACATTTGCAACCTCTCTCAACTCAACTTTAATGATAACGGCCTCCATTTGTGCCCCGCTGAATGTAATCTATTTCATTGAAGTTCCGAAAATGACCCTGACTTTCAGCCCTGCCTTGGCCAGTGGTACAGCTGTGCTGAATGTGTCTTGGATCTGTAAATAAAATACTGATTCTAGTCACTTCTGCAGAATGTATTTTGATACTGCAGATTTTTTCAGTGCTGGCTCAATTAAGTTAGGTATCTCTAAGGGAAAGTAGGATATCAGGTAAGGCAAAAAGGCAGGACATGGCTAACACTGGTAATTTCTTTAAAAAAGTGCTTTGAGCCCTCCTAATTTGTGAAGGTAACCTTGCACAGCAATCAGATAGATTAAACACTGTCATTTTGACTGAAACGAAGACAAAAGCCTTGGAACTCTAAAGAACATCTTATCATACATCAGGTCTCTACAATCAATACACTCTTTACTGGTAGTATTTTAGGACACCTGAGATGGTCTAGGACAGACTGGGTCTCAAAGGGACTTTGGCTGACCACTAAATATTTCTCCATCTTTGCTTTTCAATGGGAATTTGGCCCATGTTGTCTGCTTAATAAACATTCTGATTGAAAAATGAATGTACTTGGGGCGCTGGGTAGCTCAGTCGTTAAGCATCTGCCTTCATCTCAGGTCATGATCCCAGGGTCCTGGGATCGAGCCCCACATTGGGCTCCCTGCTCTGCGGGAGGCCTGCTTCTCCCTCTCCCACTCCCCCTGCTTGTGTTCCTTCTCTCGCTGTGTCTCTCTCTGTCAAATAAATAAAATCTTTAAAAAAAAAAGATAAATGAATGTACTTTCCCAGATGAAGCTTAAGATCATTGTACTCGTAGTTTCTGATCATAATTTGTTCATCATAAGTGTTTCCCCCTTGGGGAATTCATATGCTTCGTGTTTTGTTCTGATGTGTACCTAGTAGGCAGACTAAGAGCTTTCCAAAGATGTCCACAGCCTAATCCCTGGAACCTATGATTCTCTTACTTTCATGGCAAAGGAGAATTAAGGTTGCTGATGGAATTAAGGTTGCTAATCAGCCGAGTTTAAAATAGCGAGATTGGGGCACCTGGGTGGCTCAGTCGGTTAAGCGTCTGCCTTCGGCTCAGGTCATGATCCCAGGGATCGAGTCCCACATCGGGCTCCCTGCTCGGCAGGGAGTCTGCTTCTCCCTCTCCCTCTGCTTGTGAACCCGCTCTCTCTCTCTCTCTCTCTCTCTGTTAAAAAAATAAATAAGAGAAATCTTTAAAAAATAATAAAATAGTGAGAGTATCCTAGATTTTCTGAGTGAGTTCAGTGTAATCACAAGGTTAAAAAACAAAAGGTAAAGGTAAAAAAAAGAAAAAAGGAGGTCATGGTGAGACATGTGAGAGTCACTTGCTGTGACTGGCTTTGAAGACAGAGGAAGGGGCCGAGCAGTGCTGCCAGCTCCAGAAGCCAGAAAAGGCAAGAGACGGGTTTTCCCTAGAATCTGCAGAGAGGACACAACCCTGCAGACACCTTGATTTTAGCCCAGCCCTTGTCAGACTTCGGCTCTGCAAAACTGTAAAATAATGAATTTTTGTTGTTTCAGGCCAGCAGGTCTGTGGTCATTACAGCAGCACACAGAAAATGAAGTTCCCTTTTTTCCTGTTGACTCACTAGAGTTCCTTGTACATTCTAGATCTTGACCCATGTTCTACTTTTCCATATTAAAAGTTTCTCCTTACCTCCTAATCTGTTGTTTTTTTCTATGGTGTCCTTCATTCAGTACAAATCCTTACTTAATTTTTGTTAAGTCAAATCTCTCATTTTTTTCTTTCACGGATCGTATTTTTCAGTATTTTATTTAAATCCCTTTCTCTCGGGGCACCTGGGTGGCTCAGTCAGTTAAGCGTCCGACTCTTGATTTCAGCTCAGGTCATGATCTCAGGGTCGTGAGATCGAGCCCTGCGTTGGGCTCCGCACTTAGCAAGGAGTCTGCTTGAGATTCTCTCTCTCCCTCTCTCCCTCTGGCCCCACCCAAATAAATAAATAAAATCTTAAAGCCCTTTCTCTCCCTCAAGTTCCAAAGACATTTTCTTTTCCTTCTTTTGTTAGCGTTATGGCTTAACCTTTTCCATTTGGGTTCCTAGTTCACAGAGAACCTTATCTTTCATGTGGTGTAAAGTAGCTCTCTATTGGTTAGGATACTGGCTCAGCTACTTTAATGGGGTCCAAACCATCTGTGGCTTAAGAAAGATGGAAATTTATTTCTCTCTCACTAAAGGTCAAGCTGTCAGCGGGCAATCCAGATGTGTAGGACCTCAACATGTACCTTCCATTTCAGAGTCCAAGCAGCTGTTTTATCTCAAAAGACAGGGAATGTTTTCGTTCTCACTTGCTTTCTGATAAATGTATCCAAAGATAGAATCTCACATTATGTTCTGCTAAAGCGGAAGATTATAAGACCATCTAAAGATTTGTCTCCAAGATTTTTGGCTTTAAGTGCCTTCACTGTCATTTATTCCTGAGTATCTTATAACTTGCTGGGAGATTTCTACTAACACTTGGCAGATTTAGCAGTTTATCCTGTTTTTCATTATACTGCCTGTCCTAGAATCATCTATGAAATTTTTGCGTTTGGGTTTCAATGTTGTGTCATGGTGTAATTTTTTGGAAGAAATTAATTTATTAATCAATGATCCAAATATCCGTTAAAATTTAATTGATACCATGAAATGGGTTACCAGGAGTTTCAATTTGGGAAGATGGAAAGTTCTGGAGCTGGTTAGTGTGATGATTGGACAACAATGTGAATGTGCTTATGCCACTGAGCTATACACTTAAAAATCATTAACTTGGTAAACTTTATTTAATGTATATTTTGCCATAATTTAAAACATAAATTTAGAAAAAGAGAGAAGTTTGAAAAGCGAGAAGAAATGGCCAGTGATAGGGTCCTGTAATGTCTCACCACAGTTTCATGATTTTGTTCAAAGGTGACCCTTTACAGTTAGGTAATAAACAGGTGACAACATCACACAGAAATGAGGCATGAGGGGACAGATCAGGGCAGAGGACATCCAAGTCATGCCAGGAACCTGGATGGGGAGGTTGGAATTGCAGAATATAAGATTTCAAAATGAATTTAGAGATTGTGTTTGTGGTTTCATTTGTTGGCTCCTTTGTGTTTTATTTTAACCCAGTGGCCATGGGTCTCCAGGGTGCCAGGCCCTCCCGAGCTTTTTCAAAAAAAATTTTTTTTTTTTAAATTCTCACAGGTGTACTATTCTAAGGAGAAAGTCCATGGCTTTCATCGGATCCCAAAGCATTCTCTCAACCCACAGAAACTAAAGAAATGGATCCAGTCCACGCTCACCTTTCTCAGTTGAGGAAACTGACACTAGAAGAAACATGGCTTCAAGCCCAAGGTCCCAGAGATAGTTACGGTCGGTCCTGTTTCTCCTTTTCACAGAGGATTTTGAGTTTCAGGTGACTTCCCCCTTGATAGTCTTTCCATTTTTAAGAGAGGGCTGCTTGGGGTGGGGGGATGGGTTAGCCTGGTGATGGGTATTAAAGAGGGCACGTTCTGCATGGAGCACTGGGTGTTATGCACAAACAATGAATCATGGAACACTACATCAAGAGCTAATGATGTAATGTATGGTGATTAACATAACAATAAAAAATTATTAAAAAAAAAAGAGAGAGGGCTGCTTGGAACTCGCTGTCCTCTGAACTGTAGCACAGTTGCCTCTGCTGGTCCTGCCTTCACTGATTCCAGTGGGAGTCCTTTGCCAAGGGAGGGACGAGGACGACCAGGGTAGAAGCAGAGGAAGGGTACTGTATCTGCTGGAAGCCCTGGGGGCCTGGGGGGCAGGTGCTGACTGTAACTTTTTGGATGTCCTTGGGTTTAAATGACTCCCCCGAGAAGGTGACAGGAACTAGAACCATTGTACTCATATCACAGAAGGATCTAGCTGCAGGGCTGGGCACAGCACAGTCCGGCTTCCCCAGGGAGGATGGAGAGTGATTCGTAGCAGGATCTGCCCAGAACAAAAGGAGAAGGAAGAAATTTGGGCTTAGCACAATGACTACAAAGACCAAACAGGCAGTCTGGTAAAGCATCAAGCCAGCCAAAGAAATGTAAGCCCTCTTCTTGGCGGGAACTAGCTATGTGTGAGTAATAAGATCCTTTCTCAGGGAAGCAGGTGCTTTGTAGACAACTGGTCTTAATGAGCACACATCAATAGGTTTGGCTGAAAACCTCCCAATACCAGAGAATAGAACAGTTAAATCAAATAATGAAGGTGCCGTAACGGTGCAGTAAATGGAGGCACGCTGCCCGGAAACTGTGCGCTCTTCTATTAAGTCTCAAAATTGTTGTGCCAGGTGACACAGTGCTCAAAAGAAGTGTTAGTGAAATTAATAGATTAGAATTACCAACTAATTAAATTGTGGGGCACAGTCTTTCTAGTATGCAGCAGTAGTCAGCAGCAGAACCTCTTCCACGTAGCTAGGGAGAAATGGCTCTCATGGAAGGAGGGTAGCAGCTCAAACAGCCTCCCGTATGCTCCCATACTCTCCACAGTATCAGCTCAGAGGATCCACTCAGTAATGGGGAGAGACGTGTTTTACAAATGTGGAAGAGTCCAGCAATTGCTCCTTTTCCTATACGCAACTATAAATCTGCGTCTTTCAGGCAATGTGGACAGCACATATAAGAGATGCTGGTTTGTTTTTTCTTATATCCATGAAATGAACCTCAGAAAGTCTGAGGCACAAGAATTAGACTGTCCTGACAATCACCCGGATGCTGCAGCCAGAATTTGAATGATTACCCAGTGAGAAATAAAAATTGTTTTCCTATGCTGTCAAACATACAGTTTTGGGCAATTATAATTTTTTTAATCATATACTGACTATTGAGCTATCTAAGGACTAGCTATAATAACGTATAGCATGAATAAATTGCAATAGGGAATTAAAAAGAAATTAAAATCTATATGGCAAAAAAACTGGTAAGTAGAGGGGCACCTGGGTGGCTCAGTCAGTTGAGCATCTAGCTCCTGATCCCAGGGCTCTGGGATAGAGCCCCATGTCTGACTCCCTGCTCAGCAGGAAGTCTGCTTCTCCCTCTGCCCTTCCCTGCCCAACTCATGCTCTCTCTCTCTCTCTCTCTCTCTCTCACTCTCTCTCCCAAATAAATGAATAAAATCTTTGAAAAAATCATTTAAATAAAAAACTGATAAGTAGAATATAGATATGATTAACATCTAAACGTCATATAAATGAATGTTACACAAGCTGCTTAGCATGAGAAATTGCAAAAAATCTGCGATTAACTCGTGTTAATTTGACATCAAATGCAACAGTTTTATTTTTAGCACTGTAAGAATAAACATGTAATTAGCTCTCAAAGAGGATGTATCATAAATAGTCCAGTCTGGCTATTTTAACCACCCAAATAATTCAAGGTTATTGGATTTTTTTTAATTACATATTCAGAGTTTTCACCATAAAAGTAATCATTGTCATTAAAGATGTTTGAAATTACAAAAAGGTAGAAAAAGAGAAAAATTACATTTTACTTTTACTTTAGGATTTCTATATACAGGTTTCTTTGCTTATTTGGGGCACATAGTCACAGTTTTATAATGCAAATGATTTGGTGTTCTTATATTTTTCCTTAAATAAAAATCATCTTCCAATGCTATTATACCCTACTTACAACAATAACTTCTATTATTATACATACCATACTTTCTAAATTGTATTTTAATAGATGTACAACATTCCATTAATTGTTTATTATTTATAATAGCATCAAAAAATACTTAGGAATCAATTTAAGAAAATAAATGTAAGACTTGTACACTGAAAATTACAAAATACAATTGAAAAAATATTTTTTAAGACCTAAGTAAATGGGAAGACATCCTGTGTCATGCACTGGAAGACTCAGTATCATTAAGATGGCAATACTCCCAAATTGATCTATAGATGCAATGTAGTCCCTCACGAAATTCCAACTGCCCTTTCCACAGGAATGGACAAGGTTGATCCTAAAGTTCACTGAACAGAGAAGCTCAATTAAGATGTTGAATCAGATGGTTTATTAATTAATTCAAAACCCGGGGCGCCTGGGTGGCTCAGTTATTAAGCATCTGCCTTTGGCTCAAGTCATGATCCCAGGGTCCTGGGATCGAGCCGCGCATCGGGCTCCCTGCTCAGCCAGGAGCCTGCTTCTCCCTCTCCCACTCCCCCTGCTTGTGTTCCCTCTCTAATTGTCTCTCTCTGTGTGTCAAATAAATAAATAAAATCTTAAAAAATAATTAATTCAAAACCCACAGTGAGACACTCTATTGGGGGAGATAGAATAGCTCAACATAGCATAGAGTCCAAGTGAGGTGAAAGATGATCCTCCCTGAATCTCGAATCTTGGGATTCCCTTCTCTCTCTCTCCCCCCGCTCCTTCTCCTCCCCCTCCCCCTCCCTCTCTTCCTTCGTCCCTCTCCCCACCACCCTCCTCATTCTGTCATAAGTACCAGAGTTGAGGTTGAGAGGTTAAGCCAGAAATGCCTGGGATCAATAATATGCACTACCTCCTTTGGAAAACACAGGAGCAAGTACTTCTGACGTCAGCTATAGCTTGCCAACTAGCCCGCTGAACAGCCATGGTTTTGTCTGCATTTCTTAACCCAAGCACCATGGGGCCAGGATGGGTCCATATGAGTAGCCAACCTAGGGATGATTAGCTGTCAACCGAGAAGTGACAGGATCTGTACCTTATGACTTGGCTGTCTCATATTTTCTTTCCGTAAAGAAATACTTTTGCTTCTTTCATCCTGTTTATCATATATGTAATATGTCTTGAATGTTACTAATATATCATCTATATTTAACATATCTTGTGAATTCTGCTCATGTTGTTCACGCTACTTCTTCATTCATTTTCTATCTTTAACACATCTTATGAGTTTTACCTACCACTCATAAGCTATTAGCTTAGGTATTAACTTCGCTTAACACTTACGGGTTTCATCCATCCCGTCTGTGGTGGTTAATTTTATGTGTCAACATAACTGGGCTAAAGGATGCCCTGATAGCTGGTAAAACATTATACCTGGATGTGTCTGCAAGGCTGTCTCTAGAAAAGACTAACATTTGAATCAGTAGACTCAGTAAAAAAAGATCCACCGTCATCAATGAGGTGGCATCATCCAATTCCTTGAGGGCCAGAATAGAAATGAAATGGCATAGAAAAGGTGGAGGAAGAGTGGATTTGCTATCTCCGGTTAGCTAGGACATCCATCTTCTTCTGCCTCCAGACATCAATACCTGTGCTCCTGATTCTTGGTCTTTCAGACTCAGACTGGGACTTCCACCCCTCATTCTCAGACCTTTGGGTTCAGACTGAATTGCATCGGTGACTTTCCCAGTTCTCCAGCTTGCAGATAGCAGTTCGCAGGACTTCTTGGCCTCCATAACTGCATGAGCCAATCCCTATTGGCTCTCTTTCTCTGGAAAACCCTTGAGTAATACCCCATTTGTCTCTCTTGTCTTCTGTTACGGAATTAAATATTTCATAAATAAAATAGCAAACTCACATTATAAGGATTGAGAAAAATTACTGGATTTAGTCAATTTTTAGGGTACTTTCATATTCCTCTCTCTTCATAAAATATTATAAATTTTAGCCATTTGACCTTCCAAGCAAATGTGAACCTTTGTAAAGTACTAGCCCTGTTTTTTGACTGATTGTTAGAGTTGGGTTGTTTTCATCCCTTGTCTCCTGACACAACTGTATCAGCCAAGAGGGAATTGACAAGTTATTTTAATATAGACAATTTAACATAAAGGATCAATAACTAGATATAAAGAATTATTAACTATGCTTTGGAGCTCTGAAAAGGTAAAACAGGGAACATTAAACCACCATGGAGGTAACAAGACTTCGGGAAGCAGATGGTCCCTTCCTTTTGGGGGGACTAAAGAGAAGCTTGGAGAAAGAGTCCCACAGAATTGAATCCCAGACCTCTGAGAAGGGGGTGCCCCATGGCACTGGAACCCCAACTTTTGTGAGCCACTGATGCTGGTGTTAAGGTGGTACTTTTTTTTTTTTTTAAGTAAGCTCTATACCCAACGTGGGACTTGAACTCATGACCCTGAGATCAAGAGTCATGTGCTCTACTGACTGAGCCAGCCAGGCACTCCAAGGTGATACTTTAATTTTAGTTCTTCAAGGGTTAGAAAACCTGCAAAGTGGATTCACCTTCTGCCCCAGAAATCAGCTGGAGTGAGGAAATACTGCTTGGGGGTTGCACACAGCTTCCTGTCGAGGAAGTCCCCAGGAAGGAGAAGCCCTCCTCCCTAGTCCTGCATCCTCCCTCTAGCAGAACCCACAGGGAACCAGTTGGCAAAACAGATATGTGGTGTGCAGAGACCAGCCCCCCGTCACAAAGCCTAGCAGAGAGGGTGGTTTGGAGCGAAGGGCCAATGACTTGGTAACTGGCACAACAACCCTGTCCAATGTAGCTAGATAATTTGTTATGTGTCATTATTACTAAAAAACGGGTGGCAATTCCTTACTGACATCAGAGCTACATATGAGCTGAAGACACAAGGGCCAATTTTTATTTCTACATGTGACAAACTGGTATTCTATTCCAGGTGAAGCCTTAGAGTCGATCCCGAAAGGAGTAACGTACATTTCCTCTTTGAATGAGGGACCTATCCTAAATTATCAGTTAATGGTCAATACTTTATCCTCCTGAGTATTTAATTTATGACCCATGTTTCTTTCAGATTTCAGAAAGGTCTGTTTGGTAGTTCGTGCTAGGATATAATGATAAGATATTTCAAAGTGTTAAAACTCTAGTAACTGTCCCCATTTTCTACAGTTCTATAGAGGGTCACTCTGAATTGCCATGTGAATTTTTATCTCTATCCCATTGGGTATAAGTGTGGCCAAAAAATTCTTTCTACTGAAATACTTCAACAATGATTCAAAATAAGCTCCATTCACCTAGAGGTATTATGCTAAGCGAAATAGGTCAGAAAAAGACAAATACCATATGATTTTACTTATGTCTGGAATCTAAAAAGCAAGACGAATGAACAAACAAAACAAAGCAGAAATAGACTCAAAGATACAGAGAACAAACTGGTGGTTGTCAGAGAGGAGAGGGTGGGCTGATGGGTGAAATACGTGAAAATACAAACTTCTAGTTATAAAATAAATAAGTCATGGGGATGAAAAGTATAACATAGGAAATATAGTCAATAATATTGCAATAATTTCATATGGCAACAGATGATGTTATACTGGGGCGCCGGGATGGCTCAGTCGGTTAAGCGTCCGATCCTTGATTTCAGCTCAGATCATGATCTCGGGGTCATGAGATCGAGCCCGGCAACACGACAGGCTCCACGTTCAACATGGAGTCTGCTTGTCCATCTCCCTCTGCTCCTCTCCCTGCTTGTGCTCTCTTTCTCTAAAATAATAAGTAAAATCTTAAAGGAAAAAAAAGAAATACATATTTAGTCAGATGACCAAAATATATTTCTCAGATATATTTGATCTTCATTCATAGTAACTGAAAATGCCCCAAAGCATAAAGGTGAAATGGGTATCTTATTATTAATGCAGGCAACTTTTGGACCCTACCCAGGTGTGAAGGCTAGTTGCCAGGAGGACCAACCCTGAGATTAGAGGGTTGGAACTTCCAGTCTCATCCCCTGACCTCCAGGGTGGGGAGGGGGCTGGAGATTGAATCAGCCAATGGCTAATAACAATCATGATTCTGCAGTGAAGGCTCTGTAAAGACCCAAGACGACTAGATGTGGAGAGCTTCCAGGCTGGTGAACATTTGGAGAAGTCAGGGAAGCTTCGCACCCATTCCCCATACCTTGCCCTGTGTATCTCTTCATCGGACTGTTGATTCATGTATTTTATCATATCCTTTAAGAAACTGGTAAACTTAAGTGTTTCCCTGAGTCCTGTGAGCTTCTCTAGCAAATGACAAGAACCTAAGGAGAAGGTTGTTACAACCTCAAATCTGAAGCTGGTTGGTCAGAAGCATAAGTAACAGCCTGAGGTTTGAGACTGGCATCTAAAGTGGGGGGAGGTGGGAGGGGGAAGTCTTGTAGGATTGAATCTGATGCTATCTCCAGGTAGGAGTGTCAGAGTTGAGTTGAATTCATGGACATACTGCTGGTGTCCAAGAATTGTTTGGTATTATGGGTATGGGGGGAACATTACCACAAAGTTAGAATTGAGTCCAGGAATCCTAAAAGAGATGGCAACTAGATCTATCATGGTGATCATTTTGTAAGGTATATAAATGTTGAGTCACTATGTTATAACTGGAAACGAATATAATATTGTAAGTCAACTATCCTTCAACTAAAAAAATTGTAAGAATTAAAAAGAAAAAAGCAAAAATTAGCTCCATTCAAGGTATATTATAATACTGGTTATGTGTAGTTATTTCCAAAGAGCAAAACTCAGTTTAACTATCAAGGGATTTATACCAATATCCATTAACCACAGATGTACATTTTGAATAGTTTTTGACTATCAGTAGAAATTCAAGACTATATTGAAGTTTTAATAATTAATCAGAAATATGCAATGTTAATGAATCCCAGTATATTCGGTATGACTTGTAATACACAGCAGGGGCATAAAAAAGCACACATCACACTATGTAAATGAGACCATAGAGTTGGGAAAAAACCCAGTACTCGTTGAGGTAATACCTTCCCCATTTTAATTTTAACTGGGTTTGCATCATATTACTGAAAGCAAAGTAAAACTAAACACTAGATTTGGTCACAAAGAAGTGTTAACGGCATACTCTACTTACTAGAAAATGTTTTCAAAGTAATCTTATTAATGATGATATTCTTCAATTTTATATACCTGTTATCTAAAATAATAATTTTAGTGGCCCCTGGGTGGCTCAGTCCTTAAGCGTCCGCCTTTGGGCTCAGGTCATGATCCTGGGTTCCTGGGATCAAGACCCGCATCGGGCTCCCTGCTCCGCGGGGAGCCTGCTTCTCCCTCTCCCTCTGCCTGCTGCTCCCCCTGCTTGTGCTCTCTCTCTCTCTCTCTCTGTCAAATAAATAAATAAAACCTTTAAAAATAATAAATAAATAAAATAATTTTAAAACTCCTACAGTAATAGAAGAATATGCAAGAATTGTTTACTATAGCAAAAGATACTGTTTTTGTGAAGAATGTAGTTTTAACAATGACACGAGTAGTTTCATTTATCAAAATATTTTTTGAAAGATACATGTCCAGATATTAACCATTTTATATTATATATTTCTCCATTCATTCAACATTCTTTTTCAAGAAATATAAAAACTTGTTATTGCCCCTGCCCCAGTGGAATTTGGATTCAGTAATTCTAGAATTTTAACTCTATCCATCATGGGCATTCATCTTTTTTCATGCAATCTTGGGACAGTTACTGGCCTGAGAAAGTACTGATTTGGGATTGAGATGTAATATTTACAAGTTTTGTCACAATGGCAACATCTGGCTTAGTCTCTGCCATCTCACCTTAGTGAGCAAGTGCCTATGATATGTTATCTATTTAAATAACATGTTCAACCACTGTTCGTAGAATACACACAGGGTTATAGGAAAGGTTAAAGCACTTTTCCAGGTAAGAAAAGCCAAACAAGAATTTCTTGGTCAGATTGTATCCTAGATCGAATTCACCAGATCACAGTCAACAGATAATTGACTTGATGATAAGACAAGCACAGAAAGAAAGAAAAGACTTTTCTTCTGTTTGTATCTATTCGTTTTAATTATTTTTTGGTTATTGTGTTGCTATAGAAAGTTTTAAGAACTTGTTATTGCTAATTAAGTATTTTTTTTTTAAAGTAACAAATGTGCTTTTAATAGATCTATGGATAAAAACTACTCAGCGCAGGTCAGTAACCATGGCGGCCCTACTCTGTTGGAGCCATGTCCTGTACGGTCTTCAGGACCTAGGTTAACAGGCTATTTGCATTATTTCATGTCATCCACAGTATTAGAGAAGAAAGGCATTAGATCAGTTTAGATGAAATGCAATGTTGGCAGCCAAATCCAGTCTGTTATGTTCCATATTTTTTCTTTAGTTCTTCTACTTTGTTGACGTAAGCTTTCATGGCATCTTCCTTGGAAGTCCCTTTCAGATGATTCCAGGCATCCCACTTGGCCTTGCCTTTGAGATCCAACAGCCCAGGCCGTTCTGTGTTTATGTCACCCACAGTTGCTTGTTTGTAGTGGCTGTAGATGAAAAACAACTCATCATCTGTTGGCTTGGTCTTGAGGTGCTTAACATCCTCAACAGCTTTGTCAAACTCAGCCTGAGACATGCTGGCGGGGTTGCGAAGATCCGGAAAACCCACGGACGCGGCGAAGAGCAGGTAACACACTACTCGACTCGCTAATTAAGTTTTAAAGACATAAACATACACAGTGATTGTGCCAACAGGGGGGAAAGGTTTATTTTGCATACCTTAAAGACTGTACAATCAGAAATTTCTTGCAATTTTTTTTAAAGATTTTATTTATTTATTTTTTTTTTATTTTTTTTTTAAGATTTTATTTTATTTATTTGAGAGACAGAGAGAATGAGAGAGAAAGCACATGAGATGGGGGGAAGGTCAGAGGGAGAAGCAGACTCCCTGCTGAGCAGGGAGTCCGATGCGGGACTCGATCCCGGGACTCCAGGATCATGACCTGAGCCGAAGGCAGTCGCTTAACCAACTGAGCCACCCAGGCGCCCTTCTTGCAATTTTTAGATGACTGATTAATATGCAGGTTGCCAAACCATAACAGCACAGTGAGTAGATAAAACACATTCAGTTCAGGAGTGAGGCACTAGGATTTCCAGATGCTTATGGAATGATTATTAAATTCACAGTAGGACTTTCCATTTTGAAAATGCTTGTTTTTACTAATAACTGTGACTTAAAGTGACTCTATGTGCCAGGTCCACAATTTAATCTCTAATTAATCTCCACGATTTTATGAGGAGGTTGTTCACACATGAGAATTAGTTAAAAAGCTAATGACATTTGTCTAGGATCACACAACCAGTAAATGACACAGTGTCATTCTTCCCACAGGAGCACCTAAGAGCTGGATTTTCTTAAAACAATTATTTTCCCACAGTTTCAAGGGGCCATTACACAAAGTTAAAACAGTAAAAATCTGGAAACTCCAGGAGCTAGAGAATCTCTTGGTTCAAAGCCTGATGTTGAGCCTAATGCTGAGAGCCTAAGATGAAAATAACTCATGGCTTTATATCTGGCATCTCCAGCAGCAGGAGCCCCGTTCACCTGTACCTGAAATGCCCTAACAGTATGCAATCCAGCCACACGCTAGAGATCTTTCCACAGATGTTCCCTCTGTGCTGCTTAAATTCCAAAGCTAACCCTCCTATGCCCGATTCCCTCTTTAGCTGTCAACTTAATCTCTGCTAAGGTTTCAGCTGATATTGTGAGGTGCTGGTTATTATTAGCTCACAAGTTCATTCATGCATCCAGAAGGTCCAGAAACTAGATAAGCTTTTGATGCATCTCCAATGTCAACCACTGTACCGGACCCATAGTAGAATGTATTGAATGGATAAATAAAGGAACAAATAGGTGAATGAATGAAAGTTTGTCACAAGGACAAGGGAAAATTTTTGGGATTCACTCTCAGTTTAGCATGGCGACCAAGCCTAGAGAGAGAAGCACCATCTCTACTGCACTGTTGCTCTCCATCTCTTCTGGTCGTTTGCTCATTTTTTTCTGCTGGAACTCTAATAAGATGGGGACACTCAATTAGATCAGCATATCTCTTCTAATCAGGGGTGGGCCGGAAAATGTTGAACAACTGCTGGGGGCTGTAGGGAAGGTAGCAAAAAGCATAACAAGACACGGTACAGACTGCTGTAGACACCCAAGACAATTTAAGAGCCTAAAATTGTAGAATTAAAAGATCTTTCTAACTTATCTAATCCAATGCTTTCTCTGTTTTACAAGGAATACCTGAATTCCAGCCAGAAGCATCTCCTTAAGGTTGCAGAGTTGGTGGACCAGAAACCAGATGACACACTCCTCACCCTTTGGGTGATTCCGACACATTGGTCCACGGATACTGCTCATCTTTCCACAGCATATCAAAAAAAGAAAACTAGTGTGTTCACTTTATTATTTTCGCTTATTTAGCACTTCTCGCCCTCATAAATAACATAATATTGAGGTGACTCAATCTCATCACTTTGGAGAACATTCTAATTCCATCCCATCAGGTAGCATGCTTATCATTATTCTTCTAATTAAAGTAAATACTAGGTCAGAGATGAAAATCAATTGCCACGATGGAAAAGGAATCAAAATCTGCCAGTATCTGGTAACACTAGGAGCTAGAGCTTCCTTGACGTTAAGTAATCTAAGGATAAGCCCCTCCCCCCACCACCATGATATTTTTCAAGACTCTAAGGCAGTTTTTATGCCTTTACCAGAGAAAGAAAGGGTCAGAATCTACCTATCAAAGTAGCTAGGAGAGTTCCAAAAGTTCTCTTCCCTGGCAGTCATTTACAGATTTAGGAAAGAAACCCAGGTACTCACTTTTGCTTTCACTGTCAACATTCCTTCTGGTCAAAAGCACATCCAGTTATTCAAAAAGAACAGATTCCTGAAGTCAAGAGATCTGAATTCAAGATCTAGCTCTGCCTTCTCTGGGCTGAGACACTTGACATCTCTGGACCTCCATATCCATCTGTAGAGTGGAAAAGATATGAATATTCCTTACTTTTCAGTATTATGGAAATCAAAAGTGCTGATGCACGAGAAAAAATAAGTAAATACACTGCATTATTATTTGCCAATATGTCTTCCAGAGAGGAAAAGTAATGTGTTTAAAAAAGACTAGCCTTTAGAGAACAAGTCAAGATTGTTTTGTTGATTTTTGGCTTGTGAAATACTCTACTTTCCAATTTTGAGAATTGATTACAGAGAAGAAAGGGAAGATACCATGTACCTGTCTGAACTGAAGATCACCTTTAGATCAGTTCACTCTCCATTTGCCAAATTCAGGCAAATAGTAACTACCTCGGAAGTTTTAAAATTTCACAAAAGTCCTACAAAAATAGACTTATGAGAAATGGCATTGTTTTTAACGATGTGGTCAATTTATTACTTTCTCCACAATTATTATGCTTTGGGATTTAAAAAAGTCAGAGAAAACAGTGAAGAAAATATACATAAGGCTGCATAAATATGTGTAGGCTATGGCTCAGGTTCCTCTGTGATCTCCTCTCCCCTGGACTCATTGTCACTTACGTGAAAGAGCCGAAACCCCTGGATTTCCCCATCTCAGCCACTATGATTCTGTGGCTGTTTGCAGATCAGCTTTTCATGGCTTATTCACATTTCTTCACACAGGGTAATAAGGTCGTGAACGAGTATTATTTTTAATTGAAGAGTTGGCTCTCAAAACAATATTGAATTCAATGGCTATTGAGTATTTGAAGAAGGACAATGATCTTCTCAAAGTTTCAGTCACAATACTCGTTCCATGGAACTAGATTTTCCACTTGGAAGTATGTCTCAGTTTGGGCAGGGGATCCTATTGTGCGAGGGTGTTTATTTTACTGCAGAAAAAGACATCTTTCACTTGGAAAGTGTTCACCTTTTTCCTGAAGTGAGCTGAATTCGGTAACACATGGTAAAAATAAAGTAAGTTCATCATGTGGAGCTTCAGGTGTACAGATGCTGTCTACTAAGACTTTAATCATTGTGCATTTTAATGGCCTGTCCTTATTTTTTTCCGCTCTGGGACTTACCTGCCAAAATGCCTAGCTGAGAAGTATCCCATCTAAATTTTAATGAATATCAATGCTGACCAGTCTCTGTTTAAAAAAAAAAAAAAAAAAAATTTTTTTTTTTTTTTTTTTTTTACCAAATGGAAGAATTGCATAAACCATGGTGACAAATGCTGTGGGAGGTGCCTTCCCCCACCTGTGTCCCTGCTACCCTTCTTGGGTTGCATTCAGTCATCGGGAGATAAGCCTTCCTCAGTCCTGGGTTGCGGTGGGGATGGAGGCTGAACCTCCACTGGTCACGCCACCAGGGCTTGGTCAAACACCAGCCAGTGACAGGAAAGGAGAGATCTCTGGGGGACTCATTATAAAGCAGGAGGCCAGAAGGAATGTGCTCTTCACTGCTCATCCAGCCTCTGGATACTTTTGTGCGAGCCCATGATGTTTATAACTGCTGCAGCTACCCTGTGACCATGGGGAATGGCAGGAGGTGGCCCAGAGCTGTGAGGAAGACAGCAGAAAGATGAAATAATTTCCCTCCACGATGTCTTAAGCCTCTGACTTAATGACCCAGGGGAATACCCTCCCTCCAGACCGCTTGCTATGGAACTTTCCCCTTAACTTTTGAGCTGAGTGTTCTGTTACTATCAGACAACACTATCACCACTGACAATTTATATAACTAACAATCCATTAGTTAATTTTTTTTAAAGACTTGTTTATTTATTTGAGAGAGAGAGCGAGATCTCAGAGGGTAGGGAGGAGGGGCAGGGGGAAGACAGACTCTCAAGCAGACTCTTCGCTGAGCATGGAGCCTGATGTGGGGCTTGATCCCATGACCGTGAGATCACGACCACGAAATGACAACCTGAGCCAAAACCAAGAGTTTGACACTTAATAGCCTGTACCACCCAGGCACCCCAACAATTGATTACTTAATTGATTATTTTTTGGAGTTGAATACCAGAATGCTCAGAGCTTAACTTAAATCATTACCCTGTCCTGGTCTTAGTTCTAACAGGACATCAAACTAATATTAATGGGTGTGATTTTTTTCCCCCTCAATCCAGTGTAGACAGACATAACAAGAGCCTTCACTAAAAAGATATGGAGAAGTAGAATAGATTTTTCCTTCTCTAGTCTACCAGTCCCCTGCCTCCTCCAAACTCTTCAGGCCTTTATAGACACCTTGGGTACCTGGAGTGCTCTGACAAATTCCCATGTACATTTTAAGACTTATTCCCGGGGCGCCTGGGTGGCTCAGTCATTAAGTGTCTGCCTTCAGCTCAGGTCATGATCCCAGCGTCCTGGGATCGAGCCCCTGCATCGGGCTCTCTGCTCGGCGGGAAGCCTGCTTCTCCCTCTCCCATTTCCCCTGCTTGTGTTCCCTCTCTCGCTATGTCTCTCGCCATCAAATAAATAAATTAAATCTTTAAAAAAAAAAAAAAAAAAACCTGAGTCAAATACTAGCTCCAAAGCACACTAGCAGCAAGTAATGGGCAAAACCACTTAATGTCTTTCAACCACAATCCCATTTAAGTCAGGTGGCAATGGAAAGGAAATATAGGCAGAGGAAACCAAATCACAGAATCTTCCATTCCCATTGTCCATAAAAAGTGAGTAGAAGAAAGAGTTTGAAAGAAAAAGGTTAAACACATCTGCAATGATCAAAACGTGTGACCTCATGATAAGAGTTGGCCGTTTAGTTAATAAGCAAATCCTGGTGAAACTCCCAGCAGATTCATCAGGAGTCAGTAGAAGTCCATGGATATATCTCAAATATGGAGAAATATATTTTAGGGATATCTTTATCTTTCTTTTGCTGCTGTATGTGTGGGATGGGGGTTGGAAGGATTTAATATAATAGTAAAACGGTAGCAGGGAAGGAGGGGCCTGGCTTCCTGCCCAAAGCAGAGGCTTTAGGGTGTAGTGCTGGCTCGGGAACCACCTGAATCCTGGGGTCATCTCCCCAAGGGCACAGCGTCCATCCTGCTTTCTCTCTCTGGGTTAAAGGAGCAATTGGGTAGGGCAGTTAGCAAAGTCTGAAAAGAGAAAGTAAAACTCTGTAGATTCACTTTGTAAACCAGTCCACTTGGCCATCTTAAAGAACTCCAACTTACTAGGAAATAAAATGGAATCTGGGATAAAAATCTCTTTGAAGAGTGTGTTCAATAAATGAATGAAGGCATAGTACCATTCCTATTTGAACATCTAGAGCCATTTTCAACGACTGCACTTTCATTAGAATAAGCAAGAAATTATTTTTTTATTCATTACAGCTTTATTACTTATGTCAACAACAGAAGCATCACTACTCAGTGGTAAGACTTTATTACAAGGGAAGGGTGGCAGTGCACACTGCATACTTTCCAAAGGTGTGCCTTTGTTAGTAAAAGCTAGCTAGGGTGTGGTAGAGCCAACAGTCCGTGTGAAGTTACAGGCTTATAAAAATAAAAGCGTTAGAGTACGCTTCATTCACGCTTCATTCACAAACAATGGAAAACTCACAAATTCGTGCGGTACTTACTCTGATGTTCAGATTAGAGCCGGAAACAAACAAAAAATAGTCTTACTGAGAATTTTGAAGTAATTCTTTTTTAAAAGCCTTTTTGTTTTTCTGTTTAACAATGATATATTTCTTTACACAAATTTGTAGAGCATTGCAATGCAAGGCAAAACATTGGTTGGGCTTGAAGGAATATGGAATTCCAAATAATACTATTGCTGGATTTGTGTGAAGACCAGTAATTAACAGTGAATATCAACAAATGACATTGTTTGCTAGCTTGGGCACACAGGAAAACTTAATGCACTCTGGCTCAGAATTGTAAGAGGGGCTGCCCTATTTACCTTTCCCATATTCAGAAACAAAAGATCTACCCTTGATTTAACTGTGGTTACAAATAAAATACTTGGTGCTTTATTTCTTTGTTTATGCAAAATTAGTTTTCTCAAAATGTAATTACAGTGGTGCATAAGGCAAAGTCTACAGCATAATATTCACTCCCTTTTACCCTAGCAAAGAATTAACAACAAAAAAAAAGACTATCACAGGAATTTCTGACAATGTTTTGGGAAAAAAGTGTGACATTTTTTGAGTAGCAATGGAATGTTTTTTTAGTGGGTGGAAACAGTAACAGCAGACACTCAGAAACATAATACTTTTTTTTTTCATTTAATGGAAAAATACTTTTCAAATGTATTGCAGTTTACCTATAGAAAAAAATCAGTTTGTAGAAAAGTGAAATCATTTGCTAGGTTTCGGAATCATAAAATTCAGACAAAAACTTCAGGAATTTTATTTACATGGAGAATGGATTTAAAACTCTAATGTAAAAAAAAATAGATACCAAAAAAACCCAATTTATATCAATGGTTTTCTATATCTATCTTTTCAGTATGGGAAAACATTTAAAACAGAATCAGTTACTCAACTTAAAGCTGTAAGGCATCATCTGGACTGCATTGCTTAGGATCACAGGTGGATTGCTTACATGATGATCAATATCTATCAAATGTCCATGGCACTTTATAAAACAAGTACTCAGGCATTTTTATCCCAAAAAAGCATTCAATGAAAATAAAAACACCCACATGAATTCCTAGTTTACCATTTCCTTTTCGCAGCACCCGCCTTACCAGAACGTCACACAGGAAGACTGCTACGGAATTCTTTTCATCGGGCCATGCAACCATTGCTATAATCGGTATCATAGCCAATGGTCCAGTATTCTGATGAGAGTGGAACACAGAAGTCAGATAATGGTGAGTGGTTCCAAGGCTAGCTGGACATGTAAACCACCTTGAGAGCTGTTTTTTGAAAATGATTATAAAGCCAAGAAAAGTATAGAATTGTAAGAATCGAAAATAAGTCCCCGTTTCTTTCCTTTTCCCCACAAACCATTTCCTAGAGATAAGCACTGTCAACAGTCCAATGTAAATCTTTCCAGATATCGTGTGCGCCTATAGAAGCACGTAGGAGGTATGTGGAAATAGAATGTATGCACACTCATTTTTAGATAACTCTAATCTTATTATGCATATCACTGTTCTGCAGCTCTTTTTTTTTTTTCAACATTTGTTTCCTCACTTAATCTGTGGCAGAGACTAGAGGTTTATTCAGTAAAGACACTGAGGGGTTCCAGACCACAGATTTCTAATACAACCAAAGCATCTCAGACAGAGTCTTGATACTAGCCGTTAAATACACCATGGTTTTACACAATGAAAAGTCGGAAAAGACATAACCGATGGTCTCAACAGCAAGGGTAAAAATCAATAGTTCCCTAGGACTACTAATACAGTTACTCAAGATTATATAGAGACAAGGCTATTTATATTTTATAGATGAAGAAATTTGGCAAAACTCAACTAATTTGAATAATCACTTTCACAGTTATCAAAAATATTTAAAACCATACTCGTGGTAATGAAGGAAAGCTTTGTTAACAATAGAGAATTGTGGGCACCTGGGTGGCTCAGTTGTTAAGCGTCTGCCTTTGGCTCAGGAAATGATCCCAGGGTCCTCGGATCAGGCCCCCGCATCAGGCTCCCTGCTCCGAGGGAGGCCTGCTTCTCCCTCTCCCACTCCCCCTGCTTGTGTTCCCTCTCTCGCTGTGTCTCTCTCTGTCAAATAAATAAATAAAATCTTTACCAAAAAAAAACAAAATAGAGAATTGTGTAGTTGTTTTCACTTTGTATGTAGTTGTATATATGCGTATATTCAGGGTTGCCAGATTTAGCAAACAATGTAGAGCACACGATTAAATTTGAATTTCAGATAAACAAATGAATATTTTTAGTATAAATGTGTCTGAAATATTGTGTATGTTCCTGCGTATTTAATTATTATTTCATGTTTTCCTGAAATTCAAATGTAACGGTGCCTCTTATATTTTATCTGGCAACCTGGTTGCAAGCCTGCTGGTAAAATCAGTTAACATCCAAGCAATGGCTACTTTTTACTTTAGTGCATTTATGAAAATCACATCAGAGAACTGTAAAATAAAGATCATTTCAATCTTGCTAACCATAAGCTTCTACTTAAACAGAGATCACCATTTGTATTATCAGATACCACTGTACACTGGTCAATTAAAATGCAAATTGAGGCTACTTTTCCTGATGAACATACTTCAGAGATGAATAAAACTCATGAATAACTGATTAATGGTGAAAAATGTTATACAGGTTTTAAGGGCACTGTTAGATAAGTTAATCAGTGGAATTGGAAACAGGAAAAGGAACAAATGGCTATATAATTATAAGATGCTCTATGGATTATACAACAGCAAGACGTCTCCTTAAGGGAATCTGGTACACAGGACTATTTCGAGGAAGTAGCGGGGCACGCATAATCACATTACATGCTTCCTTCTCTACCTAACCAGCAATTTTGTCCAGCTGGGATCTAGTTAAATAAATTTCAAAGTCTCCCTTGAGGAAAAAGAAAAGCCCCCAAAATGCAGAGGCAGAGCAGTTTCCGCTTTTGCTTCAGAAATTTGGAGAGAGAGTGTAGCGTGTGTATGCCTATCAATTTAGCAATAACCAATGGGGAGAAGAGGTGGCGGGGGTGGGGGGGTGGAATAAACCTCTTTATTTTCTCCTGTACTTGTCCCACAGTGAGCCCCTCGAGACAAAGGACCAATGACACCTATGGCCTAAGGATGGCTTCAAGCATAAAACGAAGAAACTCTTATGGACAGCTATCACTTAGAACTGAGATGTCCGAGTTTCAGGAGGTATAGATTTTAGGGAGCAAGGGGGAGGTCATTTGGTACTTAAAAAAATTACAGAGATATCTTGACTATAAACAATGTGCGTTAAGAATCGTCTCAAGATGTTTCCATGCATCCATTTGTGAAAGGCACCTGTTCTGTGGCTTTTTAATGTTGTCTCCTAATCACCTCCCCCTTCACTCTGACATCCTGGCCTCAGATGTGGCCGGCACAGGGCAGCCCTTAGCTGGGGCCCGTCCTTATGAGCCCAGATACACTTCCCACACCTCCCTTCTAATTCACCACCAAAGCCATTGAAAACCTAGAGCAGCCCTCATTCCTGGTTTTTCACTCTTCTCTGTTCATTTGGCTCTGGCCTGTAGCTCTATGGGACTCAAGTGAATTATGTGAAAGTTTTGTTCTGAGTAAAAATTAAAATGTAACAATCTGTCTCCTAATTTTGACATATTGGTCATCAATTTCCAAGTTGGGGAGATAATCTTACATTTAAACGTCATGGGTTTATGGGGTGCCTGGATGGCTCGGTCGGTTAAATCGGTTAAGCCTTCTGGTTTAAGCTCAGGTCATGATCTCAGGGTTGTGGGATAGAGTCCTGCATCGGGCTCGGAGCTCAATGTGGAGTCTGCTTGAGATTCTCTCTCGCTCTCTTCCTCTGCCCCTCCTCTGACTCGTGCTCGCTTGCTTTCTCTCCCTCTTTTTC
Organism: Callorhinus ursinus; assembly: GCF_003265705.2. Lineage (NCBI taxonomy): Eukaryota > Metazoa > Chordata > Mammalia > Carnivora > Otariidae > Callorhinus > Callorhinus ursinus. The sequence goes on along the minus strand of NW_027397073.1, from coordinate 6,781,583 downwards.
TCTCTCTCTCTCAAATAAATAAATAAATAAATTCATTTTTTAAAAAATAAAATAAAGGTCATGGGTTTATGTAAATAATAACCACTTTCTTCCCATCAACGGAGAAAAAAGATTTAACAATTTGAAGGCAAGCCAAAATATAGAAAAAGCAATACTCTCTGAGTGGTGACAAACTGTAAGGAAATCATGGGTGACTGGGCTATGATTATCGTTTATCACACTTGGTTCTAAAACTCAAGCAAGAGTAAAATCAGATTTATGTAATACATGCCACATAACTGATACATTCCCCTAATAACATTGTCTTTTTTTTGCCAGTGCAAGAAGAATCTGTCTTGTTAAAATGGTCTTATTGAAATTGTTTTTACTTCAAATCAACTTCTCTGACCGTAGTTTCTCTAACATAATCTCCTTGGAAGGGGAGGCAACCAGGAGCCTAGCTGTGGAGGCAAGACTGATCCGTTGTTGCCCAAGAAGACCAAGAACAGGCACAGACACTTCCCAATTCTTCTCTGAGAGCTCAGATTTTGCATTTTGTACACATAGATTTTGTATTTGTTTTGCTTAAAAAAATCATTTCCAAAACTGTTTGCTCATTTTTTCACACTAACACTGTATTTCTCAGAATATCGGTCTCAACTTTACACGTTGTTTTATCATTGCCCGTTGCACATACATAAATCATTTCTTCACTCCATTGCCTTCCAATACAATTTCCTGAAGCTCATTATTCGATGGAGGGGGCTATATTTTTTAATACCAGGCACTTTAATATTGACTTGAAGTAATTAGTCTTTGTTTTTTCCTTGGTAAACAAAATTGGATGTATCTAACATACAAAATTTACATGGAACTTTCAAATGGGAGTAGACCATAAAAACTGTATTTAACCTGAAATCCCGAGTTCAATAACAGTCCCTTTCCAATGCTCTCATTTGCTTCCCATGTTATTTTATTAATTTTTTAACTACTGTTAACATTTTTAAACATAAATTTGAAAGAACAGTATGATGAACAACCACACTGCACCCATTATGACATTTTAGTTCCATTTCAGCATGCATCTCCAAAAAAGGATATGCTCCTATACAATCATGATATACCATTATCATACCTAGGAAAATGAACAATAACTTAATACCCAGTCTGAACCCTCCCACACTGTTGGTGGGAACGCAAGCTGGGGCAGCCACTCTGGAAAATAACTCAAAAAGTAGAAAATAGAGCTACCCTATGACCCAGCAATTGCACTACTGGGTATTTAGCCCAAAGATACAAATGTAGGGATCGAAGGGGTACATGCACCCCAATGTTTATAGCAGCAAGGTCCACAATAGCCAAACTGTGGAAAGAGCCAAGATGTCCATCGACAGATGAATGGATAAAGAAGAGGTGGTATATATACACAATGGAATATTATGCAGCCATCAAAAGGAATGAGATCTTGCCATTTGCAAGGACGTGGATGGAACTGGAGAGTGTTATGCTGAGTGAAATAAGTCAATCAGAGAAAGACATGTATCATATGACCTCACTGATATGAGGAATTCTTAATTTCTGGAAACAAACTAAGTGTTGCTATAGTGGTGGGGGGTGGGAGGGATGGGGTGGCTGGGTGATAGACATTGGGGAGGGTATGTGCTATGGTGAGCGCTGTGAATTGTGCAAGACTGTTGAATCACAGACCTGGACCTCTGAAACAAATAATGCAATATATGTTAAAAAAAAAAAAAAGAAGAAGAAGAAGAAGATAGGAGGGGAAGAATGAAGGAGGGGAAATCGGAGAGGAAGACGAACCATGAGAGACGATGGACCCTGAAAAACAAACTGAGGGTTCTAGAGGGGAGGGGGTGGAGGGATGGGTTAGCCTGGTGATGGGTATTAAAAAGGGCATGTGCTTAATGGAGCACTGGGTGTTATATGCAAACAATGAATCATGGAACACTACACCAAAAACTAATGATGTAGGGGCGCCTGGGTGGCTCAGTTGTTGAGCGTCTGCCTTCGGCTCAGGTCATGGTCCCGGGGTCCTGGGATCGAGCCCCACATCGGGCTCCCGGCTCTGCGGGAGGCCTGCTTCTCCCTCTGCCACTCCTCCTGCTTGTGTTCCCTCTCTCGCTGTCTCTGTCTCTCTCTCTGTCAAATGAATAAATAAAATCTTAAAAAAAAAAACTAATGATGTAATGTATGGTGATTAACATAACATAATAATAAAAAAATAAGTAAAATAAAAATAAAATAAAAATTTAATACCCAGTCTACTTTCACGTTTCCCCAATTTTCGGCCAGTGTTTTTTATAGCTGGCTTTACTTTAGGTTGTGTTTTCAAATAAAATGTAATATTTGTGCTACTTGAAAATGATGTGCTGATCTTGAATGTGAATAGGTAAAAATAGATTCCATTTTATTTAAGTGGAAAGGCTTGGCGAGATTCCATTTACATATTTCTGGCTATTTTATAGGTGATGGGTATACTTCGTATCGCATCCCACCAAGAAGTACATAACCTTAGATCATTCTAAGGCATTTCACATTTCCTTCATGTGAGGCAAAGACAGCCAGATCATTCCACGGTGGGTCCTTTTAAACTTTGTGATTAGGAAGTACAATGAGTCATTTATAACTCAGGAAATTCTCCTAAAAATCATCAGCTATGCAAAATCACAAAATAAAATACCACAGGGTTTATGGGGAACCGGGGTCAGAGGAACAAATCGCAAAAACTGCATCAGTGACACATTAAAAAAAAAAATGGCAGCAAATCAGTTTTACACATGCTAAATGGTTCAGAAATACATAAATACTATACAAATATGGCATTTTCTCCCCCAAAAGACTGCAGTTTGCCTGTGGGTGTCAGGAGGATGGGTCTGGTAAATGAAATCATGCATAAGCAAGTGTTATGCCCAATTTGAGTTTCACTCAAACTGTTCCCTAATACATCAGTCACATTGGAACTAAACTGTGGCTTCAAAACAAGCACTACAGCAGAAGGCAGCCTGTGGGTCCGTGCTTGGACACCATATGAATATCCTGATTCTCGCCAATCCTTCTCTTTCTGGTCACAGCATCCAATGGTCATTCCTGCCTGAGTCAGTGATTTCAACGACAGTTGCAAAGCAGTGATTTTCCAATTCCATCAATCCTTCTACATTTATAAGCTCACAGTCTATGCAAAGAGCTCTTCCACTTCTATACGGAGGGTGATCTGTGTTAGCTCTTTGCACTACACACGAGTCTAATTCTTCTTTTCCTCTCTATCCTTCCAATGTTTTGAAACCATGACTTTAGATTTCCTCAGTCTTCCTGTCTCCCAGGTACAAATCCCCATTTCTTTATTTCTCATATCACATGCTTTGAAATTCCTTTACCATGCTGGTCACTATCTTTTGAATAAGCTCCAATTTGCATCCAGTAAATATAATTTTCCAAGTGGGGTCTTATTGAGTGGATTGAGACAATTGCCTTCTTCACTCTGGACGGTATGGTGCTAGTGATGCAGCTGAAGGTCAACATAGCTTTGCTAAGGTCACTTCTTACTGTTGGCTCATATTTTCACTAAAATTGCTGAGCTAAATTTCCTCCAACCACACTTGTCTGATTTTTTTTTTAACTAGGATCAAGAACTTACTGTGTTCAATGCCATTTTTAGTAAATTCAACCCAATTGTCCAAATTTTCTATTCAGTTTTATATACTAGCCATAAATCTAAGGGCTTCTATATTTTTATCCAAGTCATTAACGAATTTGATCGGCAAAGGGCTGAGGACAAAGCTTGCCCTTGATTGCGATCATCTGACATTTCTTGATGATAATCATTCATCCAGAGTTCAATATATCAAACTGTCCTTGCCTCGAGCTAACATTTCTCCATCGAATCTTCAAAGATATCACATGAGGACCTTGTCAAATGCTTTGCTGAAGTCCAAATACTCTGGGTCTGCAGGGTGGCCCTTAATGACCCCTTTAGTCACACTTTTTAAGAAAGAAATAAGGTTAGTGTGACATCACTTGTCATTAGTGAAACCATGCCATAGCCTCATGATGCTGGTTTCCTTTCCAAGGGGTTCATAAACTACTGCATATCAAGCAACTCATTCATCAAAGTAACAAAAGAAGATGTTTTTAAAAAGTAAATATGGAATACATTTAGGGAGTATTATCTTGAAATTCAGATAAAATATGAAGTTATAATACTTGCTTATTTAAAATTCTTGAAGTTTCTTTCGTGCTTCCTGACCATGAATTAATTTTGTAGAAGCATGAAGATATGATACATGGCAAAAAGTGTAATTAATTTTAAAAGAAAGACTTTCATATTTAGTGCATATTTAGTGCATAATACAGTGCATATTTTTGATGCATTGTAATAAGTTTAATTTTTATATATTTTTAACATGTCATTATTTTCAAGGGTTTGCAATATTCTAAATAAAAAAAAATGTTGAAGTTAGTCCTATTCGTGAAACCTGCTTTTAAAATTTTAACATCATTAGCTTGTAACACCGCCTGTGTAGCCTCATTAAATAACATTCCCACATTAACAGCTTTATGCAATGTTTGATAGGTCTATAAATCTATCCAGAGAGAGAAGGAATCAGTTAACAGGGGTCCAACCAAAGGGATCAATCAGTAATTTTGTGGCAGACAGTCCTGAAAATAAATTGATGTGTGTTAAAAGTTTAGCATTGCTGCTATATTCTGGAGTGAAAATTCATGCAGTAAAATTGACATAATGTTACTTCATAAAATTAAACACAAGTGAGGGCGCCTGGGTGGCTCAGTTGGTTAAGCGACTGCCTTCGGATCAGGTCATGATCCTGGAGTCCCTGGATCGAGTCCCGCATCGGGCTCCCTGCTCCGCAGGGAGTCTGTTTCTCCCTCTGACCCTCCCCCCATCTCATGTGCTTTCTCTCTCTCTCAAATAAATAAATAAACTCTTTAAAAAAAAAAAACACGAGTGAGAAGAAGTCCAGTGACTTTTTTTGTATAGACTTAGAATACTAAAGATGTGTTTCTGGCAATAAATTTTCCTAGACCTAGAACAACACCATCATTGTCTTTGAATTCAAGTAGGAAAATCACTTAGTGCAACACCCAAAATTTCTCTTGTAAGTTAGCGCTGCTGAAAACCAACAGAGTGAGGTATAAGGTTGAAGTTGTAGAGAAATATAAACATACTCGAACTGATGCACTGAAATGTGTGTTCTGTTTATTTTAAGATATTAAGACAGTTAAAGAGCTAATATGCATGCTTAAGTTACCGGGAATTGAAAGTGAATATATAAATAACTTTAACTTTATATTAAAGTTGGACTCCAACGCTAGGCATCTCATCCAAGAAAACTAATATGTTTAATATTATCACAGTATGTGAAAGGCTCATTTCAGTGTTAAAAAATAGAAAATACCAGCTCCCCTGGGTGGCTCAGTTGGTTAAGCATCCGACTCTTGATTTTGGCTCAGGTTGTGATCTCAGGGTCATGAGATCAAGCCCTGTGACAGGCTTTGGGCTGGGCACAGAGACTGCTTAAGACTCTCTCTCCCTCTCCCTCTGCCCCAATAACCCCCCCACTCTCTCTCTAAAATAAATAAACAAAACTTAAAAAAAATAGAAAATACTGAAGTCCATTTCAAATGGAATAGAAAAATAATCCTATTTTTATTTTTTAATTTTTTTTAAAGATTTTATTTATTTATTCATGAGAGAGAGAGAGAGAGAGAGAGAGAGAGAGAGAGGCAGAGGGAGAAGCGGGCTCCCAAGGAGCAGGGAGCCCAATGCGGGACTCGATCCCAGGACCCTGGGATCATGACCTGAGCCGAAGGCAGACGCTTAACCATCTGAGCCACCCAGGTGCCCAATAATCCTATTTTTAAAAGGATAATTTAATTACTTTGTTTTCCTGAAAAGATAATTAATACTTTGCCTTTAATTAATTTGAATTTCACTAGGAATTACGGATCTAAATATTACTTGGTAGTTTTCATCTTCTATTGAAATACTGATTTTTTTCCTTGAAATATCCAGTAATTGTCACATTAGGCAAGGAATAAAATTCATAAGACAAATGATTCCTTCCTTTCTTTCCACACTGAAACCAGAAATTGTCTGCTTTTTTCAGTGATTTTTAAAAATCTTGGCAATCACTATGATTATTAGTGTTAGTGCTTATTATGCTAGCCCATATTTTAGGGAATTAAAGAATGTGTATCATACAAATGAAATCAACTCGTTAATAGTAAATTAAACAAGTTACATCTTACTATGGAAGGTTCGATGTTAAGTTCAGATGGCTTTCTTATGAATTTATTTATTTCTCTCCCTTTCTCTCATCCCATCTAAACAAATTCTATTAATCACAAATTTAGCTCTGGCTCAGGAAATTACTGACCATACTTTTCATCTGTTTGTAGTGAGTTCCCCAGGGCTATGAAATTAGTGGGATAGGACATTGTCCTGGTTCTGTGCCAATTACTTTTAAAATAAACATCTTTGAACTAAAATGAGCATTGTGCCGATGTATGTATATGATTTAGAAAATGATTTTTAAAATTAGAAGAAAGTCTTGGCTTAGTTTCTATAATGGTCTAACATTACCCAAGTCCATTATCCTCTTCAGATTGATGAGTTCCATTGTGGATGACATTTAATTAAATAAGATAATGCATATCTCATTAATATGAATGTTCTTATTTATCTCTTAAGAGGGAGTTCGCATAGTAAAGAAAGTCACATTTTAACGGTTACATTAAACAATATTTTTCAGGTTGGGGAATATAAAAAGCTGAAGTATAACTGGTTTCCAAATATTTATTGTGTTATACACAGTTCGTTTCACAAACTGATATATTAAGATTCAATGTTTTTTTTCTTCTATTCCTTTTTGACATAAATGAAATGTCTTGTGATTCTTAGATATATTGTTCATGTTTATCATACTTATATGTTTAAAAATAAACTTTTTTTATTTTCTAATATAAAAACATTCAGGTACAATCCACAATATCACATGGTCCATAAAAGCAAAGGCATTCACAGAAGAGAAAATTCTGACATAATTTGTTCTGAATGTTATTACCCAATGTCATATCACATTTTCTTTCTGAGATGGATATCAAACAATGAATATACTCTATGCACTAGAGTTGGAACGTCGAAGAATAAATTCCAAAATAAGAAAGAAAATAGGAATGTAGCCACTTCTAAAACACTAAAAAAAAAAGGAGACTAATTAGGACCCTTTGTTTCACACACACACATAAAGGACATGTGTGACATAATAATGAGTTTCAAATACGTAAAAAAGATTCTATAAGGAGAAATGGAAACTTGTCTGTATTTGCAATGAATGTCACAATCAGGAATGAGCTCATAAGGAAGAGTTTTCACTGGCCCAATAAAAACTCTTTACCTTTCACTGATAAAACACTGGATAACAATGCCTACTAGAAGTAGTTTAATAGAAGAATAGATAACACCTATTTTCTGACCAATATAGACATTCATAAAAAACTAAAGAGAAAGAGAGAGGGAGAGAGAGAAAGAATGGCATTAATATGGATAAGCAAAATGCACAGGTCATTTAAAATTTATAAGTTAAAGATTTTTTAATATTTTCACAAAACCTAATAACTATCATAAAATAGCTTGAGAAATAACAAAAATAGTTAATTTGAATTCTGTTTCAATTTCCAAATCTTAGCCTCTGTGAGGATGCTAATGGCCTCAAAGCAGGCATCCAGATTGACATTAATTAGTTAATTATGTTCTCAAAGAGAATACCATTCCACAGTGTTATTTCTAAGATATTTTAGGAGGTAATGAGGCTCTGAAATCATAGTTGAAATGGCATTAATAAAGAAGAAAGTAAGAAAGTATTTTAACACGGAGGGGAGACAAAAGGGAAGCTAAATAGGACAGATAAAAGAATGGTGGCATAAATATGTGGGGACTTTACTAGAGATGCAGAACCACTACATATATTCTTTGTTATAGCAATACGGACATATTATAAGGATTGACCTTGCACAGTCGCAGGAGCTGGTTAGGTGGTCTCTGTAAGGTCATTCTATCCGCTGTTTGGTCTTCAGTCTGCAAAAAGTGTCAGGGAAGCTGGAACTCAGGAGCGTGAGCTGGAGCCCACAAGGACACACTGGAACCTGGGAAGTGCTTATCTCTCTCTGCTGGTGATGCCATGCCCTTCAGGGGAAGCTGGAGCTTTTCACTTTTGAGCTCAACACACACCTGGGCCAGGCATCAGAGAAGCGAAAAGAGGGTGTGCAATAAGGCCTGTACCAACAGGGTGAGCCAGCAGGTAAATGAAACAAAATGTGTGAGCTGTCCCAACACCTGTGCTTCTCCACTGATCTCCTGAGCATCAGAATAATATAACTGCAACTTCACTTCCTTTTTTCAAATGTCTTTGTAGCTCCCCCCCCACTCCCCCTCCCCGACTGGAAATATACAGGGACCAGAATTCTGAGAAATGTTGTCCAGCCTAGCCAAGTGAGCATACTGCCAGGCCACCAGAGTATGCTTAGGGATTATCCAGAAAATGAAATGACAGCCTGGTTCTAAAATGTATGCTCCAGCAAAACTTCTCCAAGCTACAAACCTGAATTGCATCCATTTGCATGCTGTGCAAAAAAGAGGTGCTACCTCAGAGTGTTGGCAGAAACAGAAGGCAGACCCAAAGGGTTAACAAAAAAAAAAAAAAAAAAAAAGCTTGAACAAGAGCGGGTACACAGAGTGGTGAGCAGAGCTAAGGACTCACAAGGGAGGATGACACCCAGGACGCAGCAGCCACAGAGCCATTACCACCCAGAGTTGCCCAGAGAGGCAAGAGGAAGGAACAGCCCCAGTAGGAGAGGGAGGGGGCTAGGAGCATCTCCTGAATCCTTGCGCCAAGGAAGGCAATCTCTGTCTAAACTGTAGCACTGGGAGGAGGGAGCCGGGGACAAGCATCCTGGCTACTCTCTGCTCTGGGTCTCCACTCAAAGGCTTTTTCCAAACGGGGCTGGACCTGCCAGGACCCCAGTGGGCAAGGAAGCCAGAGCGATGCTCACAGCGGGCAGCCTCTTAGCACACGGCACAGAACACAGAAGGCTGGAGGATAGATTTCCGGGAAAACAGAGTCAGCAGCAGGCCATCATTCTAAACCAGTATGAGCCTCTTCACAAGCATTAGATGTTTTTAAAGGACTTTTGCGGACCCTACCGAAGACGTTACCAGCCAATAATAAAATCGTGTAAATATTACTAAGGGTGACACATTTCGGGGAAATGCTAAATAACTCAAAAGGTAGATGTCCCTCAGGGTCTTTCTACCTATTGTGGTGTGTTTTATTTGCCGTTTAATGTCATGCTCCCTAAGGCACCAGGACACTTGGGGAACAAGGGCAGACCCCGACAGGTGCCTCCCACTCCACTTGGTGTATGTACCTCTCACCAACTGCTGGATCCCCTCTTCCTTCCCCAAATCTGTCCACCCCCAGCATCAAGCCAGCAAGCCTCACATGCACTGCAGAGAAGTAGATGCAGCATCTCTCCTGAGCACGGGCCCGCTGCTCCTATGCAAGGATGTTGCAGCTTCCTCCCAAGGAACCTAGAACCAGGGAGGTTTGACAGAGTGAAAGTCAATTGTTAAGGGGCACTTTGGCCATTTCCTCAGGAATGCCCTGGGACAACCCGTGGGCCAATGTAGGAAGAACCTTCTATTTAGATCTCTCCTTTTCTGCTTCTTCAACTTTCATGTGTGTATGTGGCTGGCCTGTCCTCAACCTATCTAAAAGTTAAGCCTACTTCTCTGTACCACCTAGAAATAAAGGCTTAAGTACCTCCCAGACATCTGTTGGGAGTAAAATGTTTATCTTGCTGCCACTCAATATTTAGCAGAGACTCAGCCAAGAGATACTCTATTTACAATGGGGAACATGTCAGGAACCCACTGAGTCCTGTGGCAAGGAGAGCTAAGTGCTTGAACTGCTATTGTTTACTCCACCATCCCTGTAGAACTGTTTTCAAACACAACTGAACCTGAAAACGATCAATGACAGAAGGCAATCTGAATCACACTGATGTTTCCTTAATAGCTCCCTAGGTCTTCCGTTGCTTTCTCTTTCCAAGTTAAATCCTGGAGTTGCCAGATCTTTCCTGAGTTTACGCACACTCGGCAACATTGTAGAGGAAGGATCTGTTAGAAAACCATTTCCAAAGCTCTCAGTCAAAATTACTTATCTTTTTTTTTAAAAGATTTTATTTATTTATTTGACAGAGAGAGACACAGTGAGAGAGGGAACACAAGCGGGGGGAGAGGGAGAGGGAGAAGCAGGTTTCCCGCTGAGCAGGGAGCCTGACGCGGGGCTGGATCCCAGGACCCTGGGATCATGACCTGAGCCGAAGGCAGACGCTTAACGACTGAGCCACCCAAGCGCCCCCAAATTACTTATTTTTAATAGATGTTGGTTTGCTCTTGGAATGAAGTATACCCTATGTGCCGACGGAAAGGTAATATTTAAATTGGTGTTTCATGATAGGCGCTCATTTATTTCCTTATATAATGAAGACTTGTCTTTTGCCAAGTGCTTTTCCTAAGCTGGTGCACAGCCTCTTCTATTTCTGGGTCTCATTTGAAGTCATACTTTTTCAAGATGACAACCTAGGGGTAATGAAGGGAGATGGGAAAGATGTGCACAGTTGGCTGACTTAGCATTTATCTTGTGATACTTATTAATAGATAGTTAAAAGTTAACTCTACCTTCCCAGCTCCTCTTGATGAAAAGTTTAGGAATGAGATACCATTGAAAACTGGTTTGCTCCCTGCACTCCTTTTATCATGTAAATATTACATAGCTTCTTTGCAAAATATGGTTACCATGGACATGGCAAGGTGATTATCCTGGTATCAACAGTAAAGAGAGAACGGGGAAGACAATGAGACCAAGAACATGCTCAGGGCATGCAGCTTCTTTTTATGAGGACATAAGGTTAAGAGATTAAGCAGTTTATATATTTTGAACACTCACAAGTGGAAGTTGAATGTTATTTTCTTTTTTTTTTTAAGATTTTATTTATCTATTTGACAGCGAGAGAGAGAGGGAGAGAGGGAACACAAGCAGGGGGAGTGGGAGAGGGAGAAGCAGGCTTCCCGCGGAGCAGGGAGCCGGATGCGGGGCTCGATCCCAGGACCCTGGGACCATGCATGACCTGAGCCGAAGGCAGAGGCTTAACAACTGAGCCACCCAGGTGCCCCGAATGTTATTTTCTTAAAACGTTCGTACTTCATTAGGTTATTTAAATCAAACCTCCAGTCTATTACAAATTAAATCATAATAAGCCAGGTTAAAATGAATGAAGGAGAGAGATAAATCAGGATAAAAGAAAACGTTTCCTTCACAAAAAAATTTTTAGTGAACAGAGCACTGACGAATCTTTATTATAAAATATTCGATTCTTTTTTTTAAAGATTTTATTTATTTATTTGAGAGAGAGAGAATGAGAGATAGAAAGCATGAGAGGGAAGAGGGTCAGAGGGAGAAGCAGACTCCCCGCCGAGCAGGGAGCCCGATGCGGGACTCGATCCCGGGACTCCAGGATCACGACCGGAGCCGAAGGCAGTCGCTTAACCAACTGAGCCACCCAGGCGTCCCTAAAATATTCGATTATTATCGGCTTCTGATTAAGTTCAAATACACGCAAAGGTTTGATGGTTAAAAAAAATAATGATCAGTATTCTCTGCTCCGTGTTGCTGTGAACCTAAAACTGCTCTAAAAATAAAGTCTATTCAAAATTCTGAAAAATAAAATAAAAGACTAAAAACGTGGGCAAAAACACATGGGCGTACTCACGTACCTGTTGGCCGCCTAGAGGTCCCTTCATCCCCATGCTGAGCATCCCACGTCACTTTCTCTAAGTGGTAGAGGCATAGTGTGTCATGGTTAAGGGGGCATGCCAACACAGATGATGTGAGTTCAAATCCTGATTTTGTCACTTATAGCTGCATGACACCAGCAAGTTATTTAACCCCTCTGTGCCTTATTTTCCTTATTTGTAAAATGGGCTATATTAGTTTTCTACTACTATATAACAAATCACCCCAAAACTTACTGATTTAAAACAATAAACACATCATATTATTTCAGTTTCTTTGGGCCAAGAACTCAGAAATAGTTTGGTTGGGTGGATCTGGTGTGGGGTCTCTTCTGATTTTGAAGGCAAGACATGGGCTGCGCTGCAGGTACTTTGAAGGGTGATGTGGGGCTAGGGTTTCCAAAATGGTTCACTCTTGTGGTGCTTGCTGTCGGCAGGAGGCCTCAGTTCTTGCCCACGTGGGCTACTTGGTGTGCAGCTTGGATCTCCTCACAAGATGGTGATGATTTAGCAAGACTCTCCCCAACCTGCCTGACTCCACTTAGTAATTTTCCATCCCCTGGCTCCCTTCACTTTGCTTGTGGGCTGTAAATCCTCAGCTGCCTTTACTGTGTTCAGAGGGAAGCCAGTTTCTCTCCGCTGTTACAATAGTCTTGACATGGATCACAAGAGTGTCTCCCTTACTGTCTTAACAAGCATCAGAATAATTTTTTTCTTTAACACCCTCTAGGGCAGGGTCCTTTGTAAGTTATCTGGTTCCAGCTCTGTCTACAGGCCCACAGACCCACAGGTGGCTCCCATACCCTTGGCCGGCCACACTCCAGGGGTGCTGTGGGTCTTTTGTTCTGTTTTGCTGCTGGGTCTGACAGCTCTAGCATGTCTATATTCTTCAGCATTTTCATGTGTGAACCTGACATCAGGCCCTCAACAACCCCTACCAAGACCATAGATCAGGCTCTCTGGTTTTCTTGAAGCTTGTCATCATTTGGCTTTAAATGGGGAGGAAACAACTCCTTTTTTCCCTCATTGAAGTACAGGTCACACTGCCTCTTTTCTTTTGTACCCTGAAACTGGGTAGGTTGGTTAATTCAGGCAAAACAGGTTTGGAGCCACTCCTTTGCAAGTCTGGCATAGATTAGCACCTAATGTGAGGGTACTTAGCACCCATTGTTCCCAACCTCTACCAAAACTCAAAAGGAACCAAAGGGACATGAAAATGGATCCTGGCGGGGAAACTGTTCACTGAAAACATTTTTACACTTCCTTCAAAGAGAGTGCCTTTTGATCTCAAGTCCTTTGACCGGCCACAGCGGAGATGTGACTCAGGATAGGAAATTTTACACATACCAATACCAAAGGTATGTTCGTTATTGTTCTGCAACAAGATGTTTGCATGACCAATATTTTCCCTTGCCCGCGCAGACATCTCCTTTTCAAATAAGTCTGCTGTTAATTGAAAAGAGCAAAATTACTTCTGCGTAAATTATTATTAGTGTAAATGCTTTACTAACCATTCACTAGTGGCCTTTTGTATTACTACTGACATTCTAAATATTTGCCGTGGGTTGCTTGCTAGGAGATACAACGCTATTTTTTTTTTTTTTTAATGGTTCCGGTGTCTTCCCCTTGCAGTATTTTCTCTGAGATAAATCCAACTTTCTGCACATTTAAGGTATTCTGTAACCTGTGCCTAGTTTCATTCTCAAGAATGTAGCTGAATAGTAAATTCTAAGACAGCTATGCTAAAATTGTTGCCAATACAGCGATTTTTAACCTTTGGAGGTGGTCAGTATATTTCACCCGAAGACACGCCATTCTGGCGCATTGCTAGATGCTTTTGAGCTGAAGGTAATTGGAAAGGGCGGGCAAGGAAGAGCTCTTCACCCTCCTCTTTTCTGCCTCAAGGCAGGGCACCTGTTCCCTCTGTGAAGGTGATGTACATTTCCATGTGTAGGCTGCTCCTCCCAGGAGGGTCAGAGAGGCACTGGGATGAGAGGGTGGGAGAGTGGGTCTGTGTACCAAACCTGACTCTCAATTACTGTGCGTTTCCTAGTCCCCTTCCCACCATTTATTATTGCCCTCGAACCCAGGCCCTCTTCCTCTGCCTAGTTACTTCACCACAATTTATTGCCCTTTCTTAAAATTATATATCCATAGCCCAACTCTAAATGCTTCTTTGGGTTTTTGCTTTTTTTGAGAGAGAGAGAGAGTGAGAGAGCACAGGCGCGCTTGAGTGGGGAGGAAGGTGGGGGGGAAGAAGGAGAAGAGAGATAGGGAGGAACCCAAGCCCGCCCCACGCCCAGCGCAGAGCCCCACACAGGGCTTCATCTCATGACCCTGACATCATGACCTGAGAAGAAATCAACAGTCGGCTGCTTAGCCAACTGAGCCACCCAGGTGCCCCTGGGTTTTTACTTCTTTTCCACCAAGCTCCTATACCCTTAAAGATACTAACATCAATTAAAAAAAAAAAAAAATATATATATATATGCCTTTTTGCCTGCTGTTCTGTCTTCTGTCAGTTTAATTTGCAGGATTATAATTTAAGAGGTCAGAAGAGAAGTTTTTCTTCTTTTACCCTTTGGGTTTATATCCTTTGAAGAAATAGCAGAAACACAAAAGTTCTGGTAAGGAATTAGGCTTTTATTGATGGGGTTCAGGACATCCTACCCCAAAATATGGCACCTTGACATACTGAATATTTGAAGCTGAAGGAATTTGACACAAGGCATGTGCAGGAAGGAGTTTCTGAGCTTCGCCCAAAGCGGGTCATAAAACACAGGAAAGACTTTCTGACCTACATGTGAAGCAGGTCAGAGGTGTCCTCCCTGGTTATCTCCAAAGATAAAGGGACACTGAGAGGAGTCTGAACACCTTGCTAAGTTTCCTCCAGTTGGCTACACTCAAACTCTTCGTCCTCTGGTATCTTGCCATGACTTTTCACTATCCCTCATAATCACCAGAACTCCTTCATCTTGCTCTTAACTTAGTTGTACTCTCTGTTAAACTCCTAAGGCCGATCACATCAATTCCATTTACTTGCATGACCTCCACCCCAGTCCAAACTGCCGTCACCCTTCACCTGGGCTCCTACTCTTCTTGCTTCTCACCTTGTCCAGAGAAAATCCGTTCCCTATGCAGCACGGAGACAGTTTGCACCAAACCCTGATTAAATCCCCCATGTTACTTCCTATCGCTCTTAGAATAAAACTAAAGCTCCCGGGACACCTGGTTGGCTCAGTCCTTAAGCGACTGCCTTCGGCTCGGGTCATGATCCCAGGGTCCTGGGATCAAGCAGAAGCAGAAGCCTGCTTCTCCCTCTGACCTTCTCCCCTCTCATGCTGTTTCTCTCTCTCTAATAAGTAAATAAAATCTTAAAAAAAAAAAAACAAAAACTAAAGCTCCCTACCTATAGGGCTGAAATAATTTGCACCCCGCCCCCCGCTTCCACCTTCATCTTCTACCTACCCACACCAGTCTTCTTTCTTCCTCAAATATGACAAATTCAGTCACACCTCAGAGATTTTCCCAGAAGGCTTCCCTGCCTAGACCTTCACATTTTTTCTCATCCCCATCCTTCAAGTTTCAGAGCAAGGATGAGTTCCTCAGAGCGGCCCTCCTGGATTGACTCTCTCTTTTTTTTTAAAGACTTTATTTATTTGACAGAGAGAGACAGCGAGAGAGGGAACACAAGCAGGGGGAGCAGGAGAGGGAGAAGCAGGCTTCCCACGGAGCAGGGAGCCTGGTGTGGGGCTCGATCCCAGGACCCTGGGATCATGATCTGAGCCAAAGGCAGATGCTTAATGACTGAGCCACCCAGGCGCCCCCCTGGATTGACTCTTATATAAGTGCCTCCAACCCTCTCCCAGTTACTGTCTACCTCATCACCCATTTTATTTCCTTTGTAGCACATGTGTAATCTAGACTTTTCTGTTCATTTGCTTATTTAGTGTCAACTCTTCCCTCCCCTCACTTCCCCCATTCCCACTAAATTAAACCATTTAAGGGCACTTTTAACTCCTTATTCCTTATCCACCACACCAAGAACTATGCCTAGAATAGAGTGGATGCTCAATTAATGTTTGCTGAAATACCCCCTGTACCAAGAGCTACAACTGGAACATAGTATATGTCCTGGGACATAGATGTTCAACAAATACTTGTTGGATATTGAATGAGTGGAAGCTGCCATCTTGCTCTGCACAGCTCACCAGTCTCCCATGATTGGGTCTCTGCCTTCTTGAATGAGACTGTGTGTTTATACCCTGATTTCCCTCATGCAAGAATCTGTCAGTGGAATAGGGCCCACCGGAATCCCGTATGATCTCATTTTAAATTGATTACATTGGCAAAGACCCCATTTCCAAATAAAGTCACATTCACAGGTGTGGGGGTTAGGACTTCAGCATATCTTTTGGGGGGTATAATTCAACCCACACCAGTACCTAACACATTCCCAGTACCTAACACTATACCAGTACCTAACACAATACTTATACTGGGGAAATTTTCTTTCAACTTTGACTTTTCTCAGACCCCTACTTTAGTTTGCTGCTTAGATTGGAAGCCAGCCCTGAGTCTAGGCATTTCACTTATCCAAGGCTCTGGTATCATGTGGGTCTTCCAAAGCCCTTCCTCCTGAGGGCTGAATCCTGATGTGCTCATTGAAACCTGTGGTTCCCAGTTTCTACTCATTCCTCAGGAGCCTACCACTAACAGACTAGGATAGCTTTCACCTGACATATATCATACTGGAGCACTAGAAAGATTTAATATTCATTCTAGTTATATAATTTAATTGTATTACAAGCTTTTTTGTTGGGTAGAGGAGATAATCTGGGAATCTAATGACCATTTATAACATCGCATTTTTCCTTAGAAACATTGAATTGAAAATTGAATTTATAAATTACAAAAAAGCTCTTAGAATGGAATTGCATGGGTAAATTGGGGAACACCTAGATATAAAAAGTTAAAAATGATGCAATAATCAAATAACAATATGATAGAAATATATAGATCACAGGGTAATGACACCTAAAAGTGCTATTGCTCCTAGAAAGGTATTTGTACTTTAATAACTCCAAATCTAAAGGAACGAAGTTCTAATATAGAATATTAGTCAATGCCATAGGAGGCACAGTATTTTCTTTTCTTTTTTTTGGTTTGCCAGGAATTTCTAATGCTTTAGAATCACAAACATAGGTAGAAGTTTATTTTTCTGTAAATGTTGGCCCTAGCTTTTGAATCCAATGAGCCAACAACTCACTTTGTCTTGCCATAGAAAGGGGATTCTCTAAGAGATGGGATTCTGCACAGCTAGCATGTCACCCGAGGAGTGATGGCAGTTCCAGACTACCCTGAGCAAGCCATAGGAGTTCTGGCTCTCTGCCTACTGTAGGGAAGAATTCTAGTACATTCTTCCATCGTTGGCTTAATGCGGGCAGGGGTGTATACAGGGTGATTCTCTGTATTGGACATACCTCCTAAATTTCTAGGAGAGGCAAATTCATTCCGTCAACTCCTCATGATAATGAGTATTTGCTAAATTTTTTCGCATTAAATCAACAGGATTACCTTACACAGTGAAAGATTCCTAAGTGGTCAGAGGGGCCCTGCATCCTGGAAGTGGAGAGGGGGGAAAGAGTGAGGTATTTCTTTAAACTGTCTACAGATAGGAATCTTTGATCTGAAATAGAGAATCACGTGAAGCTAAGCCTGATGTGCTGTGGACTCATTATATAGGAACAGTGTTTTGTTGCACTGCTGCTTTTCTGACTCAACAGGTACCCACATACCTTCTGCCAGGTCTTAAAAATCCTCAGAGCTCATTGTTCTGGGAGGTAGGCATCATTCCTTTGACTTCAGCCCATTCGCAGCTAGCAGAACCTAGCTGCTGATTAAAATAGCACAGACATTTTCCCAGAAAGCAGGTATTTGTCACTTCCCAAAGGACAAACCAGCCACCCTATATCTTGAAGTGGATCTTTAGAAAGGTTTTGAAAGCCCATTTATCACTGGGCTATTCTCAAATAGATGGAGAGAGGAATGGAATATTCATATTTATTTATCAAACATTTCTTGAGTCTCTATTGTGTGAAAAATCTTTACTCAAGGCACTAACTAGTAGCATAATGCAATGATGAATAAGACAAAGCATCTTTGGGGGCTCCTGGGTGGCTCAGTCAGTTAAGTGTCTGCCTTGGCTCAGGTCATGATCCCCAGGTCCTGGGATGGAGCCCCGCATCAGGTGCCCTGCTCAGTGGAGAGCCTGCTTCTCCCTCTCCCTCTGCTGCTCCTCCAGCTCGTGTTCTCTCTCTCTCAAATAAATAAATAAAATCTTAAAAAAAAAAAAAAAAAGACAAGAGGTGCCTGGGCGGCTCAGTCTGTTAAGCATCTGCCTTGGGCTCAGGTTATGATCCCAGGGTTTTGGAATTGAATCCTGCATCAGGCGCTCTGCTCAGCAGTGAGCCTGCTTCTCCCCTTCCCTCTGCCTGCCGCTCCCCCCTGCTTGTGCTCTGAACCCAAGGCGGGGTTTCTAAATAGGATGACATCACTTCTGACTGGGCAGATCTGAACCTTGACTGATGATGAGTAAGATTTTCAATAAACAGAAATAATCAGAAGGTAGGGGCAGGTGAAATGGAAGAACATTCTTGGCAGAGAGAAGAGCATGAGTTAAGGCACAGGACTGGACCTATCTGGAGATGGAGTTACCCATTGCGACCTAGCAAAGTGTGATATAAAGAAGTGGACTGTGGGCACCTGGGTGGCTCAGTTGGCTAAGCGACTGCCTTTGGCTCAGGTCATGATTCTGGAGTCCCGGGATCGAGTCCCACATCGGGCTTCCTGCTCAGCAGGGAGTCTGCTTCTCCCTCTGACCCTCTTCCCTCTAGTGCTTTCTATCTCTCATTCTCTCTCTCTCTCTCAAATAAATAAATAAAATTAAAAAAAAAAGAACTGGACTGTGAGGCTGGAGAGGTAGGTTGGGTCCAATTCTCAAAGAGCTTTGATGTTGGGGCGCCTGGGTGGCTCAGTTGGTTAAGCTACTGCCTCCGGCTCGGGTCATGATCCCGGAGTCCTGGGATCGAGTCCCGCATCTGGCTCCCTGCTCAGTGGGGAGCCTGCTTCTCCCTCTGACCCTCTCCCCTCTCATGCTGTTTCTCTCTCTCTCTCTCTCGCTCTCTTGCTCTCAAGAAAATAAATAAAATCTTTTTTTTTTTTTTAAAGATTTTATTTATTTGAGAGAGAGAGAATGACAGATAGGAAGCACGAGAGGGAAGAGGGTCAGAGGGAGAAGCAGACTCCTCGCTGAGCAGGGAGCCCGATGCGGGACTCGATCCTGGGACTCCAGGATCATGACCTGAGCCGAAGGCAGTCGCTCAACCAACTGAGCCACCCAGGCGCCCGAAAATAAATAAAATCTTAAAAAAAAAAAAAGAGCTTTGATGTTGGGTAACTGAGTCACTATTTTACACCTTAGGAGGAAGGCAGGGCGAACAAGGAATTTATTATCTGAGCTGGGACAATTTTGAGATGACAAATGGCACTGTGAACATTTGTGCCAAAACAACAGTTATAACGTGGTACTGGTCTGGGCAAACTGGGACCTATGGTCACACTGGTAACTGGGAGACTCTACAAAGAGAAGCTTGAATTGGGAGGAGACTTCCAGAGAACAGCTACATGGGGCGGGTGGGCTTAGGAGTCCTGGATTCATTCCCCATGTACCACCCCAAAGTACCACAAACTGGGTGTTAAACACCATGGACATATATTCTTTCATGATTCTGAGAGCTTGAAGTATAAGATCAAGGTGCTGGTTAGGGCCATGCTGGCTCTGAAGGCTCTAGAGGAGGATCTTCTCTGGCCTCTTCCTAGCTTCTGCTGGCTGCCAGTTACCCTTGGGATTCCTTAGCTTCCTTGGTTGTATCACCACAATCTCTGCCTTCCTAGCATTCTCCCTGTGTGTCTTCACCTTGCCTTCCCCTACATATCTGCCTCTGTGTCTCTTCTCTCATAAAGACACCAATTATGTTGGACAAGGACCTCATCCCTCTCCAGTAGGACCTCATACCAACTCAACTACATCCGCACAGATGCCACTTCCAAACCAAGTCACATTCTGAGGTTCTGGGAAGGACATGAATCTTTGGAGGACACTCTTCAACACAGTATATGTACCAAACAAGGAACCTGAATGGGTGGGGGATAGCTCAGGATCCTCAAAGACAGGAAGGCGGGAGTCAGCAGAAGGGCAATGGGAGGGAGAAAGGAAAATTAACGGTGTGGAATTTTGCTCACTTGGGCAGCTTTTCCCAGGGGCCCAGGGGGTGGAAGGCTGCTACTGTATCCCATCCTGCTTCCACCCAATTTTCTCAAGTCTGGGCTCCTTTTTTTTCCCCTTCTGGAGGAAGGTAAGACATTTATTTAATGCTAGAAATCAAACCAGACTGTAAATCCAGAGATGGCAGTTCAAGTCATGACTCAGCTGCTTTTAACTTTGTCATCTTGGATAAGTCGTAGGATCTGAGTCTGTTTCCTCCTCCATAAAATGAGGATATTGATGTTGACCAAGAAAGGTCCTTCTGGCTCTAGAAGCTATGACTTTAGGAGGAAGAGGTGGAACTATGCTCCCTGAATAGGAGAGTTTCAATAGGACCCTTTGCCATTATTATCTTTTAGCAAGTACATGTATCTATCAGATAGCATTTTGGGTTGGAGAAAACAGAAATTGGTCAGCAGGAGCAAAATGGGAGTTTATTAGAAGGCTATCAGGGGCTGGCACCAGGAACAATCTGGTCCAGGGACCCTACTAGGGTGGGTCACACCCCCATCCCCTCCCATCCCCGCTCCTTGTTTGCATCTCTTGCTCCAGGGTTAGAATCCTGGGCAAGAGTCCAATCGGAAGTCTTGGTCCTGGGTACGCCTCTCAGCTGTGCTGAGTATAAGCAAAGATAAGATTTCCCCCAAAGGGAGATTGAGTTGCTGATAGAGGAAGGCTTGGATGAGAACCCGCGTCTATCGCCAAGAAGTGTTTGGAATTCAGGCGAGCCTGAAGATTTTAATAGTCTATTTAGCCACTAGTAACTCTACACTAAAGTTGTTGCTCCATTACTAATATTATTTTAATCTAATGGTTAAGAACTCATATTCTGGAGTCAGAGAGACCTAAGTCTGAATTTCAGCTCTGCCCCATAGTAGCTGTGTGAAAGTTATTTCCTACTTATACACAAGAAGGCTCAGTTTCCTCATCTGTAATGTGGAAATGATAATACTGAACTGGTTAAAATTAAAGGAGGTAATATATTCAAAAGCACTTAATGCAATGCCTGGCTCATAAAATATGCATTACCTTAGTAATGATAACCCTTCTGGACCAGGCATCAAATTAAGTTGTTTTTTTTGCACTATTTCATGTAATCGTCACAGCTATCTGACATAGTTCACATCAAACGCCCCCCATCCCCACCTTGCTTCTTTAGAAGTAGAAACAAATTACAACTGAAAACCTTGGTTACGGTCACACAACTATATGAACTATCAAAACCAAGATGCTGACCAGCTCTGACAGACACAGAAGCCCAGGGTTTGAGCCTATCTGCTGGAGTCAGATGCACTCCAACCCGGATGCCTTGCTGGCTCAGTGCTCACCAGGCCCAGCGCAAGGCTCACTGGCACCCTGTTCTTTAGATCGGATGACAGATCACTAACCCAGACCACTCATCCTCTTCCCCAGGGGGCTTAAAATGGAGGGGGTGGGGTTGAAAAGTTTGCTTATTATTTGTTATTACTGTTAACCTCTCTGACCATTCTGTTTAGTTTACATTCACTGCAATTAGATATTTGAGAATTGAGTTGCATTTACATCAGGATAACGGTAACAGTACAGGTTTATTCAGGTAAATACAGGTAAGAACTGAAGAAAACACCGGGTCTGGTGAATCACACACAACAAATGACATCAGCCTTATATATACTATTCAGTCATAAAAACCGATCGAATCTCCTGATAATCCAATTTTTAAATTGTTAATCTAGATTTTGTTTAGATGAATATTGTAGTTAGACATTTATAGTAATTAAGATCAATTACTTGAACTTTTTTTAACTAACAGCTTTATTGAGCTCTAACTCAGATACAAATTCACACTTGAACATTAAGACTTTTCCCCAGCCTTATGTTTTTTTTTTTTTTTTTAAGATTTTATTTCTTTATTTGACAGAGCGAGACACAGCGAGAGAGGGAACACAAGCAGGGGGAGCGGGAGAGGG
>NW_027397073.1:6752599-6759039 GCF_003265705.2 Callorhinus ursinus | reverse complement strand
CGGGCTCGGGCTCGGGCTCGGGCTGCGGTCCAGCGGCCGGAGGGCGGGCGGGCTCGGGAGGGCCCAGGCCGCGCCGCCGCCGCCGCCGCCGGGAGGTCGCGCCGGGCCCCCAGTGTGTGCCGCGCGTGACGGAGCCGCTGGGTGTGATTTACTCACGCGGGTGTGGGGGCGGTGGGCCTTTACACTGCCCCTGGAAGCGAGGCAGGCCTCGGTTTTCAGTTTGCTTCAGGAGTTGGCAACTTCAGGGACACCGTTGTGGCTCATTTTGTAGCACAACTATTGACGTTTCTCGGTGGCGGGTCCTGGCCCAAAACTTGGAATGTGTGCAGCAGGCTGGGTGCCAGCTGCACCTTTGGTCGGAGTGTGCTGTCTGGGGATCCCGTCCCCGCTTTTTGGAATTAAGGGCCAGGTGGGGATATGTGGTAGAACTCAGGCTTCCGGTAACGAAATACGTAGCGTTGACTGCAGTTCGGCCGCTGTTTCTTGAACTAGACGTGGAGCCTGGAGGAGGCAACAGGCGGCTGTGTGTGAGGACGGAGAACGTGGTAGTCGCAATACAAATGTGAACGAGACGCCACACGTTTCCCCGAGACGTTTTTATTGTCGCTGTTACTCGGAGTGCAGATCCATGTGTCCTCCAACAAAAGTCAGCCGCCATCGACTTCAGGACGAGATGTCTGCGGTGTTGCCAGCCAAAGGAGGTGCTTGAGACTTCTAAAAACCCCAACAAGTAACAACACGAGGTCCACTTAGCCTATTTGAATGAGTGGATTTTAAGTCGAATACTTGGTGCTGTCGAGAATCGTCGTTCTTTAAAAACATCAGTGCTATTGTTCACCAGGTTTCGCAGATAAAGCAGGAAAATGTAGCCCGCGAGAGTTCTCTTGTCCTGTGTGCCTTCTGGTTGTTCTTCGCTGCTGTACCATCTGTGTGGATGCGGTAACTTTCAGAACCCCCGCCCTAAGCGCAGTGTGTCACCTCGCCCCTTGGTGCCAGGACCTTCCCGGCTGGTCTCTCCCTGCCCTTGCGGAAGCTGGCTCGCCGACCGTCCGCTGGTAACGCTTCTCAGAAGAACTTACTACCTGGAGTGCGGCAGGTGCTTGGCACTGTTTGATCTGCTTAAGGATGAGCCTTTACCCTTTTTAGGTCTCTCTTCAGCATCTCTTTTGAAATACTCTTTCCCTTTATTGTGATCTTTAAATGCCTTCTACATTGGTGGGAGGTACCTGGCCCTGTCCCAGGGCCGGCCTTCAACAGCCTCCCCGGGACCCAGGGGCACACCCTCTGGCACCCCCACCAACGCAGCACCTTGCAGGTGGAGAAGGGCTTTGGGTGACCTTGACCTGGGACGTCAGTAGCCTACGTGGGCTGTGCCATGACCTGGGAGGAAAAGCTCTGCTGTGCTGACTGGATTCCTACCCATTTTGCCATCCGATTGACTATTCCTTTTAACCGCCCTCTTTTTGGGGAACAGAAGCAAGTGTCTGCTTATGTCTTGTTATGTAACTTCACTCCCCAGGGAAAACGCTGGTAGTTTTCTCCGTTGTCATCAGTTTTCAGGAAACTTCTGTGTTATTAACAGCAAGTATCTTTGGGGCGCCTGTGTGGCGGTGCCCCCGTAGGTTGGGTGTCCGCCTTCGGCTCAGGTCATGGTCCCGGGGTGCTGGGATTGAGCCCCGCATGGGGCTTCTTGCTCGGCGGGGAGCCTGCTTCTCCCTCCCCTCTGCCTGCAGCTTCTCCTGCTTGTGCTCTCTCTCTCTCTTTCTGTGTGTCAAATAAATAAAATCTTAAAAAAAAGCAAGTATCTTTTATTTTGCTCATAGAAGTAATTGTGTGATCTTATTTAAGAGTCACAATATAGTCTGAAAAAAGGAAATATGTACATTTCTGAATTTGTGCCAATTACTGTTCTCTCAAAAATATGCAGTCATGTGGAATGGGTTGATACACAACTGTGTTGACTATGAGGTCAGATAACCCCGTGTTATTTATATATAGTTTAACTAACGGTTGTGTGTGCATTTTAATTTTATGTGTGTGTGTTTTTTAATGTAATGTGTGTGCATTTTAATACTCAGCGGTAGGTAGGTAAGTAAATGAGCTAAGCTAATATCACTGTTTGCTATTTGTTTGTTGCATCTTTTATGGGAAGTGAAGATTATTTCAGTTCTTGGTCCTCATCCCTAATCTTTTTCCAGTTTTGGAAATGGCACATCTGTGGTGCCTGAGTATTTCTGTAAAATTACTCCTCTTACAAGGGAGAAATTTATAAAAACTAGTGTATGTCATAAAAAGGGGAACTTTCTTGTATGACGAGATTGATCGAAAGAGTAGTTCAGATAGTAAAAACGAAACAGCATTGGGACATGTTTTAAATTGTATTGACAATGAGATTGTCATTAATGTTTTTGTGGTTAATCTGTTATTCTGTACAGTAGGTTGGTTTAGCTAATGAGTAGTGAAGGCTTTGGAACTAAGGGCACATTTTACTT
Organism: Callorhinus ursinus; assembly: GCF_003265705.2. NCBI lineage: Eukaryota > Metazoa > Chordata > Mammalia > Carnivora > Otariidae > Callorhinus > Callorhinus ursinus. Next base: position 6,756,547 of record NW_027397073.1, on the reverse strand, counting down.
TAAACTGACTTCAGGGTCTGTGATGATGCATACAAACATTAAATTTTACTGAATGGGGCAATTATTTTTAGGTGGCCGTTGGTCTCATTGATGTTTCAAGAATGGATGTACTCAGATAAAGTCGTTTAAGATTTGGATTCTCGTGTTGCATACTGAGGACCTTTTGGAGGTGTTTGATCTTTAGTATACATTGCTAGCTTTGTGACCTTGAACCCCTTTTTTTTTTTTTTTTAAGATTTTATTTATTTGACAGAGAGAGACACAGAGAGGGAACCCAAGCAGGGGGAGTGGGAGAGGGAGAAGCAGGCTTCCTGCGGAGCAGGGAGCCCGATGTGGGGCTCGAACCCAGGACCCTGGGATCATGACCCCAGCCGAAGGCAGACGCTTAACGACTGAGCCACCCAGCGCTCCTTGAACACATTTTATATTCCCTCCGAGTCTTACTCCTTCTGTGGGGCTCAAGTGAGGTTAATAAATCCGCCTGACCGATTTATTGTGAATATATGTTTTGTTTAAAGTAAAATCCAAACTCTCCACCATGGGCTACAAGATTTCTGCCCAGTTCTTCCATTCATCTTGAACAGCCCTGTCTTCCTCACCACAGAGTTACCCTCTAGCCTTTCTATTCACTCACATTCCAGGCTGCTTCTGAGCTCCTCACCTTTGACATGTCGTTGTTTGCCTAGAGTTTTTTTCTTATGCTTAGTTCATTGTCCCATCTTAATGCCAGGTTCACTGCATCAGGAAAGGCTTTCCTGACTACTCCTATAGCTCCTTCAGGAGCCCCATCTTACCAGTTTGTATGTTTTCATCATAACGTTTATTGCAGCGTATAACCATTTTGTTTATTTCTTTTGGTCTTTCTCCTCTTCCAAGTCCCACGTGGGCAGAATGTGGTCTGTGGTTCTGTGTCTCCCTAACACATCCCGTGGGGACATGGCGTACAGAAAGTGCTTGTAGTTTTTACATGGTTATGTACACACTAAAGGCAAGGATGTGCTGTGTATATGGTAGAAATCTGTTGGTTTTTTTGTGTTGCTTATTCCCATCTGAGCTGATCTCTTCAGCTGAATAAGTCATAGCCCTAATAAGGCCAACATTCTTGTAACTTTAGGGCCCAAGTCATCCTACACAGGGAGAGCTGTTTTCTTTTTTTTTTTTAAGTCGGCTCTTCTCCCAACATGGGTCCCAAACTCATGACCCCAAGATCAAGAGTTACATGCTCTACTGACTGAGCCAGGCAGGTACCCCAGGAACTGTCTTTACCTGTAGAGCCATAATGTGGGTCTGAGTTCATTCAGGTGTCCAACTGTCCAGTCACGAAGATGCACAGGCCTTCATCACTTCTGGAAGTGTAGTTATCTATAGTGTGTGGAGAGTAACAACTCCAAAGCACACTTCCTTGATGTTAGCTCACATAGCTTGATAAGGAAACCCTTCGTTATCTGTAAGCCCTGGCATTCTCAGTTATGTGATGCGGAATTCAGCAGGAGGGAAGAGCCTCATTTGGAATCAGACAAGTGGGAGACCTAGATAGCTAACTGGCTGATGAAGGCTTTCACAGGGATGCGGGTCTAGGTTTGAATTTCAGCTCTGTGACTTTATAGGGTAGGTTTTTAAAATAAATTCTGTCTTATTTGCTTTATCTGTAAAATGTAATAGTGGCTTTCTCAGCATTGTTGTGGAAATTAAACAAGAAAATGTACGTAAATGTGTGGATTCAGTGCCTGGAATATAACAAATGCTAATATTAATACTCAGTTTAGGGGCATCTGGGTGGCTCAGTTGGTTAAGCTTCTGCCCTCAGCTCAGGTCATGATCCCAGGGTCCTGGGATTGAACCTGTGTCAGGCTCCCTGCTCATTGGGGAGCCTGCTTCTCCCTCTGTCAAATAAATAAAATCTTGAAAAAATATAATCAGTTTAAAATATACTGTGATTGGTTAAAAAGAACATTCTGGGTAATCAGTAACTTGTATGTAAGACGTGGTTTTTCTTTCTTTTTTTTTTAAGATTTTATTTATTTGAGAGAGTGTGTGTGTGAGAGAGAGAGAGCACAAGCAGGTGGAGCTGCAGAAGGAGAGGGAGAAGCGGGCAGGGCTCCATCCCAGGACTGTGAGATCACGACCTGAGCCGAAGGCAGACACTTAACCAACTGAGCCACCCAGGCGCCCCAAGACTTGGTTTTTCTTTCTTTCTTTTTTTTTTTTTTTTTTAAGATTTTATTTATTTATTTGACAGAGAGAGACACAGAGAGGGAACACAAGCAGGGGGAGTGGGGGAGGGAGACGCAGGCTTCCCGCTGAGCAGGGAGCCCAATGCAGGGCTCGATCCCAGGACCCTGGGACCATGACCTGAGCCGAAGGCAGACGCTTAACGACTGAGCCACCCAGGCGCCCCAAGACTTGGTTTTTCTTAAGGAAGCCCTGTGTGGGGAAAGGGTGTAAGACCAAAGGGACAAGAAAAATGAAAATAAAAGAGGAAAGACAGTGGGAGCTCACAGAAGTATTAATGGTGCCAGCTACTAGGATCGTGAGGGTTACAGATGTGAGCAGCTATTGAGTTGCTTGGCACTGGGTCACTGCAGTCAGTTGGTGGGAGATGTAGAAGAAAAAAGGTACTGCACTTGGGCTTCTGCAAAGCCCCAGGCTCTTGTTTTCATACTGTTGTAATATATGTATTTTTAATCACTGTTAACAGCCATCACACTGAAATGTTTTCTTAAAATTATTAAAAGGGCATCACACTTGGAGGCAACTATGTTTGGGGAGCAGTGGCTGTCTCATTGTCCTTGGGAGCAGACCGTTGAGTAATAGAGAAGAAAGAAAGAGAAGACGGCGGATCTCTGAAGGCCTGGGACACAAACCATTATCTGAGCGTCAGTGAACCTGAAGATGTCACTGTGCCATCCTGAAGTTTTCCAGCAGGTAAATGTGGTCGTCTCAAGAGGCATCTATCTATATATAGCACTTCAGTGACAGCATGAGATTATATTTGATATACACGTTTGTGTTTAAGGTTTCCCTTTTAAGAGAACAGAGGAATACATGGCTCCCAGTGGGAAAGATGTTCATCAAAAACAATTTTAAGAATTTGAGATGTTATTCTTTAGAACGATTTAGAAAAGGTGTATTCACGTGCTCTAGATAGCCTATTATTTGGAGCTGCTAATGGTTGTTCTTATAGTGATAGGTGTTATTTTGAGTACCCCAGTAACACTGGATGGTTGAAGCAACAGGGTTAATACACCAGTAAAGTAAGATGAATTCTCACTTGTATGCTGTTAACTTTGTATGATTTTCCTTTTGTGAATTTTGTTTTGGTGTTTATAGTAATGAGATCTTTCTCATTAAAGCTTAATTTTGGTTTTAAAGGAAATATCATCCCTATGACAATAGTCATTTTTATCTGTTGGTAATTGCTTTTGAAAAAGTGAAAAAAGGGCGCCTGGGTGGCTCAGTTGGTTAAGCAACTGCCTTCGGCTCAGGTCATGATCCTGGAGTCCCGGGATCGAGTCCCGCATCGGGCTTCCTGCTCAGCAGGGAGTCTGCTTCTCCCTCTGACCCTCTTCCCTCTCGTGCTTTCTATCTCTCATTCTCTCTCTCTCTCAAATAAATAAATAAAATCTTTAAAAAAAAAAAAAAAAAAAAAAGTGAAAAAAATATACTTAGGGAATATTATTATTACCAAATGTCACAGACTGTTGGAATATGTAAACTTGTAACACACATAGACTTATTTTAGGATTTTAGTCGTTTTGTGCGTTGAGAGAATTACTGCATTTTAGAATTAGAAGGAAGCTTCTGATTAGCGACCAGCTTCGTCCTTACGTGGATGATGGGGAAAGTGGGACTAAGGGTGGTTGAGCAATCGGCCCAAAGTCATACAGCACAGCACTAGCGGATTTTAGAGTGGGGTCTGGCGCGTGCAACTCTTCTTGTGGGTGCAGG
>NW_027397073.1:6717026-6752589 GCF_003265705.2 Callorhinus ursinus | reverse complement strand
TTGTGGGTGCAGGACGTTTTCATTTACTCCTGGGACGTGGGGAATTTCGATTTGTGTCTTCATGGAGGAGGTCACAGTTGAGCTGGCTCTTGGAGGGTGACTTGTGTTTGGGAAGAGCCATAAGCAGCAGGGACAGTATCTCAAACAGGCCAAATAGCAGGAGCTATAATATTAACCTAGAGATTCTTTTTTTTTTCTTTCTTTTTTAAAGATTTTGTTTATCTGACAGAGAGAGGCACAGTGAGAGAGGGAACACAAGCAGGGGGAGTGGGAGAGGGAGAAGCAGGCTTCCTGCCGAACAGGGAGCCCGACGCGGGGCTCGATCCCAGGACCCTGGGACCACGACCTGATCCGAAGGCAGAGGCTTAACGACTGAGCCACCCAGGCGCCCCTAGCCTAGAGATTCTTTTCTCTTTCCTAAGTGAGGTTACATGTATTCTGTTTCTAACTTTACTTCCTTGATTTAGTGGAGCTCATTCTCCTAGTAACTTCCTGAGAAAGGTGGTGGGGTTGTTGTGTTTTTTGTTTTGTTTTGTTTAGACCTTGTCAGAAAACATGTATATTCCAAATACCTAATTTACAGTCTGGCTGTGTATAGTATTCTAGGTTATTGTTTTATTTATTTTTTTAAAGGTTGTATTATCTGTCACAGAGAGAGAGCACGCGTGCACACACAAGCTGGAGGAATGGCAGGCAGAGGGAGAAGCAGGCTCCCTGCTGAGCAGGGAGCCCGATGTGGGGCTCAGTCCCAGGACCCTGGGATCATGACCTGAGCCGAAGGCAGATGCTTAATGACTGAGCCACCCAGGCGCCCCTGAGTTATTGTTTTAGTCAGGATGGAAGAGGTGATGTTGCAGTGACAGATTAATTCGGAAATTTCAGTGTGTAAATAGAGGTTATTTCTTGCTTTCCCCAAGTTTGCGCTGGGCCTGGGGCTCTTCTTGTGTCTTCCCCTGGATGCAGTGTGCTTTCCCCTGAAGTTCCCTGTCGTATCACCCCATGGCTCTGGGCTACCACAGCAGGTGCAAGGGAGAGCTGACGGGTCATACACGGGCACTGAAATATTTGACCCCGAAGTGACACTTGTCACTTTCCTCACAGTCCATTTACCAGAAGTAGTGGCTTTCTCTTAGAAATTTGAAGATGTTGCACCACCAACTTCCAGCATTACTAAGTTAGTTGCTGTCTGTTTCCCAGTCATTTGTATGTCTTTCTTTCCCCCTCTTTTTTGGGGAGGCTTTTAGTTTTGTTTTATTATCTCCTAAGAATTTCATCATGGTGTGCCTGATTATTTTTCTTCTTTGCATTGAGCATTCCATGGATCCTTTCAGTCTGTAAGCTTAAGTTGTTCAGTTACAGGAAAATTTTCAGAGTTTGCTTTGTAATTTCTTCCCTTTCATTTTCTTTTCTTGACTGGAGCTCTTCTTCAGATGTTGGACCTTGTGGATCAGTATCTTAATTTTTTTAGTTTTTCCTGAAACTTTTAAAGCCAGAATAAAAACAAAAGCAACAAACATAGATCTTTGGGCCTTACTTAATTGTTACTAGGTTGTAAAAAAAATTCTCTAAGGGTCTTATCTACTGGGTACTTTAACCAGTGAGGCTATACTTTGTCATAGGCAGTGAAAGCGGTGAAATTGTTTAGGGAACTTGCTGATGTAGTACATTGGTAAGTGTCTAGACAGGTATAAAAATGTATACATTAAGCATTTAATGTGCATACACCTCATAGATAGTGATGTACTGGTGTATAGGTGTGCTACCCTTTTTTTCTTTAAATATTTTATTTTTTAAGTAACGTCTACACCCAGTGTGGGGCTTGACTTCACGACCTAAGATCAAGAGTCGCATGCTCCACCGACTGAGCCAGCTAGTCACCCCAAGTGTTGTACTTTCTAAATCTACTTTCTAAATTTTTATTTTTATTTTTTTTTAAAGAATTTATTTATTTGAGAGAGAGAGAATGAGAGATAGCACGAGAGGGAAGAGGGTCAGAGGGGGAAGCAGACTCCCCGCTGAGCAGGGAGCCCGATGCGGGACTCGATCCCAGGACCCCGGGATCATGACCTGAGCTGAAGGCAGAACGCTTCACGACTGAGCCACCCAGGCGCCCCTCACACTACTTTTTTAAAAATAAAGCTTATTGTGTAAGATCTGAAGGCCCTAAAAGAAGTCAAAGTGATTCTGTTACATTGACTATTTTCCATTTATTTTTATTTGGATGTAGTTGTCAAGAACTGGGAGGGGTAGGAGGTCACACCCTCTGCTCAAGCTGTCGCCTAGGCCTGGCAGTTTCCTGGTTGCTGCCAGAAGACATGAGGCTCCTGGGTCAGAGGTAAAGGACTTCATTACTCAGGGCACTGTGAGCATTTGTGCCAGTTCCCCGAACACAGTCCATGTTGAGGAGAGAACGTAGGGGCCGGAGGAGAAAGCGAGGAGACAAATTAGGAGGCAGTTAAGTAACGTGGCCGAGATAGCAAGCACAATAGCGTGGGGCAGTGGTGGCAGCAAGTGATTGGATTCTGCATCTACTTTGAAAGTAGTTGAGCCATGACCCTGGGTGTGGTAAGTGAGGGAAAGGGGAACCACGGGTGATTGTGGAGGTATTGATCGGAACAGTTGGAAGAATGGAGTAACCATAGACCGAAGTGGGAAAGGCTGCGAGTAGAGTAGGTGTGGGGCTGGGATGGGAAAGATCCAGGGTTTAGTTTTGAACATGTGCAGTCTCGGATACCCCTAAGACCGTGAATGGCGGTGTCAAGAAGGGAGTTGACTGGAAGTAGGCTAGTTAAAGATGTGGATTTGGGAGTGGAGGACACATCAGTGCTCTTTCAGGCGTGAGAGTGAGTGAAGTCCCTGGGGCGTGAGTGTAGCTGGAGAGAGAGTGACGCAGCGTGAGTGCTGGGGTATCCAGCGTGAAGAGATTGGGGGCACAGTAGTCTGAGAATGACGGAGCAGCCGTGTCAGGTGCTGTGGACAGAGCATCTCGGGTAAGAACTGAGCACTGAGGCTGGATCTGCAGTGGGGACATCACTGGTGACCTTGACCAGAGCCGTTTCTGTTTGATGGGATAGAGAGGGTCTCTGGTGTGGGTGGAGGGAACACGGGAGAAACGGGTTCGTAGGCCTCTGGTATGGATGCTTTTCCCAAGGTGTTTTGTTGCGAAGGGGATTAAAGAGCTGGAACCATAGTCGGCGGGGAAGACAGGATAAAGGCAAGTTTGTCTGTATGAGAAATGATGTTTTTAGGAGCGATCCAGTACAGGGGGAACTTGTTGGGATGGGAGGGCCTTTAGAGAGGTGCGTGGATCGGTAAAGTAACAGGATGGTTTTGTCCGAAATTTTCTTCTCATGTCCTAAATATCTCAGTGGAATAGGGAGCTGGGCCATCAGCTGAGATTAAAGATGGGGGAGCAAGTGTTAACAGGTGCGAAGAAAGATGTGGGTTGGTTGACAAGCAAGGGGAGAGACTGAATGGGTCAGGGAGCATTAAGGTTCCAGCAGAGGTTCACGGTCATGACGTTAAGTGAGACCAGGCAGAGTGGTTATGAGTTTCTCCAGCCACATTTTCCGGTAAGGGTGCAGGCATGGCGTGGGCAGAGTGGACTGAAGCAATGTTGTCGCTTTGCCAAGAGAGTGTTTCGGAGTAAAGGGGGAAAGGGAATTGAGGGTACATGCTAGGGAATGACTATGATTGAGTGTGGAATGTAAACTGAGTAAGGACTTAAGAGGATCACTGAAAAACTGGCGAGTTTATTCTTTTAGAGTTGATATTTATATATTAAGTCTGTATTAATTAACTCTGTATTGATATAACACTCAGACTGAATATTTCAGGTCAGACCTGACTATATATACATAAATCAAAATTAAATGTCACAGTGGCAAAAACTTGTTTTGGGTGGGTTGAAGAGAAAGAGAAGGCTGCCTCGGTTCTCATTAAAAAAAAATACAGTATCCTTATCTATTGATAGATATTTTTGTTCAGTCGTGGTAAAACTGAAAGCCAAGAAAAGGCCTTGTATTTTGCTTTAACTTGAGGGATTTACTCAGCCATTCCCTTTAGAAAAGTAACTTAACAAACAAACTCACAGACCTTTTTCTTATAAAAACTCCATATTTATAGAATATTTAGAAAATAAAGTATTGAAAACAGTATTTACAGAGCATTCTGTGGTCCAGATGGCAGTTCTGCTGTATTGCTTTCTGGTCTGGTGTGCCTCCCTATTCTTTCTACATAATCAAGACCACACTGTACATATAATTTTGTTTCCTGTGTTTTTGCACTTAACAAATGAACAATATGAACTTTTCCCTCATGTTATTTATAACCCTGTATAAATATCAATTTTAGTGGTTCCCTAAAGTTCCATTGTGTAGATGTGCTAGAATTTTGTTTACAATTCTCAGACTGTTGGAAATTAGAATGTTTCTGATTCTTAAAATCTATTTTTTATCATATGTAATAATGTAGGGGACATTGTTATGCTTTGGTTTCATGTTATTTCTTTAAGAGTTATTAAAAACAGCATTATTGGGTCAGAGAGTATGAATATTTTTTTAAGAGTTGCATAGAACCAAGTTTTGTGAACAGTTGCATAGAACTGAGCTTTTTTTTTTAACAACTATATTAAGACATTTTCAAGTAATGAATATCATCATTCAGAAAAATCTTTGCTAATTTGAGTTGTGAAAAGTCATTTCTATTTTAATTTCGTTTCTTTGATTCTTATCAGGGTCAGTATTTTTTTAGATTTACTTATTTATTTTAGAGACTGGGGAGAGGGAGAGGAGAGTGCCCCCATGAGTCAGGGGAGGGGCAGAGGCAAGAATCTTCCCCGCAGACCCCCCACTGAGCTGGAGAGCCTCATGTAGGACTAGACCTTCTGGCCCGTAGTTCTTCTGGCCCATGAGATCATGACCTGAACTGAAACCAAACCAAGGGTTGGAGGCTTAACCGACTGAGCCACCCAGGAGCCTCAGGGTCAGTATTTTCTTCTGTGAATGTGTTGAGCCAGTTGGTTGTCCATGTGGAAGAATGTAAATTAATCCTTACCTTATATAAATCAATACTAGGTTAATCAAGGACTTACACATGAGAAGCAAAACTTCAATAGTTTTATAGGAAATATGGAAGAGTATGTGACTTCAGTATCGGCAGGATTTCTTAAGACAACAAAAGGAGCAAACAATAAAAGAAGACTGACAAAGTCAACTACACTAAAATGAGAAACTTCCTCAAGGTGCCACAAAAAAAGTCAATATACAAGTACTCTACAGCTGTAGGAAAAAGAAAGTAGATGATCCATATGAACTGATATGCACTGAGTTCTAGGAGTCTAAAGTGTACCTGCTCTATCTTAAATCTTTTTGTTCTATATATTTAGCCACGCATTTTAACATTTTTCTCACAGTAAGGATAGCAGAGAAATGTTTAAAAGTCAGGCTGTTCTGCATTCTCACCGGCAACATAGGAAGGTTCTAGTTTCTCTACGTACTTGTTAACACTAGGTCTGGTCATTCAGATGGGTGTGTAGTGGTGTATCATTGTGGCTTTAATTTATATTTTCTTTTTTTTTTTTTAAAGATTTTATTTATTTATTTGGCAAAGAGATACAGCGAGAGAGGGAACACAAGCAGGGGGAAGTGGGAGAGGGAGAAGCAGACTTCCTGCTGAGCAGGGAGCCCCATGCGGGGCTCGATCCTAGGACCCTGGGATCATGACCTGAGCCGAAGGCAGGCGCTTAATGACTGAGACACCCAGGTGCCCCTAATTTATATTTTCTTAATGACCAGTAACATTAAGCACCTTTTCATGTGCTTGTTAGCCATTTGCACGCATTCTGTCGTCTTTGGTAAAAGATCTACCCATGTCCTTTGCCCATTTAAAAAAAATTATGTTGTCTTAATTCAGTTGTAAGAGTTTTTTATTTGTTCTGCTTAAAGGTGTTATATCAGATATGTGATATACAAATATTTTTTCCTAGTCTGTGACTTGCTCTCTTTTGACGTGTTTTGGAGCATAAAGTTTGTAATTTTAATGAAGTCCTAAAGTTGAGTGGTTTTCACGAATAAGTTCCTCAGTTCTTTTTTTTTTTTTTTTTTAAGATTTATTTATTTATTTGTTTGATAGAGAGACAGCGAGAGAGGGAACACAAGCAGGGGGAGTGGGAGAGGGAGAAGCGGGCTTCCCGTGGAGCAGGGAGCCCGACGTGGGGCTCGATCCCAGGACCCTGGGATCATGACCTGAGCCGAAGGCAGACGCCTAATGACTGAACCACCCAGGCGCCCAAGTTCCTCAGTTCTTGCGTGCTGTTAGTTTATCTCCAAAGTGCTGAAATGGTTGCTTTCTACAGTTTGACCCAACTTTATGGTTGCCTTTTGCAGAGGGGATTTATCAGCCTTCTTGGGCCACCGTGCCAGAAGTGAGTTCCCCTGGGCAGATACTTGTTTGATGTCTATTTTTAGATGACAAAACTGAGGCATGGATGTGCACAGTCATTAGGAAATGCTGGCTGTGATTTGAACTCAGGTAGCGTGGTTCTAGGATCTGTGATCTTAGTCACTAGGCTCTGCTTTCCCATTCTAATACAGTCAGAAAAGGTGGTAGTTTCTAGATCATGCACCACGGGTCAGCACTTGTGTCTGTTACTTGGCCCCTTCCCTTGTGACTTTGGGCAGACTGTTAAACTTTCTTTCCTTTTTTTTTTAAAAAAGATTTTATTTATTTATTTATTTTAGAGAGAGAAAGAGAAAGAGCATGCACTTGATTGGGGAAGGGGAGAGGGAGAGGGAAAGGATCTCAAGACGACTCTGCCCTGAGCACAGAGCCTGATGGGGGGCTCGAACTCAGGACCCTGAGATCATGATCTGAGCCGAAACCAAGGGTCAGACACTTAACCGGCTGAGCCCCCAGGTGTCCCAGATTGATAAGCTTTCTGAGGTTTAGCTTCCTCTTCTATTAAATGGGGATAAAGATATAAAGATAGTACCTTCCAGTAGCGTTCTTATGAGGATTAAGATTAATGTACATTTTTCGGGATGTAGTCATCTCTCAGTGGGCAGTGGTTGTGCTGGTGTTGGTAATAGAAGTCGCATGGGGGGCAGAGGTAGTAACGGTGGCGGCAGGACCCCTCCTTCTTCCTCCTGGCTACCGCTCCTCTGGGGATAGCATCCAAACGCTGTGCCTTTGCAGCCCTTCCCCCAGTCTTTGCAAATAGCTGCTTGCTTATAGTCTGTACTGGAATCTAAGGTCCTTGAGGGTAAGGTCTTTTTCCCCTCTGTGCAGGGCTGGAAGCATCTCCTCCTACTTTTCAAGGAAGTGCAGTGTCTTACCAGTGTCAGGACAAGGATGTCACCTGGAATGATAAATAAGGCAGGAGAGGGGGCCACAGAGTGGTTAAGGAAACCGAGGGAAATCATAGTGAATGATGAGAAGCACTTGCTATATGGGGCAAACCCTGGGGAGCCCAGGTTGGCGAGGTCAGGGATTTGGGTTGGATAAGGTGTTCATTCCTGGCGCACATAAGGAACAGAGCCACCAGAAGAGTCCCCCTTGTGAACAGGGAAGCAGAAGACTGAAGTATGAGGGTGAGGTGCCTGGAAGGGCACAGGGCACGGAGGAGAAAGGTTTGCATCCTGAGACGAGGCGAGGGAGAATTGGGAACAGCTGGAGAAGGTTTAGGGAGAGACGGATTTAGGAAAACTTCTTGAGACCTTTGACCCTGAGGGTATCAGAGCCCTGCTTTTCTGGATAAGAGGTGACTGAAACACACAAAGATATGTTTTACCTGGACTGCCTGTTTTCTTTTCTCAGGGTGCGGTGGGGTGGTTGTTTTGTAGTAAAGTGAAATGTGCTCACTGGTTGCAGGAAGATCTAACACAGGATTCCCCCACTATCTGAAAGCCGGGTGTTCCTGTGAAACCTTTTATGAGCCAAAATGGTATGTAAAGTGAAGAAGCAGTTATCATTAATTTATATGGGAAATGTTTTGAGTATTTCCAGACTCCCCAAAATAACCTATTTTAGGCTTTTCTGATACCTTAAAACACATCTTGCCTACGGATGCACAGAACCAACCAAGAGAAAGCACGCATGCTCACAGACACAGTGCAAAGCTCTGGGGGCCGGATGCCGAGATGCTGAGTGCAGTTCCCGGGGAAGGCGCTGGGGGGCGCCGCGCTCGCTGTTTGAGTGAGTGCGGCCTCCCACCCTGCTCACTGCCAGACAAACACTGAATGCTGTTTCTGTCTTTTGCCTTTGCCATAAAAGCCAAAAATCCTCTGTGGATTTCTTTTGGTCAGCACAAACAGGTACTGATATAGGTCTTTTTGTAAAAGTAACATGGCGTAAGGCGGAGTTCAAAAAGCAGACAACACTTGTATAGAAAATAGCAGGCTGTTGGGGTTCCTGACTCCTTGCCCTAGTCACTAGAGTTGCAATCATCGATAATGGATATTCTTTGAGACATTTACTATATATGTGTAGGTATATAAATACGTATACAAATGGGATCGTGCTTGCATTTTGTTTTGTAGCTTGCCCTTTACCGACAATGTATTTGAATCTCTTTATCTGCATAATATTCCCATTATATTGGTGGATTATAATTTATTAAACTTGTCCACTGATTTTTGTTGTATATTATTCTTGTTTCCTGATATTTAGGTTAACTCTGCATTTTTGCCAAAATAGACTATTCAGTAAATGTCTGTGTAGTGAGTAAGTGGGCTCATTCTGTAGAATCAGTTCTTTGATCTTAAGCACACCCTTAATCTCTGCCTCAGCTTTCCCATCTATACAGTGGGAATATTACTGTTTTCACTACCACTATTAGCTGCAAACACATACAGCCTAATACATGCTACACCGTGATGTTGTGAGGACACCACATATATTAACACATTTAAACCTCACAACTGACCTGAGTGGTAGGTACTGTTATTTTGAAGATCACACAACTGTTAAATTGTGGACCCAGGAAATACATGAACTCATGCTTGGTGGTTCCAGAGTGCTTCCCACTGTGTTAGACTGCTTTCTGCACAGTACCGAACCCACAGGGTTCTAAGGATTAAATGAGATGCAGTATATTCAGAAGGCTTAAACCAAAGCCTGGCATGTATTAGGCTAATGCGTGGTCTGTATGTACCAGTACTAGGTAAATGATCACATAATGGTAGCTTTAAAAATTTTTAATGCCGTAGGGAACATAATTTTCCATACGCATGAATATATATCCAAAATACAAATTCCTGATCGCATAATTACTTCGTTAAAGCATATGTAAATTTAAAATTTTGATAAATATTTTCAAATAATTCTCCACAAATTTTACCAGTTTATACTTCAGCAGTGAGTTATGAGTGCTCAGTTTTTCATACCCTTGCCAGCATTGTTAATTGATTTAACTTTTACAAACTCATAGGTGAGAGATACTATCGTTTTGTTTTCCTTTTTTAGTGCATTTTTAAAGTTGAGATAGAATATACCCTACAGTGAGGGGCGCCTGGGTGGCTCAATCAGTTAAGCATCTGACTCCCTGATTTTGGCTCAGGTCATGATCTCAGGGTCATGAGACTGAGTTTTGTGTTGGGCTCGCGTTCAGTGTGGAGTCTGCCTGTCCCTCTCCCCCTGCTCTCCCCACTCCCCGCGTGTGTCGTGCCTGCGCGTGCTCTCAAGTAAATAAATACAGATCTTTAGAATATACCTGCAGTGAAAGTCAGCCTTTATAGTGTACAGTCTGTTGAGTTTTAACAAATATATTCAGTCCTGTAACTACTACCACCATCAAGCTATAGGACAGTTCCCGGCACCCTGGATTCCTTTTAATTTCTTTGTTATGAGTGAGTTGAAAATCTTTGAGGGTGATGATTGGCTACTTGAATTTGTTCTCTCCCTCTCTCGCTTGCTTGGTTTCTCCTGTTTTCTTATCTTTCTTTCTTCTTTCTCTTCTTCCGTTATTCTTTCTGTGTGAACTGTTCTTTTGTATATTGTGCCCATTTGCTTATAGGATTGTGTGCCTTTCTCATACTGATTTCTAAGAGCACAGTCTGTGTTGATAGAAATTAATCCTTTGTCATGTGTTTGTGCAGTTTTCTCCAGTTTATCTTTTGGCTTTAGTTATGCCATTCTTTTGGCTATCCAGAAATTTATAAATTTTGCATTGTTAGATTGTCATTCTTTTCCTCTGTGGCTTCACGGTTTTATGTTATGTATAGAAAAGCTTTCTGCAGTGTGAAGATTTTTTAAAGATTTTTCTCCTTTTATTTTTTTTATGTTTGCATATTTGATCCTTCTGCCCAGTATTTTTATATAAGAAAGTAAAAGCTTTGCTTTCTCCACCACTCCCAAATGGTTATCCAACCCGCTCATCATCATTTCTTGAATAACCCGACTTTTTTTTCCCCTCCAGTTTTAAGCTACATGTTTTAATATCCTGTGCAGCTCATCCTCCCTCAGTTGTCCTTTAGGTTTTTTCTTACTCTTTTCCTTGTTTAGATGTCCAAGTTAATTTCAATATCATTTTATCTGGTTTCTTGCCAATATCATTGATATTTTCTTGAGATCTTGAGTAATGTTTTGACAGGATTTAATTGTTTTATCAAGAATAAGATGTGTCTTGGGGCGCCTGGGTGGCTCAGTCATTAAGCGTCTGCCTTCGGCTCAGGTCATGGTCCCAGGGTCCTGGGATCGAGCCCCGCATCGGGCTCCCTGCTCCGCGGGAAGCCTGCTTCTCCCTCTCCCACTCCCCCTGCCTGTGTTCCCTCTCTCACTGTGTCTCTCTCTGTCAAATAAATAAAATCTTAAAAAAAAAAAAAGATGTGTCTTTTTATATATTTAAATCTGTTATTTAACTCCTCTGAGGAGTTTTAAAGTTTTTCATATAGTTCTGGACATTTTATAAAGATTAATTTCATCTGGGGCACTTGGGTGGCTCAGTCCGTTAAGCATCTGCCTTTGACTCAGGTCATGATCCCAGGGTCCTGGGATCAAGCACCAGTTGGGGCTCCTTGCTCAGCGGGAAGCCTGCTTCTCCTTCTGCCTGCCGCTCCCCCTGCTTGTGCTCTCTCCACCTCTGCCCTTTCAAATAAATAAAGTCTTTAAAAAAAATTATTTCACCTTTTTTGAAACTATTATAAATTGAATCTAGTCTTTTATTTGCCTACCAGCTTTTAAAAAAATAATTACTAGTGATTTTTACATATAAATTTTGTAAGCAGTCACTAGAGTGAATTTTTTTTGTTTTGTTTTGTTTTTCCCCTAATAGTTGTTCAGCTGCATCTGTTGTATTCTAGGTACTCCCTCATGTCATCTGTAAATAATGACAGTTTGTCTCCCTCTTTCCAATATTTATACTTACTTCTTACTCTTGTCTAATTAATTAGCTACTATGTTGAAAATAATGCTAATTAATACTTGATTGGCATCTTTGTTGCTGGCTTTCAACATTTCTTTATTATTCATATGGTTTTTAATTTTGTTATATATCGCATGTGAAATGTCCATCTACTTCTATTTTGCAAAGTTTTTTGAGGGGGGGTTAGGGTTAGGATTGATGTTATTAATTTTTTTCTGATTTCTTTTTTGTGATTTATAGCTGTGGTCATATGATTTTGCTCCTTTGCTCTATGGTAAATTATAATAAACTTACAAATAATCAGCTCTGCTGGCAATCCTGGGATGTACCTTACCTAGTTGAATTGTTTCCCCTCACCACTCCGGTGTTTACTGATATTTAAGATTTGTATTTCAGTATTAGTAAGTAAGATCAGTGGGGGTTTTGTTGTTTTGTTTTGTTTTTAATGTGTTGTCTTTGTCCACTGATGGTATCAATGTTCTTTGGCTTCAGAAATAAATTTGGGAGGTTTCTTTTTCTATGCCCTGAAGTAGTTGAGTGAGTATTGTATTTCATGTTTTTAGTGACTTGTCCCTTTTTCTCCCTGAAGGAAGAGAGGGCCATGGTAGTTCTTTGAGAACTTTCTCAAGTTCTTTGACAACTTTTAGTCTCTTTTGGATTCCTGCCTCTTGTGAGGCAAATTTTGGTAATATATTTTTGCCATAAAATTATCCATTTCATCTAAATTTCAAGTTTTTATTGAGTTTCAGAGTACCTTACATATTTTGATTTCTTGTGGATCTATAGTTACTTCATTTCTAATTCATATAAATACGGTTTTCCTTTTTTCTTGATTATGACAGCCAGTTGTTCGTCAATTAAGTTTTTTGTGGTTTGACCAAAGAATCAACTCTTAATAATGCTTACTACTGCTCTTTTTTTATTTTCTGATTCGTTAATTTGTATTTTCATCTTTTTGGGGGGGTTCTCATTGCTGACTTCTGGAATTGAATGCATACTTAGTTTCTTTTAATTCCTTACTGTTTATTTTTATTTATTTATGTTTAAATTCCTTACTGTTTAGTTTTGTAAACCTTTAAGGTTTTGAAGTTTTCTGGGAGCACAGTTACAGGGTCTTGGAGAATCGCATAGTTTTTGATTGGTCGCATTTCCATTATGTTAGTTTATAAAGAGTATACCATTTTTGTTCTCTTTGAGATTTCCTCTTTGATTCAAGAGGATGTTTGGTAATTTTTACTTTTCTGTTTTCCTTCTCAGTTTTTATTGTCTTGTGGCCATTTGAGGAGATATTTCTTTTTTTTTTTTTTAGAAGTGGGGGAGGGACAGAGGAGGAGAGAGAGAGAATCCCAAGCAGGCTCCTCACCCAGTGGAGCCCAATGTGGGGCTCAGTCTCATCATCCTGAGATCAGGACCTAAGCTGGAATGAAGAGTCTGACGCCTAACCGACTGAGCCACCCAGGTGCCCCTAATGAGATATTTTGATTTTTTGATTTACTGATATTTTCATTGTGGCCTAATATATTGTCACGTTTGGTAACTATACCATGAGTTCTTGAAAAGCAGATGTATCTTCACTTTTTAGAGTACAGAATCCATATATTTAATAGATAAAGTAATTATGTAATTTAAATCTATATTTTTTCATTTTATTTTCTTGGGCTGAAAGAGATACTTTAATGTTCCATTTTATGTGTAAAGATTTTTTTTTTTTTAAGATTTATTTTAGAGAGAGAAAGAGAGGGAGAGAGCATGAGTGGGAGAGGCAGAGGGAGAGAAAGAAAGAATTTCAAGGGACTCTGCGCTTAGTGTGTGGAGCCTGTCTCAGGGCGGCTCAATCTCATGACCCTGAGATCATGACCTCAGCCGAAACCAGGAATTGGACGCTTAACCTAAGACTGTGCCATCCAGGCATCCCTGTGTGTAAAGATTTTTGCCCTTTTTATTTTCTGTGTGGATTATACCTTATGTAATGTGCCCTTTTTTATTTGTATGACCATTTTTCTTAAATGTATCACTATCTTGTTATTGTTTACAGTAGCTTTCTTGTTAAGTAATCATACTACTTTTTTCATTCATTTCTGTTAGAGGATTTTTCCTGAAGCAATTAAGGTTGGTGTTTGTTAGTTAATTGAAAAACTTCACTTAAGTATGGACTCATGTATTTTTAAACATTTCATTTTTAATTGAAACAAGTAAATATGCACTCTTTCATTAATTAACATATGTAGGACCAGTGTATTTTCTTTAAATATCTATTGACTGAATTCTATCAGTCTGAATTATGTAAAGTCTGTCCTTAAATAATAATTTATATATGATTTCCAATTTGGCACTCTTTTAAGTAGAAGTTAATACAAAGAAGTTAATACAAAGCAATCTTTGTACAAAGGCCTACATTTTTTTTAAAGTACTGTTTTCATAGACTTTGGTTTTGTTTACACTTAATTCCACAGAAAATTT
Organism: Callorhinus ursinus; assembly: GCF_003265705.2. Classification (NCBI taxonomy): domain Eukaryota; kingdom Metazoa; phylum Chordata; class Mammalia; order Carnivora; family Otariidae; genus Callorhinus; species Callorhinus ursinus. The sequence goes on along the minus strand of NW_027397073.1, from coordinate 6,738,770 downwards.
TTTTAGCCATTTGCATTTATTTAGTGTTTGCAAATCAATTATTTTTGTAGGAAGAACTTAAAAAATATTTATTTGTTTGCATGCTTAAAACATGCAGTGAATTTAAATTCAGAAAAGTTTGGATGAGCATCAGTCATACCCAGGATATATTTTATGTATTGGGGATATAACCAGCGACAAAGACTGATAACATTCCCGATCTCAAGTAGAATTCAAGTAAATATGATTCACTAGATAGAATAGGATTATCACAGGAATGCTGAAGAAAAAGATAGTTCGATAGTGGCTAGTAGAGATTTTATGGTGTTTTGAAGTATTCTGAGACCATTGGTTTTAGTGTGTTTCATATATGATGGGATTTTTAAAACCAGACCTGAAAATCTTTTTTCTAATAGTTGAGTTTATCCCAGTCATATTTATTGGCATAACAAACATTGGGACCTAAATTCTGTCATATTTCATGTAATATTGGCCATTGCCCTTATTTTTTTGGTATTATATCATCTACTTTCCCTCCTCTCTCCTCCCTTTCTGGAAAGATTTTATTATCTGTTCTTTATTTTTCCTTTTTTATAAAGTTAATGGCAAGTAGTGTACTGGCAGATTCAGAACAATGGAATAGAATCCAGGGAACTGAAATGGAACGGCATGAACCGTGGCTTGCTAAGAAACTGGCAGTCTTTAGGGTAGAGAGACAATAGTGAAACTCCTTAGCTTGCTAACTTCTTATGTGGATGTCTTTCTTGCCTTAAAGTCTTTCTCTTTGTTCTTTTAAACTGTCTTCACAGATAGTTTAAGCTGGTAGTTCTAAATATGGTCTGTGGATCCCCTTTGATAATGAGGCTAAAATGTAATTTGCCATTCTTTGAGGGTACAGAAGCAATGGCGGATAAAATTGGCGGTGCCCTCCCATGGCCACGGCCATGGCACCAGCTGTGATGGTTTGAACTTTCATAGCCGTCTCCTCTTCTTCACCTCTAAGCACTTGTAGTAAAAAGAAAATCACAGTTATGTTTAAGAATGTCACTGGGGGCACCTGAGTGGCTCAGATGGTTAAGCATCTGCCTTTGGCTCAGGTCATGATCCCAGGGTCCTGGGATCAAGCCCTGCATCAGGCCCCCTGCTCAGTGAGGAGCCTGCTTCTCCCTCTGCCTCTCTCTCTCTCTCTGACTCTCATGAATAAATTTAAAAAAATTAAAAATAAAAAGAATGTCACTGAGGAAGCTGTTAAAATTGTTACATTTATTAAAGCTTGACCCTGAGTACACATCTTTTCAAAATCCTTGTGATGAAATTCAAATGTTTAGAGCATGCTTTCTACCACAGCCTAATGGAAGAAGGGTGTCTCAGGGGAAGCGCTTGTGCTATTGTTGGAGATGCTGAAATGTAGCTACTCTTCATGAAACACCACTTTTACCTCAAAGAACTGTTGACAGGGGCACCTGGCTGGCTCAGTCGGTAGAGCATGCGACTCTTGATCTTGGGGCCTTGAGTTCAAGCCCCACATTGGGCAAAGAACTTACTTTAAAAAAAAAATAAATTTAACAAATAAAAGAACCATTGACAAACTACGGTTTTTCAGCTTCTGGTTTTCAGTAGATACCATCTCATAAATTCACTGACAACGTTGGTGTCAATGATAAATCCAGGCTTTCAAGCAAAAATTAGAATTGTGGAAAATTTGTGTCTCCCACTGTTAGTTTACTGCTTCCCAGTGCTTAGACTTTCCTGATGGGATCAGTCAGTGGTGATGTTAACAAATGGGATTTTTTGATATTGTGTAATGAAATCACTAATACATGATGTTTTAAAATCATACATACCTGGAAGACTGATTCAAAATGCAAACTTAGACCAATAGATTTCTTTTTTTTTTTAAAGATTTTATTTATTTTTGACAGCGAGAGAGAGAGAGTGTACAAGCAGGGGAAGCAGCAGGCAGAGGGAGAGGGAGAAGCAGGCTCCCCGCTGAGCAGGGAGCCTGATGCGGGGCTCGATCCCAGGACCCTGGGATCATGACCTGAGCCGAAGGCAGCTGCTTAACCGTCTGAGCCACCCAGGAGCCCCTAGACCAATAGATTTCAATGTAATAGAGTAAAGAAGTTACCGAAAGGATTTCAGATTTCCCATTGCAACTAGCTTGTTAAGAAACTATCACTTGTTGATTTTTGGTATAGTATCACAGGAAAGACTATCCACAGTTATATGAAAAGATTATTAAAGAAAATATTTCTCCCTTTCCCAGCTATATATCTGTAGGAGGTTGGATTTTCTCATTACACTTTAACTGAAAAAACATATTGTAACAGATTGAATGCAGATGGAAACATGAGAGTTCAGCTGTCTTTAGTCAGAAAAACGATTTACAGTAAAGTAAAACCGTGCCACTTGTCTCACTGAATTTTTATTGTTTGGGTAAATATATTTATTTTTCAGGAAAATGTTATTTATGTTAACATGTAATGAGTATATTGTCATTGAAAAATGAATAAATAAGGGCGCCTGGGTGGCTCAGTTGTTAAGCGTCTGTCTTCGGCTCAGGTCATGATCCCAGGGTCCTGGGATGGAGCCCCCCATCACATCCGGCTCCCTGCTCAGCGGGAAGCCTGCCTCTCCCTCTCCCACTCCCACTGCTTGTGTTCCCTCTCTCGCTCTCTCTCTCTCTCTCTGTCAAATAAATAAAGTCTTAAAAAAAAAGAAATATTTTAAAGTCTCAGTTTTAATTTCTAGCAGGGTATGTTTCGGTAGATAAAACCCACATAGACAGAGGTTTGGGTTGTCTTAAGTAATTTGTAAGAGGATGAAGAGGTCCCCAGACCAGAAAGTGGGGAACCACTGATTTAGCAGCAGGATGACTGCATGGCAGCCGGTGACCGGGGAAGAAATGAGGCTTTGGTGTAGCAGCCACGTTCAGATTCCACATCTGTGCTCTCCTTGCGACAAATTACTTAACTTTGTTGGGCAAGTTTTAATTTCTCTGAGACCTGGTTTCCTCCCTTGTAAACTGGCAATAATAAAGCTGTTTGACTTGTTGAATGTTAAGTAGTTGATGTTGTATTTTGGATGTTTTCATTAGGTGTTTTAATGTCAGGCATGACTGTCTCCAATCATTCCTTAAAAAAGAGGCTGGGAAATTGTTTGAAGACGTTATCTTCATATGAATAAAGTGTTCATGACTAAAACCTTTTCCCTTGAACCTTTATACACATTTTCAAGTATACGTATAAACTTAAAATTTTACAATTAGAAAAGCAGTAAAACTAATTCAGAACATTTACTTAGGCATGATGAGACAGATGGTAATCCTATAAAAAGATGGCATATATTTTTGGAAGTGCAAACAGAAAAACAGATACTCTTAAAGCTTCCAGAGTGATCTTTTCCTAGAAGATGAAGGGAAGAGATAAAAGGCCATATGGCCTAATAGAACTTTTTATAGTTTTTTAACGTCTAGGATTGGTTTTTGTTTATTTAATGTTAATGTTGAGTTGCATATGGATTGGTAGTTGAAAATGGAATAATTATCAAGTAGATAATTACCAAGTACTTTTGCTCCGGTTGTCAGTCTCATTTTTCTACAAAAGGGATGCAGTAATGGGAAGCAGAGCCATTTGAACCCTAAGTTTAGTGAGGTTGATTTAAATGTGAATACGTATCCCCTCAGAATCAGTTACCAGTTCTGCTGCTGAGGCAGTTGTATGCATCATGTTGCCTCTCACCGTGGAGCAGCCTTCTCCTTCATTTCACTGTTGTGTTCCCTCAGCACATTTTTATTGAGTGCCTTTTTTGGGCCAGGTATGTACTAGGTGCTGGGAATAAAAATGTCCAAAAGAAAAATTGACATGGACTTTGATGTACAGTGTAGATAGTCTGCTGGGGTGAGAGTCATTAATCACACAGTTAATACAGACAGATCTGATTACACATCCCAGATGAAAATTCTAGGCAGGAGAGGTATGCAGTATTCTGAGGTCCTGAGCAGAATGTGGTTCCTTGAGGAATTGATGGATAAGCTGAGGTGTGAAGGAATTAGTTGAGAGGAAAATGAAAAAAAAATTTCAGATCACAGGGGCAGTATGTTAAAAGTTCTGTGTTGAGTGAGAATATGATGAATACGAACGCTTTCAGTGTGACTGGAGCAGAAATCAAGTAAAGAACAGCCACACCATGTTCAGGAGTTTAGTAACTTTATTGTAAATAATGGCAAATTACGGCTTGAGGTAGGGAGTGTGGGAGGTGAAGGTGGGCAGGGTATCTGATAACCATACCTGATGAGGTTTGCGTGCCTAAAGTTGATTTACTCATAATTAGTGAGCACCTCCTACACCCTTGGTATGGTCCTAGACTCTTGGGAGGCATCAGTGGATAATGCGGAGTTAAAATCCCTACTTTCGTGAAGCTTATGTTCTTTAACTCCTGGAGGGGGAGAAAGACAGCATAATAAATGAGAAATGTTATCGTATGCTAGAAAAAAAGTAACACGACACAGCAAGAAGGTTTGCATGGCAGTTCACATGCCTGGTCAGGGCAGGTCTCTCAGAGAAGGTGACAGCTGAGCAAAGACTTGACGGAAGTGAGGGGTTAGCTGTGTGGTATTTGCAGAAGCACCAGTGCCCTAAATGGCAGCACATTGGGGGTATTCTCAGAGCATCAGGTGGAGGAGAGGCAAGTGTAAGAATGGGAGAGTCGCATTATGTTGGGCCTTCCCACTGTAAAGACTTGTGCATTTTATGGAGGCAAGTGGAAAACATTTGGGGTTTTACTCTTCTCGTAGTTTGTCAGTTGGATTCCAGAAAGAGCAGAGTGTCTGTGGACAGATTAAAGTATATTGCCTCCATACAGGCTGCCCTGATCCTCCACCGTCCTCTTTCTTATTCAGGCCTGCTTTCCACATCATGTTCTGGAGCTTTCTTCAGCTTCTGTACCTACTTTTCAAAACTTAGCTTATTATGGGTCTTTAAAGCTTAGGCTTACAGTATGTGGCATGTCCTCCCGATGTTTTCCACCCAACCCCAAGATGAATCTATATGTATTTCTACTGTATTATCTGTGTCTGTACACCTTCACACATGCACGTACACAGGGTTCTAACAAAATGACTAGTATATTCATAACTGAGGACCCAGCAGCGTTTGCAGCTCTAAGTGTTTCCTGTCAGAGATCATATTTCAACCAATTAACAATTTTTAATGAGGTTGAATGTGACTGTCACTAAAACTACATCATAAAGTGGGACATTATCAAGAATGACTTGTAAATGGAAATTAGATATTAATAAAACCTTTACATGCAGTTGATTTATGTTTGACTCTCTCTAGTGTTCATATGTTGAACCTGAAATTCTCTCAACCCAACCATTGTTGAAAAATTGAAGAGGTGTGTAGTCTACCGGGGAAACTTGGATAGTCCTCTCCTAGAGCTACAAGTAGTTCTAAGTGATTGTTTTAATATCTTACATTTTATGAAGAAACTACTCATCTATTTTTGGGTAAGGAAATTGGAGACCCCTGGGTTTTGTTTTTGACTTTGTTTTTGCCATCCCAGTTACAGCCCTACTGGGTTTGTATGTGTATGTATGTTGAAGAGGATGATATGTGGTCTCAAAACTGGGAAATGCATATTTTAACTAGAACATGTTGATAATTTGAAACCTTTTTATTCTTTTTTAAAAAGATTTCTTTCATTTTAGAAAGAGTGCATGCACGTACACATAGTGGGGGGAGGGCAAAGAGGGAGAGAGAGAATCTTAAGCAGACTTCCTGCTGAGCATGGAGCCCCACTTTGGGGCTCAGTCTGACAACCCTGAGATCATGACCTGAACCAGAATCAAGAGTCAGGCTCTTAACTGACTGAGCCACCCAGGCACCCCAAAAACCTTTTCATTCTTCTGAACGCGCTTAGACCCAAATACCTTGATGTGCTGTCTTCTGGCCCACTCCTCTTCACACCATACACTTGGGGCACAACTGGCTTCTCTGTTTGCTTCTGCACTTCCCACCTCGGCCCAAAGCCTGCCCTTCCCTCAGTCCAGAAAATTGTTCTTTCCCCTCAGCCTTCCTTTGCGTGACTGGCCTTGGCCTAAATATTGGCTTGTCAGAGAGGCCTTGGAGGGGTCTTCAGTGTTTCTGGAATGTAGAGTAGGAACCTCCGGTATTCTCTGCTTGCTTCCTTCATGGTGTCTATCACAGTTACTAATTATCAAGTCTTCCTTGGTTTACTTGTTTCCTGTCTGTGCTGCCCAGACAGCCTCTCCCAAAATAGTGACCACGGTGGTGGCATGAGCCACTGGGCTATGTTACTACCAGGGGCTGTTCTTTCCACTTACAAGGTTTTCTTTGAAGACAGACTTTTGTGGGTCAAGACTCCTTTGAGGATCTGATGATAGTGATGAAAAGAACAAGGACAAAATGTTTGGTCTGAGTTGAGGGGCTTCTCAGAGCCACTAAGACCTGCTTGTGGATTTTACCCACACCCTAACATCAGGCAGTTAGGGTGCAGCTGGGAAGCTAAGTTAGGAGTCACCATATACCCTCCCCTGTCTCTTTGTTGACAGTCTAGTCTGACTGACAGCTTTTAATTGTTGGTCATGTTCAAAGTTCACTGCTAAAGGATACTGTATCGGACTATCTCTGTCCAGCTTTGTCCTATCATTTCCTTGACCTCTCTTGAAGCTCACAGATACCATCTCTTAGTTTTGTATCAAACAGCCTAACTTCTCTTGGATCTGATAGAGTGTCTTACACATAGAGGGGGGGAAAGATTGTAGAGAGCTTTATGAAAAGTAGCTTACAACAGAAAGGAAGTCTGTAGTACCTACTGTAAGATTCAGATACTTTATACAACTTTTATTTCCTGATGATAGCATGATTCATATATTGATAATGCCATGAATGCTCTGTTTTTCACCCATGCTGAACTTTGAGAAAGCAAAACTTTTTTATTTTTAGATGTACTTCTGTAACTATGTGGAAGTAAGTAATGGGGGGGTGGCATTTAGTATTTTTACTTCTTTCTCTTGACTAGTATTTATTTGGTAGAATTTCTTCAGTAGCCTTTACATGCCTGGACACGGGACACATGCCACGTGAAAGTGTGGGCATAGATTCTGTGTGGTAGAACTTGTCACTGATCGGCAGGTGTTTTTCCATGTGGCCTTTTTAGATGGAATTGCCAGTCCTGCATCATTTGTAATAATGACTTTTGATTTTGTAGGTCAGTTGCTCCATTTTGATAAGAGGAGATTTAGCCAGTTTTGTACAGTGTGATTTCCCTATCCCGTCATTCCTATCATTTACTTAATAGTCAAGGAATATTTATTTGGCATCAAAGAATTTAAGCAGTATACATTAAATATGTCATGGTAGTTCCTGGTTAGGAATATAAAAATGAATGAGACATGGTCTCTATCTTTAAGCACTACAATCTGGGGAATAAGATATGAATAGAATATGCAAAAGCAATTCTACGTCACTATGTGACATACTATTAAATAAGTGCAGGTTGAGTATTTGGAGTTCAGAGAAGGGAGAGAGAACTCCCCTCTGGCTGGGTGATCAGAACAGATTTCAGGAAGAATATTTTCTTAAGGAATTATCTGAAAGGTGGATTAGCAAAAAGAAAGAGAACATTTATCAGGAGGAGGGAATAGCGTAAGCAGGCACAGAAGCAGGAAAACAAAAGCCTTTGTTATTAAGATCAAAACTGAACTAACACTTTACACCATTCTTAGAAAATTAACTGGGCTTGAGCCTATGGGTCAGGCTTTAGGGTGATTTACATTTTTGGGTTTGAGAGACATTGGAGTGACACTCCAGACAGACCATATATAAGCCATTCTGGATGTTGATCCATTGACCTAGTTTGTCAAGAATTTGCTGATTTTCCATAATTATTGCAAACAGTACTTTCTTTGCAACATGCCTGTTACTGGGGCTGAACATGTTTGTTTTGTCTCATGTTTGCATCCTTTAGTTTTATGTTTTATAGCTATTGGTAATTAAGTTTTCTTAATCTCTGTGTGAATTGATGCCCAGTTCTTTTATGAACAAAATTGGATTCATTGTGCTAGTGAGCCAGAAAATTATCACTAACACGGGAGGTTTTATTAGTCTTCAGGTCACCATTTCAGCCTGTTAAGACAAATAAATGCAATTTCTACTGCTATGAAGAATTGTACTTAAAAGTTCTCTCTGGGGGCACCTGGGTGGCTTAGTCATTAGGTGTCTGCTTTCTGCTGGGGTCATGATCCTGGGATCCTGGGATCCTGGGATCGAACCCCACATCTGTCTACCTGCTCAGCGGGGAGCCTGCTTCTCCCTCTCCCTCTGCCTGCAGCTCCCCCCGCTTGCTCTTTCTGTCAAGTAGATAAATAAAATCTTAAAAAAAAAAAAAGTTCTCTTTGATTCAGTGAAGTTAATAGACCTTTCAATATACTTAGGTTGTCCTGTTTTTCTTAGCTTCACAAAAGAATTTGACAGATGACATCTCAGTCCCTTTGTGGTATCTTTTGAACTGAAGTTTTATTGTTTTTTTTTTAAGTTTTTATTTTTTAAAGTAATCTCTACACCCAACATGGGGCTCAAACTTACAACCCCAAGATCAAGAGTCACATGCTCTTCATACTGAGCCAGCCAGGCACCCCTGATTTTATTCTTTATCCTTTTTGTGCCTTGATTAAGACCTTTTATTCCTATCTCAAAGTCTTAAAGATACTTTATGTTTTGTTCTAACTAAAATGAGATTTTCGCTGTTAGATTTTAATCTACTTATAAATTTATTTTCACTGCTGGGGTGAGGTATGGCATCCATTTTTCTCATTTTTCCAGATGTATGACCAGTTGTCTTCATGCTGAGGACTAAATTGTGTCCTTTGCCATCGGTTTGCTTTCTGTCACGTGTCAGGTTTCCATGTATGCACGGACCTGCTTCTGTGTGTGATAGTGTTTCTTTGCAAAGGTTTCTGGAGATATTTCCATGGCACTCACATATGTAGTATTACAGAATTATTTTATGTTACTCTGGAGTAGTATTTAGTTGCAGCAGAATGTATAACTGACAAGGCATTTTTCTTTTAAAGATTTTATTTATTTATTTGAGAGAGAGAAAATGAGAGAGAGAGAGCACATGAGGGGGGGGGTCAGAAGGAGAAGCAGACTCCCCGCCGAGCAGGGAGCCCGATGCGGGATTCGATCCCTGGACTCCAGGATCATGACCTGAGCCAAAGGCAGTCGCTTAACCAACTGAGCCACCCAGGTGCCCGACTTCAAGGCATTTTTAAAAAACTTCATACTGTCATAAGGTTGTGCACATGAAATGTACAGATTTTCATGAAGATACATACGTTTGCCTTCCTTAAAATATTTCTGTAGAAAGGCAAGTTGATATGATAATTAGTATGGAAATGCTAAGTGTGGTAGGTTCTGAGACATCATTGGTTGATGACTCCTGGAGCAGTCACATAGTTGGAGGTGTGGGGTGCCATGGTCAGGGCCCAGGGCTTGCTCATCCACAAGCCCATGGATTCGGCTCATGTGATGCAAACACGTTATGCTGATTTTTACCAGAAAGCCATTTTGTTCATTTTTACTTATTATTTCCATGACACGCAGGATATTGGCTCCTTTCTATTGATTTTTTTCTCTTGTTGACCTTTTAAAATTTCAACATAATTTTACACATATTGTTATTCCCGAGTGAACAGCTTATTTTACTTTACTTGCATTTCATATCAGCCTCTTTCTAATGACAGGTCGTAATTCATCTTAATCATATATTAACAAAATCTCTAAAGTCCTCTGCGTGGTGGTTTTATACTTATGTACCTATCACAGCCCCAGTGTGTGGATTGTTATTCTTATCAGAAGAGATTCCATATTGGAATCTCTCTTTGGCTACAAAACCTATACTGTCTGCCAAAGGGGTGACTTGCCAACTAAAGTGTATTGTCATTATATTCTCCATTTCATGTTTATGAATGGCCATATTTTTGTCAAACAAATTAAAATTGTTAATAACTTAAATATTACATGTTTATGCTTAGGTGAAAGAAAATGGTACTTGGATAGTGAGTTCATCTAATATACAACTTAATATGTTTAAAAGTAACTGGCGCTCTAAGTACTTATATGCATTTTATTTTTTACAACTTGCTCGAAAACATGGTACATGACAGTAAGACTTTTTAAAATTCCTTTTTCCTTTATGGAGATGCTATTGCTGATCCCCTGATAGATTGTCTGATGTGAGTGGTTTTTATTAAAAATGATTCATGCAGATTTTATGTGCACAGTAACCAAATCCTATCTATCTGTAAAGTAAATGTTTGTAAGATATCTCTCCCCTCAGTTCCCACTGTGTTATCATCAGTATATTACTAATTGGTTTGTCTTATAATTTATCCATTCATACATCTCTCTGTGCTACTCAATTATGAGTCCATAAACGATTTATTAATCTGCATATGACCATACAGTGCTGGGTATGTAGCAGGGACTTAGGAAATGCGTAGTGAATTCGTGAGCGTCATCAAGCTTACAGCCATAGTCTTTTGCCAAGAAACAGAGTGGTGCTAAACTGATGGGTGGGGAGATTGGAAGCTTGCTCTTAGTTTTATTAGCATTTTGCTCAAGTCAAGCTAATCATCCTGTTAGGGCATTATACTTTGATGGTTGTAGAAACTGCAGAGCTTGGACAGAGAGGAAATAAACAGAAGATCTTTGCAAAGCAGTTACAGCTGTTGTCAGTATTACTTCTGGGGCCAAAATTTTTCCCTATAAAATGACATTCAGAAAGTCTTTGCAGAATTAAAATCCTATCTTTTCAATGATGGAATGTTGTACAAGATAGTTTAGAAGATACATTCTTAGATACAGAAGTAAAAATTTGCCAGGGGAAACTACAAAAAAAAAAAAAGAAATAATCATTCTGGAAATCTGCTTCATCCTCATCTTCAAAAGAGACCGACACTTAGACGAATCCGGCTTTCACTGGGTGTGCCCCTGAGGTGAGTGTGTCTCAGGCTGTGCCGGGCACCGGGAGGGCGAAGCCGGAGAGTCTTCCTCTCAGAACTCACAGGCATAAAGGGCCATCCCTGGACTTTCTCCGGGTTATCCCAGATGATGGGATTCTTATGGATTTTTACAGATGTTTAAATATTTGCAAGTGTGCATAAACTGTTGAGGCATCAGCCAGACTGGTTATTCTGCCAGTTGGAATCGGTGTCACCTTCACTGGGTGTGTGCTGTTGGTGATGCAGGCTGGCGGCTGGGGACAGGCCAGGGACAGCGCGAGTTCGTGCAGAAGCCGAGCGGCGGTCTAGCGGAGTTGTGTTAGGAAGGACAAGAACAGGACTCTTGCTCAAAAGCAAGGTGCAAAAAGGAAAGAGGAAGATTAGGGTTTGTTCTTCAGGCATTATGAGATGTTTGTCAGACGCTGACCACATAGTGGACTGTTAGCTCTTCCTGTGCCAGGGGTAGGGGGGTGGGGGATGGAAGCGCCCCTGCGCTAACAGAGCTGACCTTGTTGCGGGCACACTCACGTGGCCTTGTTCAGAAGCTAAAGGATTGAAACGGATTAAAATAAAATTGCTAGGGTGCCTGAGTGGCTCAGTTGGTTAAGCGACTGCCTTCGGCTCAGGTCATGATCCTGGAGTCCCGGGATCGAGTCCCGCATCGGGCTCCCTGCTCGGCAGGGAGTCTGCTGCTCCCTCTGACCCTCCCCCCTCTCATGTGCTCTCTCTCTCTCTCATTCTCGCTCTCTCAAATAAATAAATAAATACAATCTTTAAAAACAAATAAATAAAACTGCTGTGGAAGTATTTTGTAATGTGACTTTTTTTTTAATTTTATGTTTTATTTTTTAGAGAATGGCTCCAAAGGTTGTATGAAGCTGGAGCAGTACGTAGATGCAGCATTGCAGCCTCACCAGGTGTGTGAGGGGAGTATTCCAGAGAGAACGTGATCCTCTTAGAGTAGGTAACTAGTCATAATGAAGAAAATCAGTCTTAAAACCTTCCGAAAATCTTTCAACTTGAATAAAAGTAAAGAAGAAACGGATTTCATGGTAGTCCAGCAACCGTCACTCACCAGCGATTTTGGAAAAGACGATTCCTTATTTGGTAGCTGCTATGGAAAAGATATGGCCAGCTGTGATATCAACAACGAAGACGAGAAGGGTGGAAAAAGCCGATCAAAAAGTGAAAGCCTCATGGGTACGTTGAAACGGCGGCTGTCTGCGAAACAGAAGCAGAAGGGCAAGGGCGGCACGGCCTCCGGGGGCTCTGCCGACGAGGACACCTTCTCCTCGTCCTCGGCGCCACTGGTCTTCAAGGATGTGCGCGCTCAGCGGCCCATCAGGTCCACGTCGCTCCGCAGCCATCACTACAGCCCCACGCCGTGGCCCCTGCGCCCTACAAACTCGGAGGAGACGTGCATCAAAATGGAGGTGAGAGTCAAAGCCTTGGTTCACTCTTCCAGTCCGAGCCCGGCCCTGAATGGTGTTCGGAAGGATTTTCACGACCTGCAGTCTGAAACCGTGTGCCAGGACCAGAGTAATTCCCTCAAAAGTTCGGAGTCTCAGAATGGAGACTTGCATCTTCACCTTGATGAACATGTGCCTGTAGTTATCGGACTTATGCCTCAGGACTACATTCAGTATACTGTGCCTTTAGATGAGGGGATGTACCCTTTGGAAGGATCACGTAGCTATTGTCTGGACAATTCTTCTCCCATGGAAGTCTCTGCGGTCCCTCCGCCAGTGGGAGGGAGCTCCTTCACCGAAGATGAGAATCAGGTAGACCAGGACCTAGTGGTGGCCCCGGAGATCTTCGTGGATCAGGCGGTGAATGGCTTGTTGATTGGCACCACGGGAGTCATGTTGCAGAGCCCCAGAGCGAGTCATGACGACGCACCCCCACTCTCACCGTTGCTACCTCCAATGCAGACCAGTCAAATCCAAAGGAACTTCAGTGGGCTCACCGGCACAGATGCCCACGTGGCTGAAAGTATGCGCTGTCATTTGAATTTTGATCCTAACTCTGCCCCTGGGGTTGCAAGAGTATATGACTCCGTGCAGAGTAGTGGTCCCATGGTGGTGACAAGCCTTACAGAGGAGCTGAAAAAACTCGCGAAACAAGGATGGTACTGGGGACCCATCACACGCTGGGAGGCAGAAGGGAAGCTAGCAAATGTGCCAGATGGCTCTTTTCTTGTTCGGGATAGTTCTGATGACCGTTACCTTTTGAGCTTGAGCTTTCGCTCCCATGGCAAAACACTTCACACGAGAATTGAACACTCCAATGGTAGGTTTAGCTTTTATGAACAGCCAGATGTGGAAGGACATACATCTATAGTTGATCTAATTGAGCATTCAATCAGGGACTCTGAAAATGGAGCTTTTTGTTATTCAAGATCTCGGTTGCCTGGATCTGCAACTTACCCGGTCAGACTGACCAATCCCGTATCACGGTTCATGCAGGTGCGTTCTTTGCAGTACCTGTGTCGCTTTGTTATACGTCAGTATACCAGAATAGACTTGATTCAGAAACTGCCTTTGCCAAACAAAATGAAGGATTACTTACAGGAGAAGCACTACTGAAAGATTATGAGAACCCTGCATCTTGCACTTTGGGAATAAGAAAAAGAGATTGAAATACAGTTTACAAACTTTCATTGCTATCAAAATCTTTTGCTGCCATACTATTTCAGTTTTATGTGTAAAAGTAATCAATTTGTTTCGGGGTGGGGAAGTGTCAGCAAGGTGTCTTGGGCTTATTTTGGTTCTTTAAAAAGGGAAGTCTTGAGGTTTTGGAAGTGTGAATTATCTTTCATAAATGTGCAGAATAATCACAATGTGAATTATCAGATTCTCCTTAACCACCCCCCCAAGTCCTTTGCTGCTATCCACTGTGATTTTTATGCATTAAAAGCACATTTCATGTGTATTCAACCCTAAGTAAAGTTGAATGAAACTTACAGAATGAATATTGTTATGTCTCTTTAAATGGCCCGTTTTCAAAGATCGTGTTGAATAAACATACCCGTATGATAAAACGCAGAATTTACACATACACTGAAAATGATTTTTAATCTCATACTTCAGAAAGATTTATTTAGAACTATGATTTGACATAATCTTGGGTATTGGAATGCAGATCTGCAACATATCTTTTACAACACTTATTTCTAAATTGTTTTTGAGGTTGTGCTTTTTCTGGTTGTGAAAAGTTGAATTTTTCTGTTGCCTTCATTTTCATCTTGTTTGTCTATTTTAATAAATGGCCTTACATGAAAAAAAAATCATAAAACAGTGTATACCACCAATTTAGAAATTGTTGCCTTTTCTGTCATTAAGCTCTGGTACAAATTGGAATAACATAAAAAGACCTATGGGACTAGAACTATTATTGAAAAGATTCTAGATGATCATAGTTTCCTGTGATAGAAATTTTGTTGTGTTAATTATACTTTCCTTCGGTAAAGTGTTTTATCTGTGATTTCTTTAGCTTAGCCACCATTTTCTTTGGGTGAACTTAATGTAGAACTGATTTTCATAAAAGGACTAGATTCTCTTGCAACATTTAAGTTTATATAAAATTTTAAATTGATTTGAGTAGAAAACCTTGTTTTAGAGTTGGATTTATATTCTTCTTTTACGTAGTCACTATGAAGATGTGCTAGATTTGACCCTTCCTTCTCTCCACCAAAAAAACAAAAAAAACTGATGACTTTAGTTGAAAAATTGTGGGACTTGTGGAGCATCCTGTCAGAAGAATATTAAAACCATATCAGGTATATGGAAGTCTTGTTGCCTACCATACATACTGCCATTTAAAAATAGGTGTTTTGTTTTGTTTTAAATTTAGCTAAGTGTTAAGTAAATTGGCAAGCATCGTTAGTCGTTTTATCTCTGATTCAGTTGCTTGGGTTGGGGGACAGAGAGGAGTGTATTATCCCCAGTACTTTTGTTCTTTTGAAATTCAGTGTTTATTGGTTCAGTGAGTGTTTTGGAAGCACCCCATCTAGAAAATGTTTCCATCTCAGATGAAACATACAATTTAAGACATTTCTTCCTTTGCCACTCAGTTTTTCTATCTCTTACTCCTCAATTAAAAGTAAGAGTAAAGGTCTTAGGTCACCCTTAATGGCTGTGTCATTCAGACACACCAGTATCCCTGTTTTCTGTTGCTGTTGTTGTTTCTGTTTTTTAGGGTCAGAACTGAGAAATACCAAGAAAAGGCACAATAATATCGTGTTATGGTATTTTGACTTAAAGGGGAAAAGGTACTTAATTTTGGTGGAATGTTGATTGTACCTTGTCACAAAGACTCCTCTTTCATTTTCTAATATGTTTTCACCTAATAAGATGGAATATGGAGTATACTGTAATAATATAATTTAAGTGTTCACTATAAGCTATTTGGATTAAGAACTATTACAGAGTTGTAAACTTATCAAATTAATGCAAGACATTTAAACTATTTTTTTGCAAAACTATTTATTTTTAAACAATTTAAAATATATCTAGGGTGAGTTAAAAGCCCCTGTGCATCTATATTAGATGGCAGGTATTGTCACAGAGTCACTGTGTATTAATAATAAATGTTGGGATGGCTTCTCTGTGTTTCTAGAAGCATTTACATGTACTCTTTGTGAGATCATGGTGCACAGAGGTCTTTGGACTGCCCTGAACCCTGTCTTACCATGTGGGCATAGCCTGCTCCCCACGTGTTCCTCATGATACCATGTGTTCAAGATCTATCTATTTAGTTTCAAGTTAAGATTATTTTGATTTTCATCTATGTTTTTAAAATTGTGTTTTGTGTTTTATGGAGGGCAAGTCTTGATGCTGTTCTAATTCAGAAAGCCAGTTTTTTATGTGCTTTAATACTTTAAGGTGAAATGCCCTATTCTAATCCAGTTTGAAATTGCTAGGACCTGATAGTGTGTTGATAAAATAAAAGTATTTGCCAAGAAATTATTTACAAACAAAGGAGTATTGCAATATTTTCTGCTTTTGTGTAAAGAGAACCATTTGGCGTAGGCAGCACAACATAATGTGAAAGACTGGCTTTATAGGATCCTAAAATAAAGTAGTCTTTTTAAAAATGGAAAGGAGAAAAGAGATAAGTCTCCATCCTGTAGTTTGGTGCAGATACCATTTGGGTGAATTTCTGGATTCTACTGAATGGCAGTTTAGATGGCGTGGGCACAACCTGTAAGTGATTTTTAAATATGTGCTTCTAAAAAATCTGAGCTCAAGGCAAGAAAGAGAAAACAGGAAAGCTGTATCCTTTTGCCACAGTAAATGAATCAGAGTCGTTTTTTTTAAATCAAGCATTTCATCACAAAACACGATAGAGGCCAGAAGCTAATTCTAGGCTTACTAGGACACTATTAGGCATTTTTATAAATAATAAGAAAGCATAGAAAGTACTTGAAAAATATCTCATTCTTTCTAAGGAAAACTGTTCTCTTTCTACTTGGTGCAATAATCTGAAAATCTAGAAGGTCAAAACATATCACAGGAAATGATCATAGAACTAAAAATAGCTTTTAAGGAAACCGGCTACAAGGGCAACCATCTTGCTGTTGAAGAAAATCATGTGCCAAAAGGCTAAATCGTTGGCATATAGGAAATAAACATAAAATATACATTATAATTTCTGAGCCAGTATTAATGAAACAGGATAAAAATTACTAAAATCTTAAATAGGTTATATGCAGTGTTCCTGCTAGTGCTATAAATCTAAATATCTTAACAATGCTTTCAGAAACGCCACTTTTAATCATTGTGCATTTCACATTCTATATGAGATAATTTGCTTCATGAATGATTCAAAATAATATATATTAAATTTTAATGGCTTGTCATCAAATGTAAAGTCTTAATTTGAAAATGAAATCACACTACCAGCAATAGACCTTTTTGCTGAAAACCCTAATAAGAAACAGTTGCCAGTTCCATAAATAACTATAAATTCCAAAATAAAGTATTGGTACGTTAGTAATCACAAATTTGGCTCCTTTTACAACTTTTTAAAATTCTTTTAAGAAGGGTTTTTTTAATAAGCATTCTTTTTATCGATCAGTCATAACATGGTAAATGTGTTAGTTGCTGTTTCTGAAAAGATCCAAACTCTACATCCAGAGATGATAAAGAATTCTTATAGAATTTTGTAATAAGTATACATGTTGGGTTAAAGAAATTTTATAGTCGTTGGAGTGCCATGAAATTAATAATTGCAATCCAGATTGCTGTAGTTTACACTTTTTCTGTATGTTTCAAATCAGGTGTGTACCATTTGTACTGAGAACACCACAGAATGAATTATCCAAAGTCCATTGATTTTAATATGTGTTTTGGTTTGTAAACAAATTATAGTAATTTCTTGCACATTTTTGGAAATTAATTGTATAAGAATTTATGTATCTGCTTCTAGATACAGTGTGTAAATAAAAATTTCATTCACAAGATCTGCCTTTTAGTCTATTTAATAAACTGGATACAGAGTCTGATTTTAATTAAATCAGGTTAACTAGATAGTTTCTGGATGCCCCATAAACTGGGCAGAGGGTAGGAACCACCAAATTTAGTAAAAGTTAGGAAAAAGTGAAATTATGTTACTCATGTTAGACATGAATTAGGAATCAGCTAATGTTTCTACTGTCCTAAAAGCTCTCAGCATAGAGGTGGGAGTGAGCTGGCAGAACATCTACTAGACCAAGACTACTAGAAATGAGCATGGTAATAAAACTTCACTGGAAGAAGGTTTTGCTGAAATATCTTTTAAAAAAATTTGACTCTTGTTTTCTTCTTTTGCATGACTTGTCTTGCTAATGGGTGATGTACACCAGTTGCTCTCTTCCCACTGTCCCTCCCCTGAAGCCTTCTCCCCAAAGTCCATGCCTGGTAATGCCTGGGCCTGACACTGGCAGAGAACCCAGTCCTAGTGGCATCTGAGTAAGTATCTGTTTCTGAGCATGTTTGACTTTGCACCCAAACTTCTGGGGTTACACTTTTTGTCTTCAACTGCAGTTTCCCTACTTAGTACCAGGCAGCTTTGCCACCTCCTCTAAGGAGTTAGAAGAGAGTCCTCTTGGGAAAGACTCCCTTAGATTGTAAAAGCCAGAGAGGTTGGCCAGAGCAGGGGTTATTTCTATACGGTTTATGAACAGGGCCAGTTGCCTTGCCTAGAGTTCACTTCAGGCCATCAAACCCGGCCTAGGTCACAAGTTTTATAAAATGTTCTCTTAAATACATGGAGTTCAGGGTGCCTGGGTGGCTTGGGTTAAGCAACCGATTTGATTTTAGCTTAGGTCATGATGTCAGGGTTGGGAGATCGAGCCCATGGGCTCTGCGCTGAATGTGGAGTCTGCTTAAGATCTCTCTTCCTCTGCCCCTCCCCCTGCTCTCCCACTTGCACATGCGCACTCTCTCTTAAAAAAAAAATGTATATATGGAATATATATGTATGGAATATATATATGGGATATACACACACACACACACACATATATATGGAATTTATATATATATATATATATATATATATGGAATTCTACCCAAGGATCCTATTAGAGAAAGTCTCTTCCCTTGTGCAAATATTCTGCTCTCTGGCCCTGCCTTACCCCTAACAATTTTTAAGTAGGCTCCACAGTTCTAGCAGGGCTAGAATTCACAACCCTCAGATCAAATCCTGAGCTGAGATCAAGAGTCAGACACTTAACTGCCTGAGCCATCCAGGTGCCCCACCCCTAACAATTTTAAGAGATGGCATCTCTGCCCCCTTCCACTGAGAACTCATTCTGAAGCCATCTGTTTACCTACTGCCTTTGCCACAGCCCATTTGGCTCTCCTCACTGTGGTCCTTGGCATTCTTGTTTTCTTGTGGCTGGCAAGGGGTGAGCACCATTTGCCCCAGAGAATTACCATCCTCATAGTGGCTGTGGGGTGTAACAATTGCCTAGAAAACCAAGGGATGCATATCTCTTAATACAGAAGAATCCATTGCTCTGCAATACACGGGTTCTTCTGGAATCAAGAGGTGAAACTGAAGAGCTGGATTTTACATCATAGCAAACCTAAATTTTGCTAATCTATATACCACTAACTCTTACTTAACATATATTTTATATCCTCAAAACGGCCCACTGTGAGGCACGCACCTGAGCATCATAAAAAGGAAACAGATGCAAAGGTGAATGTTGTAAGGTCACAAAGATAATAAGTGACAGAACCAGCTTACACACTCATGTAGTTTGGTTCCAAAATCCATGCTGTCATCCAATATGATATACTTCCTCTACTTGGTGTTTTCTATTTAGAGTTTTTATTTCTGATTATCAGGAGGAAACTTTAGCCTAAGCAAATGAATTACCTTTTGCTTTTCCTCCAGGGGACTACTCTAGCTTAAACAAAAGATGTTCTGTCTAGGCACTGGCAGGTAACCATTTATGGGGCCTGACTTGTAGTGTGTCTTATGGGCTTCATCTTTTAATCCTGAGGAAGGGAACATGGCTTCCCCTTGCGTGGCCTTGGAAAGGCTCACTTAAAAGAAAAGTGCCTGATATACTAATATGGGAACACGATTAGGTGGAGTTGAATTGTAACTCTTGGGAGGGCTTCACATGTTTGGTGCATAAAGGAAAATGTTACTTCTGCTTTATTGCTAATGTGTTCGATCAGATTGCCTGAGACATTCATTGTGCCCTGTTGTGCTAGGAGCCACATTTTCATGCTTTATAGCAGACAAAAGACTCCATCCCCCCTTTCCTTCTCATTTCCTATACCCATGCTCAGCCAGTTCTCTTAAACTTCCTGTCATTTTGTAGTAAGCCCAACCTGAACAAGAACTTCCTTCTGGAAGTAGTTCTAACTATACTTACACTCTACATTCTAGCTTCTTTGCCTGCACCTAAATGGATAGAAAAAAATCACTACCTCTGTTCCTATGGTAATTGTTAGGATGAATTCAAGGTAAATTCCCTTCCCCACTTCTGGGAAATAGCCATTTATATTTTACCTAGCCCAGTATCATTAAAACGGAAATAATCTCTTTGTTATAAACTTTGAATAGTTGTCCTAAACCCTATCAGCACATATGACTAGCTTGGAAAATTTAGAGAATTAGGACAATTAACTGAAATTGAAAGTAGCTAAATCCTATTTAAAGCACATTTCAGGGGCACCTGGGTGGCTCAGATGATTAAGTGTAGATTCTTGGTTTTGGCTCAGGTCATGATCTCAGGGTCCTGAGATCGAGCCTGGCATCCACCTCTGTGCTCAGTGGGGAGTCTGCTTGAAGATTCTCTCCTTTTGCCCCTCCCACCACTCATACACTCTTTCTCTCTCTTTCTCTCAAAAAAAAAAAAAAACAAACAAACCACATTTCAATGTTTCCAATGGTATTTTCCACTGTTTCCAGTGGAATTCCAATGAATTCTCTCACCTTTTGTTTAACCAAATTATCTTTATTTTATCCTGTTTTTTGAAAGATATTTTCACTGGGTATAAAATTCTAGGTTGACTTTTTCTTTTGCTCTGTAACTGCTTTTAAAATGTCATGTCATTGTCTTCTGGACCCTGTTGTGGATGAGAAATCAGCTGCCATTTGCACTGTCCTTTCTCTGTAAATTATGTGTAATCCTCTGGAAAAAAAAAAGATTTTCCCCTTTCTCTTTATTATTTCATTTTATATTTTAGTTTTTCTCTGTGTCTTTACTTTTTAGTAGTCCAATTAATGATGCGCTGAGGTGTGATTCTCTTTGTATTTATCCTACTTGGGATTTATTGTACTTTATGGATCTGTAAGTCTTTTTTCAACCATTTTCTCACCTTTTCAGATTGTATCATTTTTATTGATCTATCTTTGAATTACTTAGTCCTCCCATCTGCAATTTCCAGTTTGTGGTTAGGCCTACCTAGTAAATTTTTAATGGTATTCATTTTGATTCCACTCTCGACTTGGTTCCCTTTGGTAGATTCCATTTTCAGCTGAGATTTTTTATCCAGGTCCATTTCTATTGTCTGTTTTTTCCATATTGCCTGATTTGGGGTCCTTTGGCCCTGTTTTTGTTGTTGTTTTTAAGCATTTCTGATAATTTTTTGATTGGATGATGAACATCGTAGATGAAACATTTTAAGAACTCTGGACTGTTACTATCTTCCTCTGAAGAGGGCTAATTTTCTTCTGGAAGTCAGCTAGAAAATTGGCATATTGTCTTGGTTCTTTTGAAACTTGATTGTGAGCATTGTTAAGTCTGGTCTGTTGAAGCTTGTCTCCTTAGTTTTCTGACATAGCTACTGCTCCTCAGCCACTCTAGGATCTCAACTTCAAGCTTGAATGTTTACCGAGATCACTCCCTCTTGAACTCCAGCCTGTTTCCCCAGTAACTGTTAGCTGCTAAAGGCTCTGTGTGGCTCTTTAGCCATCCTGTTGCTGTTTTTTCCCCAGGGTTCGTTCTTTTCTTTTCCTTCCTTCCTTCCTTCCTTCCTTCCTTCCTTCCTTCCTTCCTTCCTTCCTTCCTTCCTTCCTTCCTTCCTTTCTTTCTTTTTCTTCTTTCCTCTTTCTTCCTTCTCTTTTCTTTCTTTCTTTCTTTCTTTCTTTCTTTCTTTCTTTCTTTCTTTCTTTCTTTCTTTCTTTCTTCTTTCTTTCTTTCTTTCTTTCTTTCTTTCTTTCTTTCTTTCTTTCTTTCTTTCTTTCTTCTTCTTCTTCTTCTTCTTCTTCTTCTTCTTCTTCTTCTTCTT
>NW_027397073.1:6684967-6717016 GCF_003265705.2 Callorhinus ursinus | reverse complement strand
TTCTTCTTCTTCTTCTTCTTCTTCTTCTTCTTCTTCTTCTTCTTCTTTCTTCTTTCTTCTTTCTTCTTTCTTCTTTCTTCTTCTTTCTTCTTTCTTTCTTCTTTCTTCTTCTTTCTTCTTCTTTCTTCTTCTTTCTTCTTCTTTCTTCTTTCTTCTTTCTTCTTTCTTTCTCCTTCTCTGTGATTTTCTTCTTTCTTTGCTTTTGCCCCTCAAGTCCAAAATGCTTTGACAGCCCCAAATACTGACTGTTGTCTCTTTACCTGGTTGAGACTGCCATTCAGCTTGGACACTTTTCCTATGTGCTGCCTTTTGGAAAATGTGCTTAGGGAAAGTGACAGGGTAAATGTGGACCTCCTGTGTTCTCCTGCTTTGAGTATTGTAATCTGTCAAACTTGGATGTTCTCCAGTGCCTTCTTCATGTTTTCCTGTAGTTGTTTTTGATGAGATAGTTAATCAGATAGGAAATGGTTTGTCATGGCCAGAACTGGAGGTCACTCTCTGACATACTGCATGTTCATTTGTTTACATGTTTGTTATCTGTCTATCCTGTTTCCCCCCACCCCATCCCTCCTACTAGAATGTAAACTGTATGAGGACAGGCATTTTGTCCAATATCCCCTGATCCAGAATGAATCCAATTGTAAGAGTTACATAATGAATATTTACTGTATTCAACAGTCAATCATGGAACTCGACCTAACAGAGAAATAGCAGCCAAATAAAATTCAGAGTGAACAAATGGTAGTCACTTTATAAAATGTAAATTTTTTTAAAAGGTTTTACTTATTTATTTGACAGACAGAGAGAGAGAACACAAGTAGAGGGAGCAGCAGAGGGAGAGGGAGAAGCAGGCTCTCCACTGAGCAGGGAGCCCAATGTGGGGCTCAATCCCAGGACTCTGGGGTCATGACCTAAGCCGAAGGCAAACGCTTAACCGACTGAGCCACCCAGGCACCCCAAAAATGTAAATTTTATTATGCTTTGTATAGCCTCAATAAACACAGTAAAACTTGCCTCAAATAAAATTAAGTCTTCCGCAGGGAGCTGAAACTAGCCATTACATTCCATAATGAGGCCGACTCTGAGACACAGGGCCTGATCCTGATAAGAACATCTGTCTTAGCTTGGGCTGCTATAACTAAATACCATAGACTGGGTGGCTTAAACAACAGGCATTTATTTGTCACAGTTCTGGAGACTAACAGTTCAAAATCAAGGTGCCAGCAGGATCCATGTCTGGTAAGGCCTCTCTTGTTGGGTTGCTCACAGCACCTTCTTGCTATGTCCTCACATGGCCTTTCTTCCATATGTGCAGGTAGAGAGAGAGGAAGCAAGTTATTTGGGGTCTTTTAAGGACACTAATCCCATCATGGGAGCCCCACCCTCATGACCTCATCTAAATCTATTTACCTCCCCAAATTCTCACCTCCAAATACTCTCACACTGGGTAAGGTTAAGGTTTCAACATATGAGTTTTAGGGGGACACAGACATTCAGTCCATAACAGTTGGGGTGGCTCAGATCTCCTTTGGTAGCTGGGAGACCCATTTCTCCAGCTTTTTAACTCAAAGTCTCTTGCCCCATTTGGGTAGCCTCAGACTCCTCTCTCCATGGGACTCTCACTTTCTTTGGGTGTTGTGTGCTTAAGCTGAATATAGTATCCAGAAAAGACTATATGCTTATAGAGCCATTTAAAGACACCTCTCAATATGAGCTCTAAATTACTGTGTTCCTCTGTTTACTAATTCATCTTCACTAACTGTATGGTACAGTTCAGTGTTAATGAATTCATTGATTCACTCATTCATTCACTCAAAGTATTTATTGAGCTCCTATTATGTGCCAGGACTGTAGAAGTAATTGTAAGGGAGATGAGTGTCAAGGAAAGATAGGGTTCGGCAAGACCTCACTTGATTTTGTTGGGGGTGGTGGTTATCAGGAAGGAGAATGTCGTTTACTCCATCTTTAAAGAAGGAATGCCCTTACTTTCCCAAACTATAGATTCTAATTTTGTGGCTTGGTGGATGGGTCTCAGGAACTCTAACCTGGAAGTTTGTGCTGTCCTGAGCCTATAATCTGCACATCAACTTTATTCTCTCAAGCTTTTCGATGAGGTGGGGAACCTAGTGGCTGGCAGCCCTGGGGTCACGTTGTTAGAGTTGTGTCATCAGCAGAGAACTGGAATTTCTTTCCACTAAGGTCCAGCAGAGAGATCCTAGCCAAGACTCTAAATTGCTTAAACTGGATCACATGTTCATGCTTCACTATGGCCAGAATGATGGGTCATACAGTTATTCCTGTGGTCAGGAAACAGGAGTCTGTTCCGAGAATTGCTCCCTCCTTATGCAGAGTGGGGAAGGTGGTATCTGAATGTTTCAGTCTAGGTAGATATGTTCATGAATAAAGAAAATCTGCTAATAAAATAAAAACATTTACATATGTATAAAAATGTAGGTACTTTACCCCTAATGGTTTCATATTAAATATGACCACTTTATATGAGACATATTTAAATATTGTGGTATGTTTCACATTCTTTTTTTTTGAGGTAATAGAGTAAGGATACCTACTTACAGGCATAATTAGTTTTTTTTTGTAGAATAGTGAAATTATCTGGCTTGTCAAGGAATAAAGTACCTGGAATGTAGAGATGTGAGACAATATACCACTGTTGACTGTTTCTTGGAAAATTATGTGAAAACATTTGAAATCTTTTAAGTGTCATGTGATTTTTTAAACTCTATTGATTCATTAATGGCTGAAAAATGTACTGATTTGAAGTTTCCTTTCTGTGCTCATTTTGAGAAGAGCTCCCCTCCAGTCAGAAATTGTTGTGTTATAACTCCAACTACCATTTATTAACTTTGTAAATCTGTTGATTATATCACTCAGTGCACATGAGTTTGATAGAGAAAAAAGAAAATGTAAAAATCATGTCAAAATAAAGCCTTTTCTAATTGTTTGGGCCAAGGGAGTGAGAAGAAAAGGGAACACACTTATTGGGAATTCTTAATTTAAAAATTCAATGATTTTTAAGGAGCATAAAGATGAACAGAGAGAGGGGAGATTATCTTAACTTTGTTACTGTTTTTACATTAAAATTTTAATAAATATTGTCTAAATTAAAACATATTTAAAACTTCAAAAGTATTTTAATTAAGAACAACTCTGATTAACAATCTTTAGATAGCTAGCAATTTTCAGATGTATGAATTGCAGAATAGATACAAGATTCCCTAGACATAAAATTTCCTATAGCATCTGCATTGCCCATTTTCATTGTTTTCCTAAAAAACTTGTCTGCAGTGATATAAAGATTCTGCTGTGCCCATAATTAACTCTATAGAACAATATCAGGTATTGCTTGTACCTTTTGACCCATTCATGGAAATAAAGAAAAGTATTGTCTTACTGGATTATTTAAACGAGCAACTTTTATAATAACAATTTTAAGAACTTAGTATTGCCTAATGGGCAATTTTTTTTCAATCAATTTTTTTCCTCCTTTACTTAAATGTTTAGTTGTAATGATATTTCTCATGGGCATATGACCCTACAATGGTATTTTGGTTGTTTAAAAATTCTAGAAAAACCCAATCCATAACCAAGAGAACTTTTTCCCCTTTCATTGTCAGCAGATGAATCCACTCTGGATGGAAAACATCCTGTAGTTAATTTGCTTTTACTGTGCTCTGGTGGACTCCCTCCCAGAAGTCTTTCAACCCCAACCTAGCCTTTGTTTTTATTCCAGAGATAGCATTTTTACTAATTCTGTTTGCACTTGTACATGATCTTCCAGTATCTAACAAAAGTCCCTTTTCAAAAACAATAATTGATATTTTGAGGGTAGAGATTCAATCCCAAAATATGTCCTCCAGTCTTAGCATATGAATAGATTAAAGCTAAAAGGAAATTTAAGTTGCTGAAATTATTCCATTAAAGGTTAAAATGCACAACCCCTTTTTCCTTCCTTTGGTACAGCATTGCTCTTCCTTATGGATCTCCAAATGAAACCATTGTAATGAAAAAAAAATATGGCAAAGCATGAGGCAAAAATATACATAAGTACTTTGCTGTGACCTTGGGGCTCTTGATAAAATGTGCTTGCACATCCTTAAATAATTTACAAAATGAGTTTTTTCATGGCTTTGATCACTTTCTGAGCTGGTCTCTCAATTTACCCAGGCAATGGCCTCATTTTCATGAGAGAATACCTCTTCAGGAAGCAACAAGATTGTGAAATCAAACTTTGATCTGCATCCTTTGATTATGGGACAAATATAAACGTAATTCACTTACTAGAAACCATGTAATTTTAGGAGTCTTCAGCTGGGAAGTAGAGCCAAGGCATGGACGGACTACAGAAGTTCATATTTATAGTTTGAGGTCTCACTCAAATACTGGCTGCTTATTTCCCCAGCAATGATGTTTGATGGTTGGTTTTGAATGCTTTAAAAAGCGATTTAGTTTCCTTTTTTTTTTCCTACTACTACTGAGGAAGCAGTTTTTCACTGTTTAGAATTTAAAGACAATTGGTGGAATCCAGAAATTCAGCAAATGCCAAATAGAAAGGGAAATCTGAACTTTAGTTTTTAGAACAATTTGGACCAGATCTTGATTTTTTTTCCTTTCTGCTTTTCTATACTGAAATTCCTGCACATTTACATTGTTTCTAGTCATTTATGGCTTTTCAAGCTGTCTACATTTGCTATGTGATAGGGAGATCAAATGTGAATTCTGCATTTAACTAATTAATATGAGTTAGTTCAAAGGCATGGAAGTGTTCATCTAAGTTCATTAAACATGTAACATTGATCAACTACTAAATTGCTAACCTTCATCATTAATTGATAGAATCTGGATTTTAACCTTGTTAACTGTTTTAGTTGAAAGGATTTCTCAATAGAACTAGGTGATAAGGCTGTAACAGGGTGGGAATATATTTCTATTGTTCTCAGAGGAAGTTAAAATGCAAGAGGTCTAAATGTACAAATAACTTAAAACTCTTAGTAAAACTCTGGGTAAAAGAAATAAATGTACTTATTTTTTTCAGTTTTCATTTCCATGTTAGTTTTAGGGTAAAAATTCAATTTTAATATCATCATGTTTGTTTCTATTCAGAACTTGTGGTAGAAATGAATATGCTTGGACCCTGAGGTTGAATATATATTAAGATAATCTGTTTGAGTTTTACTATGAATTTTTCAATTGCATTTCTCACCAACTGACAGCTTAGTAACTTTTATTTTTTATTTAAGTAGATTACAGGATAAAGTTCTGGAGCACATTTGCTAATAGCCTAGGTCTTTCATGATACTGAGTCAGATATATGCTTATAGCTCTCATTTTAGCAATTAATCATAGACTGCTTAACTGTTCACTGTAAAACTCTCTGGTTTCCACAAGCCTGGAAAATAAGGTTATAACATTGCCATAATATCCAGTGTCTGGGACTTGGTTACTTTCTTTAAAACTTGACTAAAATTAATAACAATTTTCATTAGTAGAAACATAGGCCAAAATTGTTCATGATAAATGTGATTAGAAAATCATCGAAGTCCTTCTTTTTTCTCTTGTCTTGAATCTTTAAAACTCATGAGTCTTTTAAAAACATTTATAATGTATATGTTTCTTAAATTCTTCATATCTTGCAAAGCAGACCATATAAATTTCTGATATAAATTTTAAAAGGAAAAACAAATGAAAATTGTCATTATTGGTGATTTTATTTGCGTATTCTTGACTCTAGAGAAATTTAGGTTATTGAGCATCAGAATCACAAAGAGGCCATTGAACCACTTTTATAGGGTGGAAGGAGGATGTGATACAGTAGAAAGAAATAACTTTTCTAAAGCTTTTGTTTCTGGTCTTGAGGGATGGTAAGTGAAAAAGAAGGAGAGAGTAAGACAACCAGTGTTTTTTTGTCTCTCTACCCCTTAGGTACCCCTCTTCCAGGAAGAGTTGATGCTTTAGAACAGCAGTGTTCAAATTGGTTAAGTATATGAAATGTTCAAATTGGTTAAGTATATGAAAGGCTAGAGGTTAAGTACATGAAAACTTTTCTAAAATATGCAAGCATAGTAGATTAAAGGAACCATTTCTTAGATCCTCAAATATCATCTGCTCTTAAAAAATGATGTGCCTGAGAACATACTTGTGGTGGAGATGTCATTCTGGTTAACTCCCCCTTCACAATTGACCTTCTTTGTTATTCCATTGCTATAAGATACCATACAGGCCACTCCCCACACCATCCTCACTCAAATCTTGACATCATTTTAGAGTTGGGGGAGGAAGATTTCCAACCCAGCATACTATACAAAGCCTAAGCATTAAGCAAATGTGAGGGTAGAATAAAAAAAGATTTTAAGACATGCAAACTAAAAAAAAAAAAAAAAAAAAAAAAAATCATACACCTTTTCTCAGAGAGTTACTGGAGCATGCGCTCCAGCAAAAAGAGGGAAGAGACCAAGAGACAGGTGATCCTCAACATAGGAGAAAAGAAAAGGCAATTCTGGGAAGGAAGTATACTAAAAGAATATTTCCAGTTCAATAGCTATAATAGATTGGACAGCAATCAATCCAAGTTCCAGCGAAAGGGAATAGGCCAAGGAGGAATGTTTTCAAGCAAGGAGAACAATTGATAGATTTCTTGCTGCGTTCAAATGTATTGAGAAATGATTTCCAATTCTGATGAAAACTTCCAAGATGATCAATATATAGAAAATTAAGTGACTGGAAGAAAGGTGACAAATAGTCATTGCAATTATGCAGGAAATAAATAATCATAGCATAACATGTTTTTAGTTATAAAAATATTTACTTTGCTTAGGGGCACCTGGGTGGCTCAGTTGTTTAAGTGTCTGCCTTCGGCTTAGGTCATGATCTTGGGGTCCTGGGATCAAGCCCCACATTGGGCTCCCTGCTCAGCAGGGAGTCTGCTTCTCCTCCCTCTGAATCTCCCCAGGCTTGTGTTCTCTCTCTCTCTCAAAAAAAAAAAAAAATCTTAAAAAAAATTTACTTATAATAATGTAAACAGGGGGATAATGATTTAACCAATAATTGTGGTAAAACTCTTTTTTTTGGGGGGGGGAATGAGGGAAGGAGAATATGTATGTGTGTGTGAATGTGTGGGCACATAAAAGAGTTAAATCCTTATATTAATGTTAAGGTTTAAATTAAAAAGGAAAATCCAGAAATCGTGCTGTATGCTGGTAATATAACAAAAAAAGACTTTGGAATTGGATGGGGAGTAGGGATTGTGGTAGGCAGAACCTCCCAAAGATGCTCCTGTCCTGATCCCCAGAAAACATGACTATGTTAAGTAGCATGGCAAAAGGGACTTTGCAGATGTGATTTAATTAAGGATTTTGAGATTGGAAGATTATCCTGGATTATTTAAGTGAATCCAATCACATGAACATTTGAGGGCAGAGAGGAGAGAGAGAGAGATGTGACCACAGGAGTGCTCATGACCCTAGGATCATGGGTGGGCTCTAAGAGTCAGGAACAACCCTCATCAAAGAAACAGAGACCTCAGTTCTACAAACTGAAGGACTAAATGTTGCCAACAACCTGAAAAACAAGGAAACAGATTCTCCCCTAGAGCCTCCAGAAAGGAAATGCCCTGTGGACATTAAGATGATAGCTTAGCAAGGCCTATGCCAGACTCTGACCTACAGAACTGTAATATAATAAATATCTGTTGTTTGAAGCCACTGAATTTGTGGTATGTGTTATAGAAGCCAATAGAAAACTAATACAGTGAGCAAGAGATTTTTTTTCAGCTTTGTAGAACATTTTACTTTTTAAGTGAATAAATCTGTTTTAAATATGTAACATTTTTAAAGCTTTAGTAAAATAAGAGTTGATATTTTCTTAATGTAATTAAAAACATATAGCTAAGCCACAGTCAGCCTCCTTCTGGCTCTGTTTCCATTAGGCATGTTATATATGAATTCTGGTGGCTTATGCAGTTCCTGAAATTGGAGAAGGGCCCCTGATTTTCAGTCCATTTTGGATGTTCCCAGTGGTCTAAGCCCATGTCTATGTAGTTGTGGTGGTTTCAAATAGTGGCTGTTAAGTTGTTGGCACTAGTCAGAGATGGGGGTATGTGCCCTTTGCTTTTATCTGGGCTGGCTTATGATGGTTTTTACCAGTCAATAGTAGAAGTGACATGAGGTGACATGTGGGCTTTGATTATAAAAGACCATGCTGCTTTTGTCTTATTCACTCCTGGAGTCCTGAACGATCAGGTACAATGTCTGGTTACACTGACATCACATGCTGGGAGGTCATGCGTGGTGCTGTACTTAATACACCTAGCTATACTGGTTCTTTAGCCATCCTTGTCCAGGCATGTGTGCATGAGTCTTCATGCACATGAAGCCATCCTGGGACCCTCCAGGCCAGCCCATCTGCCAACTGAATTCCAGAGTCATTTTTGTCAAACTCATATGGAACAGAAGAATCACCTAGCTGATCCCTACTCACATTCCAGATCCACAGAATTGTGCAATATAATAAAATGATTTTTGTCTTAAGTCAACAACAATTTAAAGTTTGGGGATAGTTTATTATGTAATAATAGATGACTGTAAAATATTTTATTAGAAGGCAACTTCTAATGGTAGCTTCCACACCCTCAACATTATATTTGGTCTTGCAGATCCTGGTGGAAACTCCAAAACCCATGGTGCTTGGTTCCTAACTGAGGGCCAAGGAGCCTGCCCACAACCAAGTCCTACAGAAGCCCCCAAGCCTTAATTTATAGAATCAAATAGTCTTTCCAAGAAGGGTCACCTTCTTCTATTACTCTCCAAGCAGAACTCATTTCCCTGAATGCATCTCACAAAACAAAGTTAGCCTTATTTCTAGTCAGGGAAACCCAGAACTCAAGGACTTTAAGACCAACTATCTTGCTTAAAAAAGAAACAGGGAAAATTTCTCATGTTTCCATGGCAAGAGAAACACCATCACCTATAATCAACCAGCTCTCCACCTTCATAAAATAAGATGTCTAGTGTTAGAATTAGGGTTAGGTGGTGGGGAGAGGATGTTTAAATTTTACCAATTAAAAAAAAAATTATTGGTTACTTATTGCACTGTAGCCAGAGAATGTTTTACATTGTGTAATTCTTAGAATCTATTGAGATGTACTTAATGTCTTAAGATATGACCAATTCTTTAACTCTTACAAATGTTTATATTCAATAAATATATATTGAATATATTTTTTAAAAATCTGTTAATTATATTATTTAATTCTTTCAATAATAATAAATAATTATATAGCATTTACTCAGGGTGAGGCATTGCCCTAGAAACTTTAGATAAATTAACTCTTCATCCATTTACTTTTTTTTTTAAGGTTTTTATTCATTTACTTGACAGAGAGAGAGAGCAAGAAGGGGGAGCTGCAGGCAGAGGGAGAGGGAGAAGCAGGCTCTCTGCACAGCAGGGAACCCTATGTGGGGCTTGATCCCAGGACTCTGGGACTATGACCTAAGCCAAAGGCAAAGCTTAACCAACTGAGCCACCCAGGCGCCCCCATCCATTTACTTTTAATCTGTATGTATCTTTATATTTATTTATTTATTTATTTATTTTTATTTATTTATTTGAGAGAGAATGAGAGATAGAGAGCACGAGAGGAAAGAGGGTCAGAGGGAGAAGCGGACTCCCTGCTGAGCAGGGAGTCCGATGTGGGACTCGATCCTGGGACTCCAGGATCATGACCTGAGCCGAAGGCAGTCGCCCAACCAACTGAGCCACCCAGGCGCCCCTGTATCTTTATATTTAAAGTGGGTTTCTTGTAGACAACATATAGTTAGGTCTTGTTTTTGATCTACTCTGATAATCTGTTTTTTATTTTTTTAAATATTTATTTATTTGTCACAGACACAGCGAGAGAGAAAGCACAAGCAGGGGGAGTGGGAGAGGGAGAAGCAGGCTTCCCGCCGAGCAGGGAGCCCGATGCGGGGCTCGATCCCAGGATCCCGGGATCATGACCTGAGCCAAAGTCAGACGCTTAACCGACTGAGCCACCCAGGCGCCCTGACAATCTTGTTTTTTAACTGGTGTGTTTAAACCATTGACATTCAAAGTGATTATTGATATAGTTGGATTAATATCTACCATATTATTGTTTTCTATTTGTTATCCCTTTTTTATACCTATTTTTGTCCTCCATTCTTTTTTTCTTTTTTTCCACTGAGGCATTTTATTTGCACGTATGTATTACATCCCCAGAAAAAGAATCCCAGGATTTTCCCTCCTGTGTGTTTTCGTCTTGCTTCTTCATGGTCCATGATGCCAGCTTAGATTGTCAGTGCAATGAAACCAAACTGATGGGATAGGAGCAGGTTATTCTGCTATTTTTCTAGATCTTTCAGTTGTACATCAAATCTGGGACTGATCATGCCACACTTGTTTAACCTGCCTGTGAGGTTCACAACAATTTTCCCTGCTCTGTGATCATCAATGATTTCAAATTCGCCAATGTAATCATGCTTCATCACAGTGAGAAACCAGACGATGACTTTGGAGCACGGCCTGATAAGAACCTGGTGTTTGCCTCTCTTTTCAGCATTGTTAATGCTCTTGAGAGCATCTGTCGGGACACTCATGCGCACCATTATGGCCGCACGGAAAGATGGTGGAAAGAGTATCTTCCATTCTTTTTTCTGTCTTCTGTGGTTTTGGTTGAGCATTTTCTGTAATTCCATTTTCTCTTCATTCATAACACATCAGTTGTGGTTTTACTTTTATTTTTATTGTTCTTACTTTTTTTTAGCGGTTGCCCTAGAGTTTGCCATGTACTCTTACAACCAACTCAAGTTCGCCTTTAAATAACCCGGAATTGCTTATTGCTTTCTGGGCAGTGTGAGTGCCTTATGCAACAAAATAATGCTAATCCTCCCTCCTAATCCTTGAACCATTGCTGTCGTTCATTTCAGTTATAGGTAAGCATATACAGGCATACGTATGTACGCAAGGTATTGACAAGAGCTCACAGAGTCGAACACATCGTTGCTGTGTTTTTGAGCAAACTTTTATCTGTTAGGTCAATTAGGGAAAATTTTTATTTTACCCTCACTTATTCCTCCTTTGATGCTCTTCCTTTCTTCAATAGATCTGAGTTTCTGACCTACATCATTTTTCTTCTTTCTAAAGAACTTCTTTTAACATTTCTTGCAAGGCTGATCTGCTGGCAACAAATGCCCTCAGTTTTTGTTTGTCTGAGAAAGTCTTTATTTGTTCTTTACTTTTGAAGGATAATTTCTCAAGGTACAGAATTCTAGTTTGGTGTTTTTTTTTCTTTCAGCACTTTAAATATTTCATTTCACTCTATTCTTGCTTGCATGATTTCTGAGGGCACGATGGATGTGATTTTTATCTTTGTTCCTCTATAGGTAATGTGTTTTTTTTCTCTAATTTCTTTCAGTCTTTTTTTTTTTTAATTTGTGATTTTCTGTCATCTGAAAACGATATATGAAACGTAGTTTTTTTGGCATTTATCCTGCTTGGTGTTCTCTCAGCTTCCCCACTTAAATGAAGTAAGAATGCTTTGAGGTTGGTGCCGTTATTGCTCCCATAGTAAATTTGATCAGCAAGGCCAAGACAATGAGAGGTTAAATCACAAAGCTAGCATGAGGCTGAGCAAGAGTTTGCACTCAAGCAGTATTATTTATATTCTAAAGACCCTATACTTTATGCAGACTATTTCAAGCCACCTCACATTATTTTGAAAAAGTCATAGCATGCCTTATTAGCAAATGAAAATAAAATGCTGACTTAGCCCCAGTTAACTCTTGAATAATAGATGTATTTCTAGAATATTTCTTCTCTCTCTGCTACTGCTAGTTACTCCATTTTTGCTTACTTTGTAGACACTATTTGGAAATCACTCTGACTTTTAATGTTCTCATATATTCTTTTATACTGGTGCCTTCTTTATATTTTTTCCTCAGGTCCTTTTTATTCTAAATGAGAGTAAAAAATCACTAGGGTACTTTAATTACAATGATTTGAATGAGCTGGTTTGATTTGCCTTTTTAATCCGTGTTCTCTCTGTATCCTGGCCCAGCTTCTGGAAGGTGCAAGGAACGGAGTGACTCACCACGGCATCTGCTGTGTCATCGGGAAAGAGGATGCCCGAGGGACAGAAGCTGGACTGAGATTTGAAGTTTCTGGATTCTGACCTCTGCCGGCTCACTGGCTATCTCTACATGGGGCTACATTTTGACTGTGGTTTATAGGTAATCACTTAATTTCATGTTGTTTGTAGCTTTTCCTTTCCAAAAACGGCAATAATTGTCCTTTATCCCTCCACCCCCCCACCAGGAAATGGCAAAACTTCATTATTATTAAAAACAAAATGAAATTGTCATTCTATCCAGAGGTGTTTGCCACATATATACAGAGAACAATTCTCATGATTTCCTTGGCCTTTCTGGCTGTGCCTGTAGGGTAAGTAAGCACTTTCTCAATGAAGGGGGCGTTTTGAAGTTCCTTCCAAAGAAGTCTGGCATTCATTCTAAATTGACCTGGAGGCTAAGGAGCCCTGGAGTTGTTCCAGCTGGTTCAAACTCTGCCAGGTAAATATTTCCATGAACTAACAAGCTGTGGTAGACTGGTTATTCATAGACTTGGCTGTTACTATTGCATTGTTCTTAAGTTACTTTTGTGTTATATTTTTAGAACCCCTATAATTTTATAGGTCCTGATGCTTAATCTGAGTCCATATGTGTTCTTTTAGATGTAGAATACTAGAGCAGAGTGGAACAATCTACCTTTTAAGAAAGGACTTGACTGTAAATTTAATAAGATGTTTAGAGGAAGGTGTTTTGAGAGTGGCTAGGGACAATATCATGTGGGTCCCATGCTCTTTCTTTCCTTCTGCTCCAACCTCTAGCATGTTTAGTTTTTATCCTTAGGTTTGATGCTTCCTGGTCACCAAAAGGTTGCCATACTGACAGCAAGTCTTCACAAGGCATTGTATGAGTGCAGAAGTAGAGGGTCTATCAAGATGGCAAGAGAAAGGTGTTCTCATTTACCTGTCTCTTTTTATGCAGGAAGAAAAATCTGTCCCAAGTCCCTCAATCTCACATCTATTTGGGCAGAAGAGGGTCTCATAGCCTCTCTGAGCAGCAAGGGTGGCTGGGAAAGGGTGTATTTTGCTTTTTCAATATCTACATTGGGAGGTGGGCAAGGAGAAGGGATGAAGAGTGACCAACCAAAGTATTTGTCACCACTAACAAGTTCTTTTTCTTTTTTCCCTTCTGTTCTGCTCATAGAAGTCATTGCCTGCCAACAGCCTACCAGTCTTGGGAATGAACTCTGACAAACTTACCATCATGACAGCTGATGTATCCCATCGAGGATGGAAGGATGGAGCTCCAAACTTTGTTACACTATTCTTGAAAGGTAATCAGCTTCTGTGCATGAGTGGATGGAATAGGTCTGTTTACGTTGCTTTGAAGTTTACCCAGTAAAGCACCATGACTTGTGCAAGCTGAGGAATCAAGGAGAAAGACTGCATGAGTGTTGGTCTGTTTCTTACAACTGCCTTGTGAAGGCAGCATGCAGTCATTAATACTGCTGATTTTATAAATACAGGATGAACAGTTAAAGGGGTAGCAGTTCTAATTCTAGGAGCTGGGTGTGAACAATTTTATTTCCAGGCTCTGAATGACCAAAGGTGCCTAGACTGTAAGTTTTCTGTTCACAACACAGTTGGCATACATCCATTGATAGTTGGAGTTTATCATCTGAAATAGATGGATCTCTCCTTTTAAATTATTTTTTTCATTTCCTAGAATTTATATTAAAATTTGTCTTTTTTTGGCTCTAAATAGTTGGAGAATGGCATGAGATGACTGTGTAGTAAGGCAGTGTGTAATACAGTCAACTCTATGTACTATTTCTAGAAGAGTTTCTCATTGGCAGGAATATAGAAAACATCTACTGGCATCATTTTCATGGACATGTCTCTTTGTTTTTATTGTATTCAATAAGATGTGCAATTCAGCAGTTTACCTTGGAAGAGAAGTGAGATAAAGTTTGACTGTCTTTACAGTCAAATTTATCACCAAGATGACAGGACCCCAAACCTTGAGTGTGGTCAGGTTGTTGTAAGGATGTGTGAAGGTGACCAGCACATTGTTCTGAGCATGATCTCCTTGATCTGAAAACACAGGGAACAACTTGATATAGATAAAGCCCAAAGAACTTTGGAAAACTTTGGTGTTTCTTGATTGATACTGTCTCCTTGGGATGGATTTAGCTGAGAAGCCCTGATACTGTTGAAAGAAATAAAGGGTTTACTTTTTCTAGCAAAGAGTTTGGGGGCCGTCCTTTTGGGGTACAGGGTGCTGCTCCAGGGTCAGGCTCATGTTGCCTTTCTGCTCTGCTGTCCTTCAAGCAGAACTGCCGAGCATCTAAGAATGAGGTCAGCATTCCAGGAACACAAAGAAAGACAAGGAAGGAGGGATAAATGACTATTATCAGGACTTGGGACATTCCCAGAAATCTCAGGAAATGTGCATCTTGTTGCCATGAACTGTGTCCCACAGCCACTGTTAGCTGCAAGGGAGTCTGGTGACTAGAGTTTCTTAGCCAAACACACTGATATTGCTGGAAAAGTGGACATTCTCTTAAGGAGGATGAAATAAGGAAGTGATATTATCTAAGCAACTAGCAACCTATGCCACACCCGTCATCATTGGCAAACGATGGAGTCTGTGATTCTACCTGTTAGACATTGCTTTCAATGTCTGTTGCCATCGTAAGTGCAGGTGAATGTGATCAGATATCAAAAAAGAATTCACCATTTTCCTTTCTTTTGCAAGTAAGCGATAGTAGTCTTCTCATTTGTGTTTGCTCTGTTTTCTAACTTATGTACACAATTTTACATATATTTGTTTCTTGATGAGGAAATGAAGGTTCATTGGGATGATGAAGTGAGTTCTGCAAAGGCCAAATTCATTCGATTGTTAGAGGGGTCTAGGACTCATTTCAGGACTGCTGTGCTCCCTGCACGGTCCCAGCATCCTAGCTTCCCCTTTGGAACCAGCCCCTCAATGCTGAGTAGACCTGGAGGTGTTTTGAGCCTCAGGCTGAGGAGTAGCTTCTGAGTCAACAGTGGCGCATTTTCTGCTGTGCCCAACCCAACCATCTATCTGGGTCTGTAGGAACACTCTTTTTTTTTTTTAAGATTTTATTTATTTATTTGACAGAGAGAGACACAGTGAAAGAGGGAACACAAGCGGGGGGGGGGGGGGGGAGAGGGAGAAGCAGGCTTCCTGCAGAGCAAGGAGCCCAGCCCAATGTAGGACTCGATCCCAGGACCCTGGGACCATGACCCAAGCCGAAGGCAAACGCTTAACAACTGAGCCACCCAGGCGCCCCTGTAGGAACACTCTGAATGGTGTCAGAGACAGCAGCTCAGCAATGTACTTAACAGAGCCAGAGAAATGCTGTGGCCCAGGCTGACCGCATCACAAATCCCAGGCGCCCAAAGTGTAACATGCATTCCATGCCAACGGAC
Organism: Callorhinus ursinus; assembly: GCF_003265705.2. NCBI lineage: Eukaryota > Metazoa > Chordata > Mammalia > Carnivora > Otariidae > Callorhinus > Callorhinus ursinus. The sequence continues at coordinate 6,701,466 of NW_027397073.1, read as the reverse complement.
CCAGTACGGATTCAGACTTTTCCAGCCATAATACAAATTGGAACATTCTTTTCCTCCTTTTTCCCTCCTTATTCTTTCCTTCCACCCTCTCCCGACCCTATTTAAGTTTTGTCTTAGAAATCTTATTTGAATTTTCAAGTTAACAAGACTTAAAGGAGTCACCTTTCCTAACTTCCCATCTGGAGGATCCCTAGATGACCTTATCTGGGTTCTGCATGTAGACATCCAGAGATGAGGCACTCACGATCTCACACATCAGCCAGTTCTGAATAACGTGTCAGAAAGCTGTTGGCTTGTATTAGGCTGACCTCTCCTATTAGATTTTAAAATCTCATACCAGTAGTGAAACTCCAACGTCCCCTTTGACAAATGACAGAAAGGGCTATTGCATTACATTGCTAGGGCTTCCCTTTTGTAGAAGCTTTGTTGATTCAGAATTGACTGATAGTTCATGAGTCTCTTTGAGGAAATTGTAGGGAAAGTATATATGAAAAGCAGCAACAGTTCTGGGTAATAGCTGAGAAATGTGATGGCTATGAAGGAGAAAGAAACAGAACAGTGTTATTTGTCATTCTAACTGTCACCTTTGCAAGTAAAATGTTGAGGGGTGCCTGGATGGCTCAGTCAGTTAAGTGTCCGGCTCTTGGTTTTGGCTCAGGTCATGATCTTGGGGTCCTGAGATCGAGCCATGCATCAGCTTCAGTGTGGAGTCTGCTTGTCCCTCTCCCTCTGTTCCTCTCTCTCTCTCTCTCTAATAAATAAAATCTTTTATTTTTATTTATTTTTTATTTATTTTTTTAAAGATTTTATTTATTTATTTGACAGAGAGAGACACAGCAAGAGAGGGAACACAAGCAGGGGGAGTGGGAGAGGGAGAAGCAGGCTTCCCGCTGAGCAGGGAGCCCGATGCAGGGCTCGATCCCAGGACCCTGGGATCATGACCTGAGCCGAAGGCAGACGCCTAACGACTGAACCACCCAGGCGCCCCTAAATAAAATCTTTTAAAAAAGTGCAAAATGTTAAGGTTATGTCCTTGCAAGAATCCTGGATCTTCTCCATTTTCCACAAGACTATAAAACAGGTTTATCTTCTTCCTCCCTTTGTCCCTCCCTCCATGTCTCTCTTTCTCTCTCTTTCCCTCTTCTCCCTTTCTTTCCTTCTTTCTAAGGCTTATAACTATGAGTGTTTTATGGTGAGGTTAATCCATCTGATTTGGCATGACGAGAGAAGGCATCATGTATGAGGTGAGGCTTGAATTACTCTTGCAGGATGAATATTTCAGTGTTTGGTCAGATGGGAGGGGAAAGATTGAATAAAAACATATGGACCATTGCAATAATTTTTATTGAGTCTGCTGGAGTGACTCAGTCGTGATTATTCAGGCTACTATTTCATAAATATGCAGCCCACAGACAACCATTACTGTTCACACTTCCTTGTCCTTTACTATGGGGAGGGCAAAGCATTTACTAACACACTGATGCAGAGTTAAAGTTGAATTCTCAGTGATTCTCAGCATTTTCCCCCAGAGACAGACATTACAGATGACCTTCCCAAGCAAGATGCTCTGAAGGAGGTACCCTGCCCATTCTGGTCAAGCTGCTGGTAACTTTATCCTCTTCTCTCTTAAAAACCATACAAAGAAGAGGGGAATTATGAGAGAAAACAAATATAGGTATGATATTTGTTATTTAAGAATTGTCACAACTGATTTTAACTAACCATGTAGATGATGGTAGTTGAGGATTATCGGAGGGTTGAAGGTCACGATAGAGTTCATCCAAGTCTGTTTATCCAGAGTTGACTACAGTAAGGGAGTTAGCTACTCTTGCATTCCTTCCGCTAGAGACTCACAAGGATTTGAAAGGACAATGGGTTTTACAAAGAGAAAGGAGGAAGTCTCAAGACAGTCTTTGATTGGTCAATGTCCTATTTGGGAGGGACTTTCACTCAGGGTGGGGTTTTTGGAAGTGATATGGAGGTGCGGGGAATGGGCAGTGGGCAGGGTGCTTCCTGATTGGCTTTCAGATTCATTTGGCTGTCTTTGATTGGTTTAATCCCCAGGCATATAACTGGGTCCTTTCCAGGCTAGGTAGGCTCATGGGGGTTTTCCTGTTTCGACTGAAAGAGTATCTGGTTCTCTACTTTGGGTTCCGAGTCTAGTAGAAGCCAGTTCTGCAGAATTGTTGCATTAAACTGGAAAGTCCTTTTTCACCATATACCAGTGCCTGGTATATAGTAAGGAGTCAGTAATATTTGTAGAATGCATAACAAATATTTTTAAAACTTTCAAATATAAAAAAAGGATTGTACAGTGAACATCCATATTCACGGCCTTGGTTCTATCATTAAAATATTACTATATTTGCTTTATCAAATATCTATCCATGTCTTCACTTGACAAGAGGAATTTTCATATGACACATTTAATTAAGCTAATAAGAAAACAGTTTGTAGTCTTACTGATTTCATGAGGAGAGATATAGTCCAAGAGAATAATGAGTGATGGTTGCAGAAATGTCTTAACTGCCCTTATATACCACTATTGTTTGCCAAATATGGGTGGGGCTCAGGTCCCACATGGGGCTGTTAATGTTCAAGGACTTTAGTCAGTTAAGGTGTGGATAGGCTAAAGGTTCATTCGTGGATAGTGTTATTGAGCCAGGATTTGCCTTTACCTTTAAAAAAATATATTAAACTGGTAGGGAGAAATGCCGGTTTAAAAAAAAAAAAAAAACTATATTAGGGACTTTAAGCTTAATGGAGCTACTACAATCAGTATTTGTCATACAATTTTTTTTAAAGATTCACAGAAGTCAGCTTAATTCATAAATAAAAGTTAATTCTGTAGGTTAAATGAGACAGGTAAAAGTTGAGTATGTCTGCTACATCAAAGTCTATTAGGAGTCTAGTCATCAGAGTATATTTGTTTTTTCTCTGTTCTACTTTTTTTTTCCCCCTTGAGAGTTAATCTACTTATGCATTATGCCTCTCGAGTGCTAGATATTTTTGTACTATGGGAAGTGCAGTATCTGGCCTCTGACCACGGGGTCAGTGGGTATGAGTTTTGGACAACACTGGGGACCAGTGCATGGCCTTTCAGTAGAGAGGCAGATGTCTTGAGTTTGGGTCTGGTCCCTGTCCTTCAGAGTTGGGGCTTTGGTTTCAGAATCATAGAAGGAATTTACTCCATATTGGTATTTACTTTATAAGGTTGTGATAAAGACTGAATGAGATACTGCATGTAAAATGCCTGACTCATAGTGACAATCAGTAAATCAGTAAATACTAGTTGTCATCTGTTAAAATGTGGCAGAAGTAATGTACTTAGGGGGAAAGTTATGCATGTGGGGGTATCATAGAATCCTTGTTTGGAGCCGGAAGTGACCTCAAAAATCCTCTACCCCAACTCCTCATTTTACAAATAAGAGACCTGAAATCCAGGGACATTAAATAATTTCCCCCAAATAATAGTTGAAGTTATCCTGGAATAGGATGAAGACCAGGTTCTTAAATTTCCTTAGGAGGGCTCTTCCCACCATCCCGGGCGATCCCGGTTTGAGGATACTGCAGGGGGCCCACCGCAGTGACAAAGCAGTGTCCTTGGAGACACTCAGACTTGAATCCACCTCTTACTATGTGGCCTGGGTGAATTAGACCTTGGTTTTTCTCTCTGTAAGTGGCTTTTGTCAGATGGGGCTGCTCTGAGGTTAAATGAGGTGATAGGAATGAAACACATCGCAGGATGCTTTGACATATAAAAAAAAATTCCCCATGATGGTAGCTGGAGGACCGGGAAAAGGCGGTGGGGGAAGAAAAGGAGGAGGGTTTGTGAAGGAAGACACACAGTCCCTGATTCTCATAATAGATCATGAAGAACTTGCATCCTGCAAAGTCTGTGGCACCACTTTCAGATGGAGGTGGAGGAAAGGAAGGAGCAGAGTAGAACGGAAGGTCAAAAGAAGAGCAGAGGGAATAGATGCCGACAGGAAACACATGGCCAGCCTGCAGCACCCGGGGGTTTGACTTTGCTTAAGGATTGAAGATCCCAGACAGGACGCAGCTCGATTCCTCTATGGGATCTGCACAAGCGACCCTCCACTTCGTCCCTATGCCTGTCGTGTTCTCAGCATTCCTGCCTGAGTTCAGTTTTGGGGTTACTTAGATGCAACATCCTGGTCTCAGAAGGACCACTATTACAAAGGATTTTTGAGCCACAACGTATCCATGTTCTCATTGTACAGCTGATGAAAGGCCCTGTAAGAACAAATGATACCATGCTTCAGGGGAATCCCAGGGTAAACTGGCTCAGGCAAGATGAGGACCCGGCCACCACGTGTGTCAATGATTCCGTGGGAGAATGCATTTACGGTTCTAGGCAACAAGAGTGCAAGAAAGCATCTGGCAAATAATTTTGCATTATGAGTTGGATTTGCTTATTTAATGTGCTGCCTTTCTACTATACTTTACGTTTTTTTTCCACCAGAAGACAACATTGCCCAATTGTGATAGGCCTCAGAGAACTCGTTAGTCAAGTAGATTCTAAGTTTTTTGGGGCAGGGAATATGTTTTCTAATTGCTTTGCAACCTTTGCTATGTTACCTGTGTAAACTGTAGGCCCTGAATAAGCTGCCTGTTCAAAGAGAATGAAATAACCTAATTTTTTTTTAATTCAAGTGGAACTATGATAATAGACAGGCAAAGCAGACAGACCCCTAGAGTCCCTGGGACAGTGACGTGTGAGGGTCCAGAGCATAGGGCAGCAGGAAGGGTGTCTGTGATGATGGAAAGGTTCTGTCTGCAGTGCCCAGTGGAAGTCCTGAGCCACGTGTGGCTATTGATAGCACTTAAATTGTGGCTAGGACAATTGAAGAACTGAATTTGTAATTTTATTTGGTTTTAAGTGAGTTCGTTTAAATTTTAAATATGGCTACCGGCGATTGGTGGCTACCCTCATGGGCCGTGAAGAACATGGAAGGTAAGAGGGTAATGGTGCACACTGAGGCACACGGCCAGGGTTTGCATCCCAAACTTGCCTTTTGCAATCTCCCGACTGCTCAGTTCCATGGGGTCCGCATCTGGAAGGGCTGTTGTAAAGACCATGAGTCAATATACAGGGTCAATATGTGGGAAGTCTACTGAGTCAATATATGGAATGCATCGAGACATAGTAATGAATCACTCCAGTGGCTGGAAAAAAAACCTGTGTGTGGGCTCTTATCATTATTACTTTTATAAGGAGGCTGTGAGATCTGTCTTAACTGACTAGATCATTAAATAATTGCTTGGCCTGATTTTTGCCCTCTTTGGACTTCCCAGGCCTCTATCATTCTACTAGTTAGTGAGTACAATCTGTGGCTCAAGAATTGACGTTCCTGCGAGCTGACAGCGTTAGCCTCTATAAACAACTGGTAGGTCTTTGGTCTAGCTGTGCATTTATCTTTGTGGGATCTGTGGCCCTTCTAGCCTTAGTTTCTGCATCTGATCGATGAGGAAAGTTCTGCCTCATTTCTCAGATGTACACATCTTAGAGCCACATGGGGGATATTAAATAATGTTCCCCATGGGGGATATTAAATAATGTTTAAATAAATGATTGCATTTCAAGTGTTTGGAATGCGTTTCCTCTGAACTATCATAATCATAACATAGCAACAGTATTTACTGGGTGGTGTTTCCAGGCACCGGACCAAGTGGTTTATAGGCATTAATTCAGTTGATGTTCATTGTAACCCTATTGCGAGGGAGGGTATTGTCACTGCTCTTTGAGCGGGAGAGGATGGAGGGTTCAGGCTCCGGGTCACTTAGCCGGTGAGCCCCAGAGGCAGGCTTTGTTCTCTGGAGCTTGTGTTCTGAAGATGGTGGAAGAGTATGACAATAGACTCGTTAATTCTCAGTGTGTTTGCCCATATGCTGGAAAAAACTCAATCATTGAGAAATCAGTTTCACACTTGGAAAAATCTTGGAAACAGGAAGCAAGATGGCTGTTGTAAAATGAAGAGAGAAGATTTTGGTCATTTATGCCCCTTTTGGTGGAGAGACTTCAGTCATTTGGAATTTGCTCTGGACAGTTTTTCTTGAAAAAGTCTCTCGCTCTAGGGTTTCTAATGTTCTCACCAACACAAAGAATCTCTCCTATGAAAATGTAGTCCTCGTTACCCTGGTTAACATGTAAAGAATTACCTTGCTACTTGACAGTGTCCAGTCTTTTTTTTAAGCTACAAATCTCTAAATGTAAAAAGGACGGGAATGTCTGTGGATGAATATTTTGAGGTAAAACTGGCATATTTTTTAGTTGTCACCTGCCTAGAAAACTGTCTCCAGGAGATTTGGGGCTTCCCACACACCCCAGGCCAGTCTTCCTTCCTGCACTGCTGTCAGGTCATCCTGTTGTCTTAGTCTTTCTGATTCATTCAGTGATTGAGTTCCGAGTCCAACGCACTGTTCCCTCTCCAACAACCATTTCTTCACCATTTCTTCATTCTTTCTGATGGAAGAGCCACATTGGTGAGATTGATTGGCTTCAAACTACAAGTGCTTACCACTGTCTTTTAAAATATACATATAATTGTCAAGCTCTACTCTTGCACCTAAAAGCTCCTGCTACAGAGTCTGAAGTCTCTTACCTGAGATCTTTCAGAAAACCACACCTGCACTTTGCCACATAAATTTAAAGAACAACACAGCAAAAGGAGGAATTTTCAACCCACCCCCCCAACCACCAAATAATCAGCACTTGGAGCCTAGAAGCCCTCCTAACTGGAATCAATACCCCTTTGTTCTTGTATCTCTCCCTTTCTCTTCTAGTTGTGTTTTGAATGAGTGGCTCTCTTTTTCCCCACAAAGAAAACTACCTCAGCTTTGCTTCTTAGCTCTGGGCCTATCTGCTTTATTCTTTGACACCATCCTGCTGGATTCAGCGATTCATTTTGTTTTGGTGCAAGACCTAACTCAGCCCAGTAAAGACCAAGAGTTAATCACTTCCTGGACTTGGACTAAGTTACTGGGGACTTAAATAAGGAAGCTTGTAGCTTTAGAAACTACTGGACACCGTCTTAAGAGCAAGAAGGAATTGTTGGGGGTTAAAATTGTTAAAGAAGAGCAGAATTGAGATAAAGAAAGAAATTGGGCCCTTGATGATTCAGCCTTGTCTGAAACCTAAATCTGGACTTTTTAAGTCAAATGGACCCATAATTCCTCTCTTATTTAGGTGAGTTTGAGTTGCATTTTCCTTGACCAATAATGGGAAGCATCTTAACTGATGCAGAGGGTATAATCTACAGGCTAGGGGGAGCATAATAGCTCCTGGGCTTAGAAAGGGGAATAAGACACATTTGCCCTCAAAATACAGGAGTTTATAATTTAAGAATCTTCTTTTCCCCATTTAATGTGTTTTTTCTTGCAAGGCAATGGGCGGGATTATTATTATTATTATTTAAATATTTTATTTATTTATTTGACAGAGAGAAAGGGAGAGAGAGGAGAAGCAGGGGAGCAGCAGAGGGAGAGGGAGAAGCAGACTCCCCGCTGAGCAAGGAGCTCGATGTGGGGCTCAGTCCCAGGACCCTGGGATCATGGCCTGAGCTGAAGGCAGATGCTTAACTAACTGAGCCACCCAGGCACCCCTGGGCAGGATGATTTTTTTTTTTTCTAAAAATTTTATTTATTTGATAGAAAGAGAGAGCACATGAGAGGGGGGAGGGTCAGAGGGAGAAGCAGACTCCCTGCTGAGCAAGGAGCCCGATGCCGGACTCGATCCCGGGACTCCAGGATCCTGACCTGAGCTAAAGGCAGACGCTTAACCACCTGAGCCACCCAGGCGCCCAGGCAGGATTATTTTTTATGATGCCATTAAAAATTTTTAATATGTATTTTGAATTGAGATATAGTTCATATGCTATAATACTCACCCTTTTAAGGTGAGCAATTCAGTAGTTTTAGTATGTTCACCAGGTTGTGCAACCAGCACTAACTTCAGAACCTTTTCATTCCTTCTCCACACCCCCCCACCCCCGCCAAAAGCAACCCATATCCATGAGTAGTCACTCCCCATTCCACCTTCCCTCCCCAACCCCTGGGGACCACTAGTCAACTTTCTCTCTGTAGGGATTTGCCTGTTCTGGGCACTCCATATTGTGAAGTCATACAATATGTTGTGGTTTGTGACTTACTACTTTTACTTAGCATAGCATTTTCAAGGTTCATCCGTGTATTTCCTCTATAAGTCCTTCATTCCTTTTCTTGTGGCTGAATAACATTCCATTGCCTGGATATACAATACTTTTTCTACTGATTCATCAGTTGATGGACATTTGGGTTATTTCCACTCTTTGTCTATTATGAATACTTCTGCTGTGAACATTCATGTACAGATTTTTGTGTGGATACATATTTTCATTTCTCTTAGGTTTATGTCTATGAGTGGAACTGTTGGGTCATATGGTAACTTTATGTTTAACTTTTTGAGTAACTACTAGGCTGTTTTCCCTGGTGGTTACACTGAACAAGGAACTAAGACTTCTGTTCTCATGGAGTTTATAGGTTCTAATGTTATAATAGATTGCAACTTTGAAAAAAACTAGACCAGAGAGAAATCTCACAGCATCTTGTACATGGTAGCCTTTAATACAACAAAAACTTCCTCTGAAATCCTTACTTTAAAACAGAAATTTGGTCCCCCTAGCTGCCCCTTCGTAAATAATGATGTGTGGTGTGCTTTTTCCACTGTGACACTAAAAGCCTTTAAATCGGGTGTTTCTAGTCCATCACAACTAAGAAGTTAGACATTTATAAATCCTGCTAAGCATCTGACTGAGGATTTATTATTACAGTGGGACACCAAGGAACTGTTAGGTCAATAAAAAGCTTTGAAATTCTTTAAAAATGTTCAGAGAATCAAAAACAAAAGATAGGGTGCCTGGGTGGCTCAGATGGTTAACCGTCTACCTTCGGCTCAGGTCATGATCCCAGGGTCCTGGGATCGAGTCCCGCGTCGGGCTCCCTGCTCCTTGGGAGCCTGCTTCTCCCTCTCCTCTCTCTCTCTCTCTCTGTCTTTCATGAATAAATAAATAAAATCTTTAAAAAAAAGATATTAGCAGCATTATTTGGGTTATGGGATTGAGAAAATATAATTAGCCATAAGTGGAAATAAAATCCATGAGATGACAATTACTGCTCAAGAAGAATACAAAACAAGAAGGTGAAGAAAGCATACTTAGTACAAAGTGCATTTGCTTTTTAAAAATTATTTTACTGCAATCGCTAAAGTATGTTAGCTTATCTGTGGTGCTGTATGCACAGTCATAATGGCAATGCAGGCCTTGAATGCACAACAAACAAAATGCAGCTGACCTTTATCTTCACTGCCTCATTTCATGCCGGCTGGGATTTCCCAAAAGGTATTTGAAATCACCTTACGATAATTAATTTGTGACAATTAGAAAAAGGCTGGAGGACAGTGCCAAGGAAAATTCCACATATCGTGGTGGTGGAGGGGGTCATAGAATTTAAGGATGGAAGAGACATTGAAGTTTTCCCGGTGTGCCATCCCTCCCTCCAACCCCCCCACCCCCCGCCCACCTCCGAGCCTCCCCCCCACCCCCCGCCCCCTGCCCAGTTGCTGGAATGACAAACCTGCTGTTGAAAGGTTATCAGTCTCTAGTTAAACATTCCTGTTCTAGAAGCATGAAGATATTAATTGCAACCCTATCTACAATAGTAAAACATTGGAGGAACCAAAATATCTCACACAGCAATAAGTCACTATTATACAAGTGAAAATTATATCTGTGGACATCTGGGGAAATGTTTTGTTATGATTTTAAGTAGAAAAGCAGAATATAAACTTGTATATATTTTATGCTTAAAACTAACTGTGGACAGGAAGATGGAAGATATGCAGAATAGAAACAATCTTTTTGCTTGGGTTATGAGGGTAATTTTTCTTTTCTTTTAAACATTTATAAATTTTCTATAATTTTGCTTATTCAGTGTTCTTAAGTCAAACCAATAAAAGTAAAAGGATGGTTTTACCCTTTTTTTTCTGCTTAAAAACAGATAAAGTAAAAAGGGGGATAACATTTTGTTGTGGAGGTAGAAATTTGCGATAGCATTCTCTGGGAGTCAGAGGCAATGATCAAAAAATGTATATATTAAGTTCATTTGGTGAAGCAAGCAAATATTCCATACCTTCTCTCCTTTTTAAAACCATCGTAGCCATTTGTTGAATTTATGTTTGTAATTTAGTATGAGCCAGGGGATCATTAAAAAGGAACAGTTTTAAGAGAAACCACAGCACAAGAGAAAAATGTTAGCCAATTCTTAGGACAAACCTAATTACATTTTCACTTATATCCCAAGGGAAAAAAAAATCTTCTGTCTCACACTGCACCTTATAGCTTATTGGCCGAAAGAGTTTCCCTTTGGCTTATTTTAATATATCTTTCTTACTTGGATTTCTGCAGTTTAGTGTTTGGATGCAGGGACACATGATCTTTCATTGTTGTGCCTTCTATTGTCTGGAGACCCATAAAACCAGAGGGCTGACAGGTTCAGCATTTTGTTCTTATTATCTGCCCAAGTCATTTAATAGTGTAATTGGTGCTGGTGCATTACAGCAGTTCATAAAGAATAATGTCTTTTATCTTAGATGCAGATTTTCAAAGAGAGGAGAGTCTAAATTTCTTGGAAACAAAAGGTCAACCACAGCAAACTCAATTTGAAATAACCTGAAGAACAATATTGCTGTCAGTGTGGAATGACTCGATTAGATATCTTTAATTTCAACTTCTTTGATAATTTATGAAAACTAACATTAAAGTTTTTAAAACTAGATGGAAATTATCCATTAGTGTAGTAAGCAAAACTCACATATTCTATTGGTATTTCGAGAACAAAAGAAAAACCCTAATTTAGAGGGGGAATATTGTTTTCCTCTTTTAATATATCAGACGTTCATATGATCTGCTATTTCTTTTTTTCTTAAGATTTTATTTATTTATTTGACAGAGAGAGACACAGCAAGAGAGGGAACACAAGCAGGGGGAGTGGGAGAGGGAGAAGCAGGCTTCCCACGGAGCAGGGAGCCCGATGCGGGGCTCGATCCCAGGACCCTGGGATCATGACCTGAGCTGAAGGCAGACGCTTAACGACTGAGCCACCCAGGCGCCCCTGATCTGCTATTTCTTAAATAGTAAATACAGTCTATTTAGATGCTGAATCAAATAAAAGGCAAGTATTTTTTAGTTTTACTCGAAATGGGCTGTAAACCTCAGGATCTGGGAGGAGAGTTGTATCAGACAGACTATATAATTTCTTACTTTTTCCCCTTGGAATAATTTAGCACAATTTTATTAAAGCCCTCTTGGCTCTCTGATAATGAGATGAAAGAAAAGCGCTCCTAATTTTTATGGTAAGATAAGGTAAACTTTTTTTTTTTAAAAAGATTTTATTTATTCATTTGAGACACAGAGATAGAGAGAGAGAAAGCACGAGCAGGGAGAGAGGCAGAGGGAGAGGGAGAGGCAGGCTCCCCGCTGAGCCGGGAGCCCGATGTGGGGCTCGATCCCAGGACCCTGGGATCATGACCTGAGCTGAAGGCAGACGCTCAACCATCTGAGCCACCCAGGTGCCCCAAGATAAGGTAAAATTTAATAAATAATTTTGATTTTTGTTGTTGTTGTTGTTAAACTTTGCCTTCATCTTGTTGCAAGTTGTCACTCTGGTAGGTATTCCTGGTTTCTTTTTGTTTGGGTTACTTTGGAAGGTGACCAGCTTTTTGAAATGGTGGCTCTTCAGGATTTGGCCGAGATCAGCAGTGACTGACAGTGCTCCTCCATCTGTTGTTGGCTGGTGGCTATGTCTGCCTGACAAATCTGAAGCCACAACTGAATCCCCCACAGGGTGACTGGGACAGCACTGGGAATGGAAAAGCAAAGAATGAAATGTTTTGAAATAATGTGAGAGTTTGCCAGTATGTGTTTGATGAAAACATTTTAATCAAGACTTTTTAATTAAAAAGCAGCAATCAAGTAGCCTTAACAATATGAATCTGTTCTTTAAAGAGAAAATGAATTAGGAATTTAGAACAATGCAAGGGAAACCACCCATCAGACTACCCAGATATCTGAGCCAAAAGGTGGGTGCATGTGAAGTTGTGCCAAGTGACCCTGTTTTCCTAGATGAGTGACCTTCTCGCCTGAATCTCTGCCGAGATTGTGGGCATTTGTACCGAAGCTGCAGCACTGCTAGATCAAGGGACAGAACACCCCCAGCTAAACAGACATGGGCTCTCGTTGATATGTGACCATTCGTGTATTTGCAGGAAACCCACTTTGGCTGCTAAGGTCTGGAACCTGTCATTTAGGTTTCATCGAAAAAAGGAAACTCATTCCTTCTTTCTTACCTTCTCATCTCAAATGCTTTAGTATTTTATCCATGCCCTCCGTGCCTCCTTCTCTTACCCCCTCACCGCCACACACACACACACACACACACACACACACACACACACACACACACCTGCTTCTTTTGATTTGTTTCTTTATTTTGCAGCTTGTAGGCTTTCTATTTGGGATGTTTCCTATAATGACACTGCCGGGTGCTGCTGAGACCCCTTTCTCCCTGTAAATCCTCTCTGTTGCTTCAGGTCTTATCCTGTTAAATATCGTGCAGATGAGGCAGCCAGGAACAAGGTCCTCATGGCAGAAGAGTTTTTAAAAAGTTCCTGCTGCAAATGTCCTCCCCGTCCCATGGAGTTCTCAATGGCTGTCCAGATTGCAGAGGTGCAGGGATGATGTGTATGAAGTTCATGAACCTCAGGGTGTCATGTTCTGCAGTCACTTTTTGCTTGTCTTCTGCTACCCACCTTCCCTGGTTCTCTCGCCTTTCAAGTGTGTTTGGGGAGCACGTCTTTTTTTTTTTTTTTGCTGCTTTATTTTTTTAAATAATTTTTTATTGTTATGTTAATCACCCTACATTACATCATTAGTTTTTGATGTAGTGTTCCATGATTCATTGTTTGTGCATAACACCCACTGCTCCACGTAGAATGTGTCCACCTTAATACCCGTCACCAGGCTAACCCATCCCCCCACCCCCTCCGCTCTAGAACCCTCAGTTTGTTTTTCAGAGTCCATCGTCTCTAATTGGGGAGCAAGTCTTGCACACAATCTGTTTGATAAAAACATGGGGCTTACAGTGGCTGTAGCTTCCCCACCCCAGGCACTAAGTTTGGTAGTAGAAATATATCTATGTGTATCAAATAACTTAGAGTCTGGAAGGTATCCTAATGAAAGGCTTCTCTGAGTGAGTATGGTCTTAAATACAAGTGGAGGAAACCAGAGATGCCATTAATGATAAGGAAGCAACAGGCCCGGGCAGCTTGGGGGTGAGCAATTTCCGTGTGTGTGGAAGTGTCTGGGGGCCACCGTAACAAAGCACCACACACTGGGGGGCTTCAGACAGCTGAAACTTATTCTCTTGCCATTCCGGAAGCCACAAGTCCAAGATCAAAGTGGTTTGGCAGGATTGGTTCTCTCTGGAGTCTGAGAGTCTGTTCCATGCCTCTCTCGAGAGTCTGCTGGTAGTCCAAGTCAGCAGTCCTTGGCTTGTGGACACATCCCTCCAATTTCTGCTTCCGTCGTCCCATGGAACTCTCTTCTCTGTATGTCTGTGTACAAATTTCCCTCTTCTTGTAAAGGCCCCAGTTATTGGATGAGGGTCCTCTAGACTCCAGTAAGACATCATCTGAATTTGATTATATCTGTAATGACCCTATTTCCAAATAAGGTCACGTTCACTGCAGTTAGGACTTGAACGTAACTTTTTGGGGGACACAGCTCCACCTAGGACATGGCAATCTCCACCCCTGTCTGTATTTGCAGCTGCACTTTCTCCTTCTCCGTCCTCAGCATCTGTGCTCTTTGGCACTGTGGACATTTTGCACAGACAACTCCTGGTTGTGGGACTGTCCTGTGCTTTGCAGGTGCCTAGCAGCCTCCCTGGCCTCTACTACTGCCTATAGCCTTCCCCCACCTAGCTGTGATGACCACAGACGTCTCAGACTTCGCCAAATGTCCCAGAGGGGACAAAATCGCCTGGGGGTTAAGAACCATTGTGTCACAGTGATTGTGGTGTTACCAAATTCCCATGTACATTTTAAGACTTATTCTCAGGGCGCCTCGGTGGCTCAGTTGTTAAGCGTCTGCCTTCGACTCAGGTCATGATCCCAGCGTCCTGGGATCGAGCCCCGCGTTGGGCTCCCTGCTCAGCGGGAAGCCTGCTTCTCCCTCTCCCACTCCCCCTGCTTGTGTTCCCTCTCTCACTGTGTCTCTCTCTGTTAAATAAATAAATAAAATCTTAAAAAAAAAAGACTTATTCTCATATGTATTTACTACTGTGTTATTTAGTACCAGAAGATTCATGATTATACTATCTTTTTCTATCATTGCCAAATAACTCTCTTGACTTTTTAAAGTGAAATTTCATATTATTTTTTATTAATATTACTATTCTTGCGTCTTTTGTTTGTAATTCCCTGGTAAATGACTACCCATCCTTTCAAGTTATTTATATCATTCCTATTGCAACATTTCTACAACTACCACCACACACCTTAGCAACCCACTCATCTAGTCAACCTGAGTCTGTTCTGATCGCACTTCTATCCAAAGCAAAGGGGGTGTTGTGCTGTCAGTAGAGAGAGAAACTCTTTTATCCTCACCTTTCTGTGTACCAAGATTGAGCTGTGTTTAAAAAGAAAGAGAGAGAGAGAATCCCGTATCCCACGATTTTCTGTGCTTAAGCAACATATTTGCTGGAGTGTATGAAGAACCCAGTGTCGTATTCTTCCCATTTCAATTCTTTGCAAAATTTGATGTTGCTAAAGAGAAGGAAGATTCTTTCTAAGCCTGTGACTTGGGCACTTGGTTTCTGAGTCAGTTTGTTGGGGGGCCAGGGTGGGTACAGATGTGCCCTACCCTGGTACAGCCCACACTAGTCCTACTTGCTCCTGATTTTGTGATTATGCCACAAAGCTTCGAAAGACAAAGCCTCTAGAAATGAGCAGAGCTTCCTGGTTCTGCAAGTACTTCTGAAGAGCTTCTTTTGTTTCTGGAATGCACCAGATAGAGTGTCCTCTGCAAACAAACCTTCAAAATCCTTGAGAAGAGAGCAGTCAGTTACAGTGTAATGTTTGCTCTCTCTAACAGGAGGAGACAAATTCCTGAGGCTTTGAAATGTAAAGAGAATGGCAGACATTTCATTCACTTAATATTGGGTAATGAATTGGAGGTGCCTTTCCTGGTCCCACCCGAAGGTCCACGCCCTCTGCTGGCCACGCACTCATCTGTCATCTTGCTCAACTGTCCCCTACACAAAGCCTATCTTTCCCTTCCCAGGGGGTGCTAATGGCTTCCTCTTCTGGGTCCCCCAGCCCTTTGTGCACCCTATATTTAGAACTGAATGAATTGTTCTGTAATGATTTGTTTATGTATCTGTCTCGCCCAGGAGGTGATGAGCTCCTTGTAACCAGGGACTATGTCCTCATCATTTTCATATAACCACCTCCTTCTGCGGAATAAACCTTTGATCTATTTTCACATCTTTCTGGACTCCTTTCTGATTCCTATTGCCATCAGCCTAAACTCCAAACTTCACCCCTAAGTGCCTCAAGCCTGTCAGAGTGAAGAAACCCAGCTCTCCTGCATGTAGAGGTTTCTCTCCCTCTCTCCATGGGCATTGTCCCTTCTGCCAAGAGATATCTCCCAAAGTATCAAACCACCCATCCCCTGCGCTGGGGAAGCTCTTCCTGAGTCTCAAGATTTGTTGGGAGCACACCCCTGGGTGTTGCTCTAGTAGTCTGTATTTGCCTAACACATGATTTAACACACACTATTGTGATTGCCTGGGCAGCTGCTTTACCCTCTGGACCAAAAGATCCTTGAGCTAACTATGTCAGTTTCCCTGCCTCCTAGCAGAGAGCCTGGTACTCAGTGAATATTTGTTCCTTGAGCTAACTATGTCAGTTTCCCTGCCTCCTAGCAGAGAGCCTGGTACTCAGTGAATTCTATTTCTTACAAAATCCATGCGATGTATCATGAAACTTTGTAATAAAGTAGAAAGAGAATGTAATCAGAAATTAGAAAACTTTGAGTTCTTGTCCAGGTTCTGCTATTTACACACGGGAAAGAAAAGAAAATAAAGAAGTTTGCCTAAGTGGAAGAGTACTCTAGAAAAATGTAGACATAAGCAAAGATAAACAGGCCCCTGCCAGGAAGTAGGACCCAACATGCAAGGACAATGAAAAATCAGACAAGGCAGCTTAGCAACTGGGGTTAACAGATCCAATGGGAAAGGAACATGGACTCTTCGTGTCACAGTGGGTCAACCATACAGGAACCAGAAGGGTAGGCCTATGCCCAGAGGGTGGGCTGGCACTAAGATGGCCCCAGAGAAGGAAGGAAGGAAGGAAGGAAGGAAGGAAGGAAGGAAGGAAGGAA
>NW_027397073.1:6684792-6684957 GCF_003265705.2 Callorhinus ursinus | reverse complement strand
GAAGGAAGGAAGGAAGGAAGGAAGGAAGGAAGGAAGGAAGGAAGGAAAGAAGAAAGAAAGAAAGAAAGAAAGAAAGAAAGAAAGAAGAAAGAAAGAAAGAAAGAAAGGAAGGAAGGAAGGAAGGAAGGAAGGAAGGAAGGAAGGAAGGAAGGAAGGAAGGAAGGA
>NW_027397073.1:6625879-6684782 GCF_003265705.2 Callorhinus ursinus | reverse complement strand
GGAAGGAAGGAAGGAAGGAAGGAAGGAAGGAAGGAAGGAAGGAAGGAGGAAGGAAGGAAGGAAGGAAGAAAAAGAAAGAAAGAAAGAAAGAAAGAAAGAAAGAAAGAAAAAGAAAGAAAGAAAGAAAGAAAGAAAGAAAGAAAGAAAGAAAGAAAGAAAAGAAAGAAAGAAAGAAAGAAAGAAAGAAAGAAAGAAAGAAAGAAAGAAAAGAAAGAGAGAAAGAGAGAGAGAGAGAGAGAGGGAGAGGGAGGGAGGAAGGAAGAGAAGGAAGAAGAATCATTTTTTGGTTTTGGATAAAGACAGGACATCAAGCCTGAGGTTTATTTGTTTATGCCTGTCTGCCATTTCTTCCCCTGGGTAAGCTACTGGAACAAATCTGTATCAGCTGTGTGGCCTTGCTCAGTGGAATGGAGGTGGTGGCCCTCATGCGTTGGCAAGCCTTGTGACATGATTGGAATGTGACCACCGTCCGGACTGCTCACCCTGGGTGTGGCCAAAACTGACTCCCTGTGTGAAAAGTGACAGGTCATGCACAGTCTTTGAGCCTCAGGATCTTTCTCTATAAAAATGAGCACATATTTACATTATGAATCTTAGACAATAATGAGCGTGGATGTTTTTATAACTATATGAAATTGTTTATACAATCCATGCATGGCCACTCATGGCCTTGAGGGTCGCTCTAGGAGGGTGGAATTCATGTTGAGTCATCTGTGCCACCACCGAGCTGTCTAATTGGCTGTCACACACAGTGGCTATTTTAAAATGGAATTTATTCTCTGACAAATGTAGAGCCATTTCTCTTGCAATCTCTATCTGTCATGCACCAGATACCTCAAACCTATTTTCCTCCCATCCTTCCTTGTCTGGGACCTCAGCTGGGCATTGTTTGGAAAACCTATACATGCCTGGCCTTTCCCTGTGGTCAGCTTCCTCGTAGCGTGGCAGCTGGATTCCCAGGGCAAGTGCCCCAAGTGAGAAAACAAGGTGAAAGACCGTGCCATTTTTTAATGACCTAGTGGTGGAAGTGATAGAGCCTCACTTTGGCCATACTTCATTGGTAAGGCCGCCATGAAGGTCCACCCAGGCCTGAGGGGAAGGACACAGAATTCACACTCAATAGGAGGAGAGTTAATGTCACATTGTAGGAGTGGGATATAATTTGATGGCCTTCTTTGGAAAATACAATCTTCCACAATGAGTAAATGTTCACCCATCCGTGGTGGAATGAGGAAAATAAAGCCAAATTGTTTCAATTTAGAGGAAAGTCCTTGATTCTGAGCTTAATTAAGTTTTGGGGTTGAAATGTCCTGTATTGAATGAAGTGCAATTATTGTAGTTGGTGATTGTTTTTCTTAATATCCTTACTGTGCACAATAAAAAGCTGGTGACTTTAGGCCAGGCTCCAAGTTTTTGTGAAAAATCAGAATCTGGCACTTTGATGGCCTCCACCTTTCGGTTGAGTGCTGTAAGTTCTTCTGCAGCATTCCCACTAAGTGATCACTCATTCTTTGAACATCCTGGTGACCTTGGGCTTCTCATCATGGAGAGATGAGACACTCCCTGTTTATAGTTCTCGCTAGATTAAGGTTCTAACTCACCTCCCTGCTGTAACTCATACCCCTGATCTTGAACCTTCCCTCTAGATTCACTTGATGGCTTTTCTGTTGGGTAACCACCCTTCTTACCACCCAACCATCATGTTTTCCTTTATCCAGGTAATACAGTCTTAAATCCTGTAACTGTTCTTTATGTGATCTATGCATAGTTGGGTTCTAGGTGAGCTTTGATAATATGGTGGCATTATCTCAGTCTTCTAGGATCTTGATATTCTCAATTTGTTCATGTTGGGATTATGGTCTTCAAGGTTCTTACTGGCTATACATTTCTATATTCCACCATCCTGTTTATATGCTTCTAGAATCATTACAGTTTGGTAATGTTCTTCTTCAACAGGGGATTACAACAAAAAATGTGTTCTGAGCAATATAGAATACAATGAGACTACTAAAGCTCTTATTTAAAAAAAAATCAGGTACGATGTAGAGATGGTAAAAATTAAATATATAGTTAGTTTTAAATCCAAATTTAAGAAAATGTGAACTTTCAGTTTTCTTCCAGTCCTATCCTTGTACAGTTATTTTTACCCTTAAATTTACTCTTTACTTTTATTCTAATATTTTATTATTAATATTGGTATTGTAACTACTACTGCTGCTAACCACTGATAATAATACATTTCACTTACTAGTTTTGTCTTTCACTTTAGTTTCTCCAGATATTGTTGGTTCTGGTGCTTTCCTCTATAACTGGCACTTTCATTTCCTTTGCAAATTTGGTGTAACCATTTTCTGAAACTTCACCTAAGTCATTAACTGGAAAGGGGAACAGGATGGGCTTGAGTAGAGAACCCTGAGTCACTGCTCTGGTTGATTAACCCTAAGTCTGGGTGACTGTGTCCATGCACCTTACTGCATTACTCTGTGAAAGGCCTTTCTGAAATTAACATTTCCTAGACTCAGCATCCTCTGGATCCTGACTGTTTATCTTTTCAGTCTCCACGAGCAATAATGTGAGCCCTGAAGGATTTGTTTTAGTGCATTTGGATAGGCTCCTCATGACCTCTGCTCTCCCTTTTGTCATAAAGCATCTGTTTTACAACCTGTTTTAATATTTCGCTAGGAGTTCATTTCAAACCCAGTCCTGTAGTTCCTGAGAGCCATGTTTACCACTTAATCCAAATAAGACCAAAAGTTGTCATCTCTATCTTTTAGACCCATTTCCTTCCATGTTCCAAATTTCTCATTGTTTCCTAAGCATGGTTTAAAGTTGCATCTTTTGGGTCCTGGGATCAAATTGTTCTGTACCTGGAAGCCAGGGTGATTAGACTCTATGCATCAAGCCAGAGCCAGTCATTGCCTATCTAATTCCAGAGTTTGGATAACTTGAAATTATCAACAAATACTTAGCGACAAAATTGGCCAACAAATGTGAAACTGCAATCATAGATGTTTGGGGGTATAAATGGAGCTTTCCACTGAACATCTTGAAGAAGTAAAGGACCCATAACGGCAAGGGTGTTGGGATAAAATGCAGGGCCAATGGGAATTTTATTATTCCTGTGACCCCATGAATGTCCAGGCTGATACGGCCTAAGGAGACATAAGTAAGACTTCAATAACTCTAGTTTAATAATGATAAATACTTCGAGATTACTTTGTCACCTTCAGCTTAGTATTCCCTCATGTTCATAGCCCCAACCAAGTCTGAGTCAGTCCTAATTCCACATTGATAATGGCTTTACTGTGTTTTCAAACATTTAATTGATGAATTATCCTCAAGGAGTTATTTAAGGGAAGTCAAGAATTTATCAGAGCTTTGCTTTGAGAAAAATGGGCTTAGACTTAGGTTAAATCCTTTTGTTTCCATGGATTGTATCTTGGCACCGAGCCAGTTTTCTTCACAGGAAAAACTTTTGTCACATGTTCATGACAATGAGATGGTCTGTCCCACATTGCTCCCCCAATACCACTCCTTTCTCTCTTTGGCTCCAGTCCAATATGCCCCATCATTTTTGCATCCTCACATTAGAATCTTGTTTTATTTATTTATTTATTTATTTATTTATTTATTTATTTAAGATTTTATTTATTTATTTGACAGAGAGAGAGAGAGCAAGAGCAGGAACACAAGCAGGGGGAGTTGGAGAGGGAGAAGCAGGCTTCCTGCTGAGCAGGGAGCCCAATGTGGAACTCGATCCGAGGACCCTGGGATCATGACCTGAGCCGAAGGCAGATGCTTAACGACTGAGCCACCCAGGCACCCTTTTTTTTTTTTTAAGATTTTATTTATTTATTTGACAGAGAGAGACACAGCGAGAGAGGGAACACAAGCAGGGGGAGTGGGAGAGGGAGAAGCAGGCTTCCCACTGAGCAGGGAGCCCAATGCGGGGCCCGATCCCAGGACCCTGAGATCATGACCTGAGCTGAAGGCAGATGCTTAATGACTGAGCCACCCAGGCGCCCCTAGAATCTTGTTCTTTATGGACTTTCTTAACACACGATGTTATTTCTAAATTTTTTCTTTACTTTGTTGTAAATGTATATACACTGCCAATCAGAGCGGTCTCACATGACAGGTACTTCTGGGCACCTCTCGCTTGCATTTTCCTTGCACATCTGGTCTGGATCATCAAGTTGTCCACTGCCCCTCTGCTCCCTCCTTCTTTTGCACAGTCTGTTCCTTATGGACTGTCTCCCATTGCAGTTCTCTTGCTCTAGGAGATGGTCCTCCTGTAAGGATCAGAAGGCTCAATAGGTCCTTCCTCCCATGTGGCCCACATCCAGTCCATACCAGACGCTCATGCATCCTGTGCTTGATCATCTCTATGAGATAGACCACTCTGATGACTGCCTTAGTCCATTCGGGCTGGTGCCCCTCCTTTGAAATCATTCTGCACCCCCAGGCCCTTTCCCTCTAAGCCTATGATAGGAGAGGAAGCCCCGAGGATTTCCAGAACGCCTCGGTTTTCTCTGAGGAGACTGAGGCTTTCTCTACAGCCTTCCCCTTTTCTTTCTGAGCTGTCACCAGAATCACCCTTTACATCCATTTATGGCAATTTGGGCTTCTCCTGGCATGCATCTCCGAACGCCCCCAGCCCTACCCACTGTCAAGTCTCCCACTGCTACACAGTGTTAAGTATTTGTTACAACCGCACCCCCACTTTTCAGTACCAATTTCTGTCCTTGTCTGGGCTGTTATAACAAAAATACCATAAACTAGGTGGCTTATAAAACACGCTTCTCACAGTTCTGGAGGCTGGGAAGTCCAAGATCAAGGCACCAGCAGATTCAGTGTCTGATAGGGCTCTGCTTCCTCCTAGAAGGCTGACTCCTTCTGTAACCTCACATGGCAGAAAAGACAAAAGAGCTGTCTGGGGTCTCTTGTATAAGGGCACGAATTCCATTCATGAGGACTCTGCCCCCATGACTTAATTGCCTCCCAAAGGTCCCACCTCCTAATACCATCACCTTGGGGGTTAGATTTCAACAGAAAAATTGGGGGGAAACAGCAACATTTAGTCTGTTACAATCCCCAAAGCCCCTAGCTAGCCTGTTGGGTATTTCCTACCTAGCAGATTGGAGTCAGACACTGTGTAGTGGACCCCTCTAGATGCAGGGGGCTGTCAACTCCCTGAGTGGTCCTTTAGAAGTCATTTTGCCTTGGGGGGGTGTCCTGGGGTCTCTACCGAGATGCCTCTTCTCTGTGCCTTCTGAGTCTCCATATCCAAATCTCCCTTTCCTTTTTCTTGTCAAGACAACAGCCATTGGCTGTAATGCCCACCCTCATCAAGTCTGACCACATTTTAATTTGATCACATCTGCAAAGACTCTGTTTCCAAATTAGGACACTTTTGTGGGTGTTGGGTGAGGATTTGAGCACAGCTTTTGAGGGTGCACAGCTGAACCCACCACACTAGGTTACTTGATGCCCCAGGTGAACCCTTCAGGAAAAAATGTGTTTATATAAACTTCCAATGAGCTTAATGAGTCAAACTTGATGATGCGACCATATTAAGAAACAAAAACAGAAACAAAACAAAATGAAAAAGCATTTGTTTTTTGTTGATCGGATCTCCATATGTGGTTGCTAGTGCAATTAGGTTCTTAATTATATACTATCTTATACGGCTTCCCATTTAGTTTTACCCCTAGTATGGTTTTTGAGGGTAGAGGCCCCATCTTCCACCTCGTTTGTGTCCTTCCAAGGTTCCCACCTCACAGAGTAGGCACGAAGGAAGAGCAAATGATGACCATTCTCTCATCCAGCAGCATGAAAACTTCAGCTGTAGCATGAGGGGTTTCGGTGAAACGCACCGTTTCCTGACATTGAAAATAATGAACACTGGCGTGTATTCCTGAGGAAGGGTGGGGATTGCTGTCCCTGGGAGGTGCAGTCCAGTGTGGAGCTCAGGGAAGTGTGCTGTCCTAACTCACCAAACCAGAGAAACCTCCATTCTAAGACACCCCATTCCTTTATGTGTCATGGAGAAAGACACACGCCTGCCAAATGTCATGGTAAGGCTTTATGGATATAAGATGCATCGTAATTGCAGATGTTAAAAAAGTGAAAGAAAAAAGGTGAATCTTAGAATTGATGAAATACGGTGTTGAAACAGAACACAGTCTCTTTTTTGTCTGTGCCAAGGAAAGAGCGAGCCGGCCTTTGGGCGGGATACCCACCTTCCCCAGCCCTGAGCCTGCGGTGCGCTGGAGCCTGGGGTTTATTCTGAAGGGTGTGGTGTGGAGATTGAGCACGGGTTGTGCAATCTGACAGACTCGGGGCAGCGTTCTACCTTCGGTTCTCAGAATCTTGGTTTCCTTCTCTGTAAACGTGGAATAACAATATAGGGCTTTTGTGAGGGCCCAGTGACCTCAGTGACGCGCCCCGCTCGGAGCCTGGCCCCTGGGAGTTTCTTCTTCCCTTTCCTGTACTCCTCCCCCTCGCCTCTCCCGGGAAGCTCACAATGGAGAAGTAGAAAATAACTTAGACTAAATCATGACCTCAGACAATTTACACGTTGAAAACTTACGTCTTTAGATCCTAAATAGAATGCTTTAGGGCTCAGTACTCTTGCATATTTTATTTGGTGCAGGAAGTCACCGCAAAAGGTGTGTCTTGCTCCAGCGCAGATTTCTTCTCTAACAGTTCTGGGGAACAGAGTTTGACACAAGTGTCTCCGGGCTAAAGTCCCGGTGTGGGCATGCTTTAATCTGAGGGCTCCAATGGGGTCTGTCTCCTGCCTGCCCTCCTTGGCTCCTGGCCCCTTCCTCTGCTGCCAAGTCTGCTGCGTTGGATCCATCTCTTTGTGCCTTTCTTTGGGGTACATGCCCCCCCTTCTGGCCGACTCTCTGTACCCTGCTTCCATCTCCCAATTCCATTTGTAAAGATTTTAGGATGATTATCTCAGGCCTGGCAGGATAATCTGGGGTAGCCTCCCTGTTTTAAGGTCAGCCACTGGACATTTCTGATTTCCATCTGCAACCTTAATTCCCCTTTGCCGTGCAACCTAACAGATCCACGGCTCTGGGGATTAGGACCTGGACGTCTTTGGGGGCCATGATTCTGCCTCCACACATATTATATAACATCTATCTTCCTGTTTCTTACTTGATTAGAAAGATGTTCTGTGTGGATTTAAAAAATTATCTTGTTTGAATACTTACAATGCAATGGATACCTTGAACATGGCACTTGAGCATTTTATCAAAATGATCTATTTATTTATGTATCTGTCTACCACACTGATACATATGCTTCTTAGGAATATATCTTATTCATCTGTGAATTTCCTGAATGCAGGACAGTGACTGGTGTGAAATAGATTCTTGATAAATGATTATGGGATGGAACTGGACGGATCTTATTTATTTTGTCACAATTTCCTGTTTTGTCTTTTTTTTTTTTAATTCATACAAATGCCTTCCAAAACCCAATTGTCTTTGGTTTCAAAATTTGTATTTGTCTTTCCTTCTGTATAACAATTTGTCATCTCACATGCTTTGAGAAATAAATGATTTGTTTCATTCCATTAAGCGGAAATTCACACAAGAAATGCAGAAACATGAAAATAGTAATAAAAATTATTTCCAGGTCTTTTAAAAGGAGCATGAAGGTCCGTGAAGTTTCTTAATATACATAACTAGGATTTTACTTGAAACGCGAAAGGAAATTGGACATTATTTTCCCGGGAAAACTTTGGTTCTAGAAACAATGAAGCATTGGGATTCTGCATGATCATGAAGGTGAACCAGCTGTCCTTAGTTATGTGACTTTCCACTGTATTACACCAATGTCTGCATCCATACAAGTAATCCATCTGAGTTTTGGTTGAAGCCAAACATAGTTATTGCATTATTTTGTGAATTTGACAGAATATGCAAACAATGTTCTGGGGGAAATACCTGCTACTTTTGTTGCTCTTCTTCCTTTGTCACTATTTTCTGTTTAATTTGCTCATCTGGGCACAAAAGAGTGAAATAAAATCAACCTTTGACTCACTGTCAGATCATCCATTAAAATCGATTGTCCAACAAAGATGGTTCACGTACCATATACTTCTAGTCTTGATACTTTTTGTTAATAGCGTTTTCTTTACTGTGTACTCTTAACTCTCTTGTATTATTTTTTTCATTGGTTTTTATGCTCCTAACAGTCAACATTCTTTACTCCTATAATCCTTGCCAAAGTAACATTCCCTGTCTCTTTAGGAAAGTAGACATAGAACAGCCTCTAAATCAAAGGCCTCGAGCACTGAAGGTAACCTTATGGCATTTTGTGGACCCAGTGAAAATACACCGTCATTTCAGCAAATTGACTTCTGTTCTTTGGAAGAAAGATTTACCTGTTCCCTGGGATCCGCTTCTAGTGATGCCTGTCTGCGTGCAGTGACTTTGTAGGAGTTAAAGCTGAGCAATAGGATCAGAGCCTAAAGCTTCATTGGCCAATAATTCCAACATTTCTAGTGGCACTACAATTTTGAGATATAGTTGGAGTAAGTACTAGGACTGTGGTTTCCTCCAGTGTAAAAAAGGTGGTTAAAATATAAATATTTCTCCTTTTTAAAAGCATTATTTCATTCTCCTTCATTTTTTCAAAAGTAATCCACGAAAATACAGATTTCAAAAAAAAAAATTATCTATAATCTCACCCCAGCTGGGGTGACAGCATTTTAGTGGTTATTCTTTCCAATATTTATGTAAACTATAAATATGACATGACTGTGTTTATTATATATAAGCTTCTCCTTGTGTATGTCCTTTTATTTTAAAATAACAAAAACATCATCATGGGCACAACCTGTCCCCCTCACCAGAGTGAAGTCACCTTCGGGTGACTGTCTTCCTTATCTTATTATCAGCTCTAATTTTTAGAATAGCATCTGGCATACAGTAGGTTCTCAATAAGTAAACAGTTGTTTATTAACTGCTTTTTTTTAATCACTGCACACTTTGCTGTAAGCCTTTCCCACAGTAATTAATACAGATTGTGGGAAAATGAATTTAGCCTAATCTTACTGAGGAATGTCGAAAAATGTGACACCACTTTCAGTTATAAGATGAGTAAGTTTTGGGGACCTAATGTACAGCATAGTGACTTTAGTTCATACCACTGTATTGGATACTTGAAATTTGCTGAGAGAGTAGATATTAAGTGTTCTCATGACACACACTTGGTTGTGGTAATCATTTCATACTCAGTAGGCGTATTAAACCATCATGTGGCACCATCTTAAATATATGCAAATTCATCTGTCACTTGTATCCCAGTAATGCTGGGGAAAAAAGAGAGGTATGACTTACCCTATGAATTGGCAATAGATATACCTTTGGGGCAACCACAGGAGGTGCTGATAAAGCATGGCCGATGGGAGATTTTGCCTGCTGAGAGCTCCTGGGATTGCCCTTCCTTAGCCAGAGAGTGCCTCGCCCACATGACACCTCCATCTGGGGCAGCCACACTCAGTGACTGATAAATAAGGGGACACAGGTCTCAGCCCCACCTTTGTCTCAATTCAGTTCCATTCTGAAGGCCCATCCCCGGCTGAGAGCCCGTCCTGGGATCCTGGCTGAGGCTTCCTGGCCAGTGCAACACGATGCACCCTCCCTTTCCACTTGTCTTGCTCCCAGCCTTCCTTCCCCACTTGCTCCTGTGAGCAGCCCCCCAGTAACCACCTGAAAGCTCTGTCTCAGACCCTATTTCCCAGGAAACCCCACCTATTTGACATTTAGGCTGCTTCCACGTTTCTGCAGCTCTAAAGATTGCTGTGATGAATAGCCTTGTTCAAACATTTGTCGTCCTCACTTACGGATTGAGGGTATATTTCCCAGAAGAAAAATTTTGTTGATTAGAAAGGATGAACATTTTTAAGGCTTTCGCTACCAGATGGCAAACTGACTCCAGAAGGGTTGGAGAATTTACAGTTTTCCTGGCTGTGTGAGATGCTGCCCGTACCCCCACCCCCTCTTGTCACCACAGGGGATTCATTGGTTTGTTGGTTGGATTTTAATTTTGATTTATTTAATGGGGAGAAAAAGCTTTGTCATTGCTTTGTATTTACAGTGCATTGATCGCTAGTAACGTTCAACACGTTTTCATATATCTATGGAACATTTGTGTTTCCCCTTTTGTTAATTTTCTGTTATGGTCCTATACAAATTTTTCTTTTGAAGGGGGCACCTGGGTGGCTCAGTTATTAAACAGCTGCCTTCAGCTCAGGTCATGATCCCAGGGTCCTGGGATGGAGCCCTGCATCAGGCTCCCTGCTCGGCGGGAAGCCTGCTTCACCCTCTGCCACTCCCCCTGCTTGTGTTCCCTCTCTCGCTGTCTCTCTCTCTCTGTCAAATAAATAAATAAATAAATAAATAAAATCTTTAAAAAATTTTTTTTTCTTTTGAGGGTTATAAATCAATAAAATGAAATCCTAATCATGTTTATATGGGCTGTTTTCAGTCTTCTATAACATTGTTATTCCTGATCTGTATTTTTACTATGTTAATTTTTTAAAGATTTTATTTATTTATTTACTGAAAGAGAGAGAGAGGGGGAGGTGGGGGCAGAGAGAGAGGGAGAGAGAGATCTTAAGCAGACTCAGCTGAGCACAGAGCCCAAAGCGGGGCTCTATCTCAACACCCTGAGACCATGACCTGAGCTGAAATCCAGAGTCAGACACTTAACTGACTGAGCCACCTGGGCACCCCACTATGTTAGGGTTTTTTTTTTTTTAATGTAGAGAGATATTTCTCTTTTTGTGGTTAAATAGGTCAACTGTTTCAGTCTTTTTTTCTATATAAATGTTGCACTTGGAGTTATACTTATAAAGTCTTTCTCTATGCCTTGAGTGTGCAAACACTCCAATATTTTCCTGATGCATTTTTAGTTTACAAATATTTTAAACCATCTAGAATTTATTTTACCAGCAAACAGGTAAGACAAACCGGTGGCCTGGGCTGTATTGGGCTTGCAGATTGTTCTGCTTGTGTCGTGGGTTTATTGTGTTTCCCAAAAGAATATGTTCAAGTCTTTACTCCCTATACCTGTAAATGTGACCTGATTTAGAAGTAGGGTCTTTGCAGATGCAATCAAGTTAAATGAGGTCCTACTGGATTAAGTTGAGCCCTAACCCAATGACTCGTGTCCTTATAGAAATAAGAGGGAATTTGGAAATAAGGGATGTGATAGAGAAGCAGAGATTGGAATGATGAGTCTATAACCCAAGGAATACCAAGAACTCCAGAGGCCAGGAGAAAGGCAACTAACAACAGATTCTCCCTCAGAGCCTCCAGAAGGAACCAGCCCTGCTGACACCTTGATTTTGGACTCCTTGCCTCCAGAGGTGTGAGTGGAAAAGTTTCTGTTGTTCTAGCTACCCAGCTTGTGGTAATTTGTTAAGGCAGCTCACGGTTTTAAAAAATGTTTGAAACGGCGTGCCTGGGGGGCTCAGTTATTAAACATCTGCCTTCGGCTCGGTGTGATCCTGGGATCGAGCCCTGCATCGGGCTCCCTGCTCCACGGGGAGTCTGCTTCTCCCTTTCCCGCTCCCCCTGCTTGTGTTCTCTCTCTCGCTGCCTCTCTGTCAAATAAATAAATAAAATCTTAAAAAAAAATGTTTGAAATGGTTGCCATCACCTAAAAATTGGGACATTTCATATAAAAAGGCAGGTTTCTCTTAAAAAGCAGCTGAATTCTGAGCCCTCACGTTGGTGTGGGCTTGGCTGGACCTCCTACTTGCTTTCTCGGCACCAGCAAGATTGTGCATGGGTTTGGGAGAGCTACCTTTCTCAGCTGTAGAATTGTTTTCTTTTCCTTTCTCAATAGTAAACTTGCCCCAACATCATTTTACTAAGTAAGGCTACAAACCATATGAAATGCTGCTTTTATCACCTACTGTCTGGAAGCCATTCGTTTCCTGGCTGTGGATTGCTTGCCCACTGCCAATGCCTCTTCTACGAAAAAAATAATTTGAGTAAAGAGTCATCTCATTACCATTGCAGCTGTATATATCATTCGTTGTCTGAAAAAATATGTGGCATTAAAATATGTAAGATATTTGTCAGTATTGTAAACTTCATTAAAATGTATGTGAACGTCCTTTTTCCTATAGCGAAGTGTCACCTTGAATTCTGTATGCACAAAATTTGAATTAATAGAAAAAGGAAGACCTAAGGGAATCGTGTCTGTAGAACACTTAAAGGTGTGCTTAAAATGATTAATGATAGGGCGCCTGGGTGGCTCAGTCGTTAAGCGTCCGCCTTCGGCTCAGGTCATGGTCCCAGGTCCTGGGATTGAGCCCCGCATCGGGCTCCCTGCTCCGCGGGGAGTCTGCTTCTCCCTTTCCCACTCCCCCTGCTTGTGTTCCTGCTCTTGCTACTCTCTCTCTCTGTCAAATAAAATCTTTAAAATAAATAAATAAATAAAATGATTAATGATAATGTTCAGAAAGGCCTTTTACTTAATTTGAAAAATTTTAATAACTTTTTAATTTGAAATAATCAAAGCTTCACTGGAAGTTGTGAAGAAACGTCTGGGGAGGTCCTGTGCACCTGTCCCTGATGCTAACATTTTATGGAACAATAGACCAAGACACTGCTGTCGGTACAATCTGTAGACTTATCCCGAGTTCACCACTAGATACGCACTTATTTGTTGTGTGTATCTGCATGCAGTTTGACCACAGCATGCAGTATGGCCTTGCATAAGCATCACCACAACCATGATACTACACTGTGGTCACCACGGACTCCATCCTGTTGCCCCTTGATAGCCACATTGTCCTCTCTCCCGTCCCTAACCCCTGACAACAGCTAATCTGCTCTCTATTTCCACAATTCTGTAATTTCTAGAATGTTACACACGTGGAATCATGGAGTAAATAACCTTTTCGAATTGGCTTGTTCACCCAGCATTATTCCCTGGAGATTCATCCAGGGACTGCTCATTCCTTTTTTATTCCTCAGTGGTTTTCCGTGGTGTGGGTGTACCAGTGTGTGTGTGATCGTGCACCCAATTGTACAACATTTGGGTGGTTTCCAATTTGGCCTATGATGAATAAAGCAGCTATGCAAGTTCCCAGGTGACAATGTCTTTATTTCTTGGGGATAAAACCTCCAGTTTGGGGTTGTGTGGTCTGAATATGTTTATTTTTGAAAAGAACTGACAAGCTATTCTCCAGAGGGGATTCCAGAAAGGCCACTTATTTAAAATAATCCTGTGCTTATGTTTTTATCCCTTTAAAACATCTTTACTTGTTCCCAGCTTAAAAAATAATTTATGTCTAAGAGGCAGCATAAATACGACTTTGACGATATTCTGTTATTTGTAACTTCTTTGCAGTTCTATCTTCATTTTTTATAAGATTTTATGTGTTTATTTGAGAGAGAGAGAGAGAGAGATAGAGAGCACAGGGAAGGGCAGAGGGAGAAGCAGGCTCCCCGCTGAGCTCGATCCCAGGACCCCGGGATCATGACCTGAGACGAAGGCAGACGCTCAACCAACTGAGACACCCAGGCACCCCTCTTTATTTTTTATTCCTCTATTTATAGTTTTTAGCTTTCATTCTCTCAGTTGTTTGTGCATTCATCCCATCACCTGGAAAACCAGGTGCCTTAGAACAGAGCCCGAGGTGAAGATTCTTGTGTAAACGATTCCTCAGGTTTGGCTATTGCAGATAGAGCTGCTACGAACATGTGTATGCATGTGTTGGATGGGCATCTGCTCTCTTTTCTCTTGGGCAAGTACCCAAACGTGGAATTGCTGGGTCATATGTTAGGAGTATGATTAACTTTCTAAGAAATATCAAATGGTTTTCCAGAGTAGCCTCACCATTTGGCATTGTCTCTGGTGATGTGGAGCATTCCAGTTGCTCTGCATCCTCACCAGCATCCCCAACCCCCCTTCCAATAGATGGGTAGAGGCACCTCATTGTGCCTTTAACTGGCATTTCCCTAATGGCTGATGACACGTGCATTTTTAAATGTACTTATTACTATCTGCATAACCTCTCTGGTGAACTGTCTCAGTTACTGCTCTTTTCTGAGTTATATTCTTGCTGTTGCATTTTGAGGGTTCATTATCTATGTCTTTGCATATGTGATTTGCAAACATTTTCTTCAAGTTTTGTGCCTTGTCTTTTCATTCTCTTGATGGTATTTTCACAGAGCAAGTTTTAATTTTGATGAAGTCCCAATTTATCGGATTTTTTTTTCTTTTCTGGATTGTTTTTGGTGTCTTATCTAAGAATTCTTGGCTAACCCCAGTCACAAAGATTATCTGTATTTCCTTCTACAATTTTAAAGCTTTGTACTTTGCATTTAGATCTGTGTTTCATTTTGCATCCCTTGGACATGACGTTGAGGTTGTGGTTCATTTTATTTTTCTTTTTTGCTTATGGAAGGCCATTTGTACCAACATCATTAGTTTAAAAGACTTCCCTTTATCCATCACATTGCCTTGTCTTTACCAAAAATTAATTGACCGTATCTGCATGGGTCTATTTCTGGACTCTTTATTCTGTTAACTTTTTTTTTAAAATGTAAAGATCTACGGCTCAGCATCCTACTGGCTTCCCCCAGTGTACAGCTATGTGTCCTATTTTAAGACATCATTTTAGAAGTAGTACAGAACGAAAGCTCATTACCTGGCCACACTGACAGAGTTAAATATAAAGAAGAGACTGTATTTTATCACATGGCTTCTCAAAATGGCATGCAATTTTAGGACTAATTTTGTTTGCAAAAATTATTTGAATGTATAAAATATGTTAAACATGCATTCATCTTTTGAAGCATGTTGTGATTTAATTGCATGTGAACTATCAAAATATTCCTTCACACTTCTCAGGTTCCTTTTTCCCAAATAGGCCGGTGCTGACCTTGAACCCTTTTTTCAGTGATTCTTTTAGGAAACCATTTTGCTTTTCCTTGCCTTATCGCAGCCTTAGTGATTCATTCCCATAGGCGTGGCCTAAAAAGGTGCTGGCCAGGGGGCCGGCAGAGTCTCAAGGGGAGCCTGGATCTTAAGGGGCATCCCAGTGTTATGGGAAAAAAAACTTTTTGGCCTTGGCTCTCCCTTCTCTCTGTCCCAGAGGTTTCTCATGTTCTGTGAGGCTTTCAAGTTTCCCATTTAAATTTCGGACAGCTTAGAGTTGGGTTGTGATGTACAACTACTCCAGGTAACCTGAAGCTGTGGGGGCTTTGGAGGGTTCGGGTCCAAGGTTCACTTGGCCTGGATCTGGAACAAAAATTCCTCATAGGGTATTTGGTCCTGGGGGCAATCCTTTGGGAAGTCAGGGATGGCTTAGTAAGATGGAGAAGATGGTTAACCTCACTGAGTGCTTCCCGAGGGCCAACTCCCCAGCCATGCAGTGGTTCTATTCTTCTTTTAAGTTCGGCTGTGACTGATTGCAAACACCAAATAACACTTCCTTAAATGAGAATCCTTTCCCATGAACACAGATGGGTTTGTCATCGGAGACCCAGCCTCCTGCTTTATTACTCTCCTGCCCTCAGCACAGGCTCTGCCTCTTGGACAAGATGGCTGGTCCAGCCCCTCCTGCATCTGCCTGAGATGGACAGGCTGGGGGACAGGCTGTCTCCTCTCCAGGGACCTCCTCACCCTGAATTGGCACACCCCACTTACGTTTACCCCTACGGGCGGGCTCGCACTTAGCCAAATGGTCTTGCTTACTGCAAGCAAGATTGAAAACAGTCTTTATTCTGGCTGGTTGTGTGCCCAGCTAACATCTCAGGAGAAAGTGGGAAAAACAGGGCAAGTGGTGTTCATCCCAGTCCCTCGGTAGCATTTGCATTAAACACAACTCGGCTGCTTATGTTTATCACTACGTATCTTATCATTGCAGAAATGGCTCTCCCTTCCATCAGATTTTCTAACTTGATGTTCTTTACTTACTTGGTAATTGGCTTTTGTTTATTAATTCTATGTATTTTCTTATTGCTTCTAAAATTTTTTAGCCCATTCCTTTGTTTTCTCTGTTTACAAGTCTATCATCAGAAATTAATTCCAAGGGCCGCCTGGCTGGCTCAGTTGGTAGAGCGTGTGACTCTTGATCTCAGGGCTGTGGGTTCAAGCCCCATGTTGGGTATAGAGATCACTTAAAGTTAAAATCTTAAAAAAAAAAAAAAAAGAAAGAAAGAAAAATTCCAAATATAGTTTGTTATTTTAATTTTTATATTTTGTATTCCCTTTACTTGCCTACTTTCATTGGCTAATAACTACAGAACAATTTTAATAATAATTGGACTACTGAAATATTTTCAATTTAGTAGGAATGCATCTAGTATTCCTTCACTAAGCATAATGTATGTGCACTGACATATGTTTAGTTTTATATTTTAGACTTACATTTTGAGACTTTTTAAAAAAGAATGTTGAATTGTATCAAAAGCCTTTAGCATCTACAGAGATAATTATATGATTTTTCTCTTAACGCAATTGGTTGCATTAATATCTGAATAGTAAACTATTTCTTCATTTTAGTTATGAAATTTACTTGATTAAGACTGTATTATTCTTTCAGTGTGTTTCTAGATTCTGTCTGATAATGCTATAAGCTTCATTATTACAATACTGATCTGTATTAGAATCTTAATTTTACTTTGTTTCTGGTGATCTACACTTATAATTCCTTTATCCTGGATGACTTCATCCCTTAAATATTTATCTCTACTGCAGATGCCTATCCTACTTCGTTAATATTTACCTAACTTAAACCTATTTAATTCTTTAATTTAGCCTTTGGTCTTGGTTATGTAATCATTTCCATATTCTTTACTTTTTTCTGGAGTTTTAGTCACTGGAGAAAATTGCAGGTAACAAATTGTGAAGAAAATCAGTTTTCTCTAAAAGTAACAAAAACTATTAGTGAAAAACCACTGGTAGATTTCACTGCTAAGTCCCTGTGAGACAGGTCCCAGCCCAGGCTCAGAAAGGCGCCCATTTATTAGGAAAATGTGGAAAGTCCCAGTGAGGAAATAACCCAAAGCAACTTACTCAATGTCATTGAATTCAGTAAAAATTAATAGGACAAATTTAGTTTTGTGATCATACAAAATATACTAAAAATCAAATTTAAAATGTTATTAATTATGCTTTATATCATTAATCTCCAGGGAAATACCTGAAACATCCCCATTTATTAACTGTGCAAGAGGATGCTTGCGAGTATCAGTGGAGTAGCAAGGCTCCGATGGGACTTGTGCAGGGCAAAGGGCATCCCAGACTTCCAGAATTTTCTGTGTCTCCTGATCTGTTTAGAAATGGAATACCGACAGTAGGGCTGAGCCTGGGAACAATTTTCTTCCTAATATTGGAAAATTATCGAGAGGTGAACCCTGCTGCTAAAATACTATACAAAGTATAAATACTAAGCAAATACTACCAACATAATTAAATAATCTTTAAAAAGTTAAACTAGTATCTATGTAGTAATATTCTAAATTCGCTCATCCCACGAGGTTGTTAGGAATACATGAGAAGGGTTCCCCTAAGTGATGGAAGGGTTCTGGGTGTGGTTAGAGAAGTCATTTAAAGGATCTGGCACCATGTCACAATTAATTTCTTAGGAGGTGCCAGGATCTGGCCTATGCCCTGGGGAAAACATAGATTAGAAGTGGCCAGTTACAGTGTAATGGAGTATTGATGGTCTAACATATCTGCTTCCTGAGAAGGTGCATTAGTTGATCTTAAGGTCAGAGAAAGAATGTCCTAGATGACTAGACACCAGAGTGCATGGGGACAGGGTCATGTATGAATTCATTTAATCCTTATTAAGCTCTCAAGGAAACTGAGGTGCAAAGAGGCTAAGAACTTTTCAAGGTCACAGTGCTAGTGAGGGGCAGCTAAGATCTGAACGCATGCTTCTAACTGTGTTCTAATTCCCCTTAGATGTAGAGTGTAAAGACATATAGTAAACACTCATTAATTTTAACTACCATTATTATAACCTTGAGCTTAAGAAGTGTTTCTTGAAATTCTGCCTCCCAAATGCCTGTCCCTTGAATTTGCCTATTTCCTTCTAAGTCATCAGGTTGCTTAGGCTTCTGTTATTTCTGACCAGGATCACTGCAGTGGCCTCTGCTTCCAACCTTACCCCGTCCCATCCTTTGTCCATGGGGCAGCCCGTCATCGTGCTAAAATGCCAATTTGATTTCATCTGTCTGATTCATCAAGCACCAACAGACAACGAGTCAATAATTATGGGATGAATGGATGAGTGAATTAGCTATAAGACTTCATTGGCCATAGTCTCTTCTCCATTACGTAGTACTTAGATGAACCCTACCCCATTAGACTCTCCATCTCATTTTTTCCAGCTTCTTTTGCTAACACTTCCTTCTTCCAAACAATTAATTTTTTCGATAGTTCATTCAATCCATCAAATGATGTTGTGGATGTAAGGGTAAAATGAAGAGCAGTGTTTGTAGCATAGTTCAACGGGGTAAGGACACTTTATACCCTTCAGTTTCAAACTGCTTGCAAATTGTAAGTAAATGATTACAATTAATACTGGTCTTAATCTCATATACTTAGATCAAAGCCATTTTTTTCTCTTAGTTTTCTTTCTTATCTAATGTCTGTAAAGTTTTACGACACCCATCATACCCACTGCTCTCTACATCATCCTTATCGGGCAGCCATCATGTATTAAAGGTAAAGGTTTAGTGTTTGACTCTAGAATCCTTGCAACCTTACCAGTTCATTCACTGTTATGGACGGAATTGTGTCCCACCTCCTCCCAAATTCATATGTTGCTGCCCTAACCCCCAGTGTGACTATATTTGGAGAGGGCCTTTAAGGAGGTAAGGAAGGTTAAACAAGGTCATAGGGTGGGGCCCTAATCTGGTAGGACCTGTGTCCTTATAAGAAGAGGAGGAGACACAGAGCTTACTCTCTTCATGGAGAGGAAAGGCCATGTGAGAACACAGGGAGAAGCGGCCATCCCCAAGCCAGGAAGAGAGCTCTCCCCAGAAACCAACCCTGCACCTTGATCTGGGACTTCTAGCCCCGAGAATGGTGAAAAAATAGATGTTAGTTGTTTAAGCACCCCTAGTCTGTAATACGAGGACAGCCTAAGCAGACCAAGACACTCGCGTTGCTGGGAGGATCAGGAACCCAGCACTTCCCCCTTTCTCCTTCTAGAACCCCAGGTCAGGGCTGTGTTTTGAACCCAGTCTTTTTTTTTTTTTTTTTTAAAGATTTTATTTGTTTATTTGAGAGAGAGAGAGAATGAGAGACAGCACGAGAGGGAAGAGAGTCAGAGGGAGAAGCAGACTCCCTGCTGAGCAGGGAGCCCGATGCGGGACTCGATCCCGGGACTCCAGGATCATGACCTGAGCCGAAGGCAGTCGCTTAACCAACTGAGCCACCCAGGCGCCCTTGAACCCAGTCTTAAGCCAAAGACAATATCAGGAGTAACCTTTCCTTAATCGTATTTGCTTATAATATTACACCTTAGAGGCAAAGGGAAAGTTTTTCATACAAATAAGTTTCATTCAGAATATAAAATCTAGGGGGGCGCCTGGGTGGCTCAGTCGTTAGGCGCTGCCTTTGGCTCAGGTCATGATCCCAGGGTCCTGGGATCGAGCCCCGCGTGGGGCTCCCTGCTCCGCGGGAAGCCTGCTTCTCCCTCTACCTCTCCCGTCCTGCTCATGATATCTGTTTCTCTCTCAAATAAATAAATAAATAAAATCTTAAAAAAAAAAGTCTTTAAAAAAAACATTTTTTAAAAAAAGACACTATAAAAAATTGAATGTGGGGTGCCTGGGTGGCTCAGTCCTTAACGTCTGCCTTCGGCTCAGGTCATGATCCCAGGGTCCTGGGATCGAGCCCCGCATCGGGCTCCCTGCTCCGTGGGGAGCCTGCTTCTCCCTCTCCCACTCCCCCTGCTTGTACTCTCTCTCTCTCAAATAAATAAATAAAATCTTAATAAAAAAAAAGAATATAAAATCTATCTGTTTTTATCCGGGGAAGGACTGAGAAAACAGGAAGTCTCTGGTGAAGATGGAGTTGGTAGAGTAAACTGGAAATAGGAACAGAAAGTGAAGGCCAGCTGGTGGAGGGGAGAGTGTCAGGCTGCAGACCCTCCCTGCTTCGACGTTGTCCCATCCTGTACTCTGAAGTTCACGGGAATGCAAACAAATAAAAATGGTATAATAAGTATTTTCTATCCTTCTTGGTCACATATGAACCTTAGCAAGGACTGTAGTAATGAGGTGGGAGAAAAAAAATTTCATTCATCCTGCACGGTCTCCCTGACTTGGTCAGTGGCATCCCCAGACCTGTACCCTGATTCAGCGTTTCAGAGTGTCCTCACCACCACCCTCAGTGCCCTGTACCCAAACTCGACGTTAGGCTGGTCTGTGAGCTCAGATTTAAAAACCTTAAACCACCACCTGGACAGATGCAGACACGGGCTGGGTCCTGAAGACACGGTTGAAGAAGGAAGGCTGGATAAGGAGGACCTGCGGATACTGTAAAAGTCCACTGGGGAAGAATTAATTATACCTCTTTCCCAAGACCCCTAGGCTCTTAGGGTGGTTTCTGGTTTTTTATACTCAAACCCCACTGGGGACTCGAGTTACTCATCGTGAGCTTGTCCTGGATGAGGCAGCAGATTGACTTAGTGATGTGGGAGCCAAGGAACATTCCAGAGCCATTCCAGGCTGATTTTCCCACAGGGGTACTAACTGGGCTCTACTGATGGCGCCACCCGGTGTGGCCCTCCCATTCCCAGGGTAGGGAGGTGACAGCTCTTGCTCTCAGACTCACCAGGAAGTAAATTCAGCATTGCTTTTTCTCTTGACATCATTTCCGAATCAGCTTTCTCTTAGTTTTGAGCCCGAGTTGTGAGTAAAAAAGCCATCAGGCTGAGGAGCCTCAGCTGGCAGAGCCCGTGCCTAGGAAACTAGCTCCCCACAAGGCAGGGCAGGCTGTTGAGCGGCGACCAGCACAGTGTGGCCGCATTGTGACATTTGATTGTGCTTCGTGGCCCTCCAGACGTGGCCGCCCTTCCCTAGGCACAGCAGCAAGCAAGGCTGTGATCCTGGTTTAGCATCAGGGTCGCTCAGCCCCACACACCGCCCTGGGGGTGGTAAGGACAAGGCAGCCGGAGGACTGCAGCCAAGGCAGGCAGGAAGGCACAGGTGTACACCAGCGGCTGGTCTGAAACCCAACAGTACCCACTAGGCGATTAGAGGCCCCGCCTTCCAGAGGACCCCGAGGTGGCCCTCGACTCCCATTCTGTTGTTTCTCCTTCCCTCTTTTACCCCAGAATTCAGCTGTGTAGCAATGACAAGACACTGAGGGGCAGGCCTCTCTCCGTGTTCCTGGTGCCGAAAGACGAATGTTGCTTGCTTACGTCTTGATTATTTTATTTCATGAACGTTTTATGAGCATGTATTAGTGCATGGCATTACGACGTAGGCAAAAGATACATGTAGTTCACCTGCACTGAGAGACATTAAAAGAGGTTGCTTTACATAGAACAACAAATCAGGAAGTTCTCAACCTGTGAAGATTACTTTTTCTGAATGTGGAAAGTATATATGTATAGTATGAAAAATGTATTCACTCTGTGAGAAATTCAAACAACTCAAAATGTGGAAAATAAAAAAGAGAACTACCCCATAATGCCTCCCTCCAGGTATAGCCACAGTTACAAAGTATATCTTTAAAACCTATTTTGGGGGTACCTGGGTGGCTCAATTGGTTAAGTGTCTGCTTTTGGCTCAGGTCATGATCCTGGGGTCCTGGGATCGAGCCCCGTATCAGGCACTCTGCTCGGCGGGGAGCCTGCTTCTCCCTCTGCCCCTGCCTGTCACTCCGCCTACTTGTGCTCTCTCTCTCTGACAAATAAATCAACAAAATCTTAAAAAAAAAACAAAACTAATATACTTTGGAACAACAATTTGGGAGCTTTCTGAAAACAGAAAATGTTAAACATTCAGAGGACGGGAAAGCATTGTCATTCCAGTTAAAGAAAATAATCTTAAAAACCTCCCCAGATTTTATTTTAATATTTCACTAGAAATGATTATTGGTTAACTCATATGTGAGATGTGTATCAAGAGCAGCTCTTGAGAGGTCAGGCACGTTACCCACAGTCCTGCTGGGATGGAGTGTGCTCTCCCAGCTGAGTCCGTGAGGCTGTGTCTGAATCATTCTGCTCTGTGATTGCTCACTCAGGTCATGCCACACGCTGCAAGAGACCTTCTAAAACACAAGTCTGCACAGCACCCTCAAGCTTGAAATCGAAGAGCTGATTTCCCTTGACCAATAAAGCAAACACTGGACGTGATGGCATCTAGTTTCCTGAAGTCTGAGAGACGCTAGCAATGCTGGACTCTGAGTGGCAACACATTGATCTGAAGGGGCAAGAGGTTCCCTTATCCACAGAGCCGGCTGAGAAGGATGCACAGATGTGCCGAGTGGGTTCGGAACTTCCCCCACTAAAGATACCACCTAAATAATGACGAGCGGGACATTTAAACAGAGATCATATTTGGAATAGTTTTGTAAACCATCTTAAGGAATGCCTTTATTCTCTCTGTTCCATCTTTCTAGAATGCTTTTCCTCTGTTTGCCCGTCAAAATCTTATCCGTTCTTTAAACCTGAGCTTCGGTCTTGTCTTCGGCATAGAGTCGTTGGTAATAATAATTTTTCCCTTGTTCTTTTTGTTTATACACTTGTGGCAGCACTGTGACTACAGTGAATTGTTAATTTACCCATTTCTACCCTTAAGAGCAAACTTCTTAAAAGCAAAAATTATTTATCTCTATAGATACTACATGGTTATTAGTTCAGTTACGGATAGGAAGAAGTTCAATAAATACATATTGAATGAATACATCTAGCAGTTTCCACAGAGAATAAGAATAATTACTTTGACTTAAAAACAAAAGAATAATTACATTGACTGCAATAGTTGGACGCGTCCACAGAGACAATTTTTCTGGCACTAGTGTCCAGAAAATAGGAAATCCACGGTCCACATTTCTTGGTGTCCCTGCTATCATTTATACCTGCTTCTCCACACTGCTGAGTCATGGAGCAAATCTTTTCTACTTTATTACCGCTTTTACCTTTCTTCCTCATGACTGATAATCCATTGGCCAAGCTAAATGTCCATTGTCTTTTCATTTGCTGTTTGCTTTCTTCTTCCAATTGTGCCACCACCACTCTGATTTTGGCCTGCCTATTAAGATTCATGCTCCCAACTGTAGGGCCTTTTTTCTCCTTTGCACAGATACCTTTTTAAGCAAGGATCATACTTCTTTGGTAGCTTTATTACAGTTCAGTAACACCCGGGTATCTATTTTCCTTATTGGAAAAACAGCATGGCCAATGGATTCAGCACTGACTCCATATTCAATGACTAAGGATCCTAATTTGAAATATCACCTGTTTCAAACCTGATGTTTGACATACAAGAAATCTGAGATCCCACCTGAGAAGAAACGATAGGCAGGCCAGCAAAGCAGCTTCTATTGAGTTGCAGAGTTCTCCCTTCAGAAGATATCAAGCTAATGTACTTTCGTCTTCCACTCTTTACTCCAATTTGCTTATCAGGCAACCATCGGTTTTATCATTGTTCCTTCATTTGGAGACAGAACTATTAAGTTTTGGTCAAGCCCTATGATTCATTTCCTTACTTTCAAGCAAGGTCATTGCGGTACCCATTCAGAGGTCTGCCAAGTGCTGCCCCTGGGGGGAGGGGATGCAGCCTGTGTCCTCTCAACCTAAAAGAGCTTTGGTGGGGCAATGAGTCATTAATCCCCTAATGCCTTTTCCAAGTGCAGTTAAAGCTTACAGTTGGTTAAGTGATGGGACAAGGTGTGGAATGCAGGTTGGCACTAATCTAGGGGAAAGAAGTACATTTCCTTTTCCAAAGTAAAATATTTATTTTAATTGGCTCACAATAAATA
The DNA here is from genome assembly GCF_003265705.2 of Callorhinus ursinus. Classification (NCBI taxonomy): domain Eukaryota; kingdom Metazoa; phylum Chordata; class Mammalia; order Carnivora; family Otariidae; genus Callorhinus; species Callorhinus ursinus. The sequence goes on along the minus strand of NW_027397073.1, from coordinate 6,660,782 downwards.
GTAGGGTGATTGTAACTAACAAAAGAGAAGTGCACTTTGGAGAACAGGCATAGTAGAACAAAGGGGAAAAAAGTGCATAGAGATGGAAAAATTTTGCATCAATCTTTTTTATGACTTAGAGCAATTTTATAGGATTATAAAATTTGCTGGAATTAGTAGCTTAGTAGAGTAATTTTGAATCACAGAATTTCAGAGCTAGAAGGTAATTTACAAAATAAGATTCAACCCCCTCCCATATTGTAGATGAAAAAAAAATGAGGTCAAAGTGTTGAGACAGGATAAGTTTCTCAATTCCTTTTGTGTATCTGTGATTGAAAAGTTTGGGTGAATCACAAATCTTGATTGCCATAGCCTCTAGAATGATCTACAAACAGAGAAGAAGCTGCACCTTTCCTAAGACTGCTGGGGTTTGCCCACACTCCGGGTATCTGGGCTGGGTTAAAGGACAGCTCTCCTCATGGTCCTCTGTGCTCCCAAAGAGGCATCAAGGTTATCAGGACTTCTAGATAGGTGGGAGTTTGGGCTCTCCAGACCCTTCTGCATCTCTCAAATGTTCAGGTTGGTTTTGAGCTTCCCAGGGTTCCAGAGATGCTCTGGAGATTTGGAATGTGGTACAGAGGTATGGAGGTAATTCTTAAGACAAATACTTGTAAAACATAATAATGTGACTCTTCTGCTTAAAAGTCTTTAAAAGCTCTTCCTTGCCAACACTGATGTTTTATTTTTTTTTAATTTTTAAAAAGATTGTATTTATTCATTTTAGGGAGAGAGAGAGAGAGAGAGCGTGTGCGCATGCAAGCAGGAATGGGAAAGGGGCAGAGCGAGAGGGAGAAAGAACCTGAAGCAGATTCCCCGCTGAGGACAGACCCCGACCCGGGGCTCGATCCCACAACCGCGAGATCATGACCTCAGCTGAAACCAAGAGTCAGATGCTCAACCAACTGAGCCACCCAGGCTCCCCAACACCAGTGTTTTAAAATGTAGGTCTTATGATTATTTGGGTATGGTGAGGCCAACAGATCAGCAATTGCCGTTGAACTCACAGTTCTCAAGAGGAGAGGCCTGCCTCGCCATGCAGGGCAGGTCGGTCCAGAGCGAGTGGGAGCCATGGTGGTGGGTGGGCAGGAGCTTTTATGGTGGTTTCCTCAGGAAAGGCCAGGCCAGGCAGGTTAGCAGGCTTAGAATTGGCTTGTTTGAATAATTTCAGTGGGCTCTGGGGTGCAGAGGCTATGTCTCGTCGTTGGTACCTGCCCTTCGGGTCATGAGGGCAGAGTCATATAGCCTGGGCTGTAGGAGCCACAGAGAGCAGGTGGTGGGTGGGGGTGCTCGGCTTGTTGGTTTGTGTGGGAAAGGTGAGCTTGTGTCAGTCAGCAGGACTTAGGTGCCAGAGCATCAAGAATTCAGAAAATAGAGTTGATACAGCTGGTGTTTACAGGAAGGGGCAGGTGCTCTGGAGCAAGAGGGTGCTGGTGCCCATGTGTGGCACCCCGTGGGCAGCACGTGAGTAGACTGAGCCTTAATCTACTAAATGAGGGGAATCCTGCTTTAAAGAAACCTGTTAGTCTTCATTTAACAGTTTTGTAAGCTTGTTTAGCCATAACATTCTTTTGAAAAACATAACATACAGTTTTAAAGGTATCTCGAATATGGTCTTATAGACGTAGAATCTGGACTTTGCTTTGGCCACAATCTGGCATCATCTTTTCTCATGGGGTTTCTAGTAAGAACCATCCAGGCCGGTTTAATTAGGGTCAACATAACGAGCTTTCCTCTTTCCTGCCTCTAAGCTCTGCACAAACCGGTTTCCCCCTTACTCAGGAGTGTACCTCGTGCTCTGCCCCTAATGCAAGGCTTTCGAGCACCAGCTTCTCTGTGAAGTCCTTGCCAAGCTTCCCAAACCCACAAATAAATGCTGCGAACCATGTGCTGGGCACTCTTCTAAGCACTTCAACATATTAACTTACTTAGTCATCGTGATAGTCCTGGAAGACAGGCACTACTTGTATCCCTATTTTATGGATGAAGAACTGGAGATGCAGAGATGTTGAGAGACTTGTCCAAGGTCACAAAGCTAAAGCTATTCAGGATGTCATTGGCATTGCCTTAATGCTATTTGAATATTCTGTGCTATTAATTGATTAATGCTGTTTGAAATTTCTTTGGGGATTAGGTGGGTACCCTCTGATAGACGTGTGTACGTTAATGTGTACTTTAAACCAGAGGGAAGGAGTCTCTCTCTTTTAACATTCTGGAACTTTATTTAGACTGTTCATTCATAATTTGTTCAGAATCATTTAAAAGGAATTTTAATTTACAGCTTACTTTGGCTTAGCAAGTTGATTTTCTGAGTCCTTCCTCTGAGAGAGTATCAGTTCACCAGTAAATAGGAATGCAGGGAAAATTTTAAAACCACTTAAAAACGCACTTTGTAATACTAGCTTTTATACATGCACAATATCGTACTACTAACTCAGTCTTATATACTAATTATGGTGAACATTTTCAGAACTGTCTCACAATAAGGGTTCACCCAGGAAAACAGGACCAGTAGGAGATAGATACTAAGAGATTTATTGCAAGGAATTGGGTTATGCGATCGTGGGGCCAGCTGGTCACATCTGAAATCCACAGGGCAAGCTGGGAATTCTGGAACATTCTGAAGGCACTGTTGCCAGCCAGAATGTCTTCTTCAAGGAAGCCTCAGTCCTGTTCTTAAGGTCTTTCAACCAACTGAATCAGGCTCATCCAGATTACCTAGGAGAACCACCCTGAATAAGGTCAACTGATTATGGATTTGATTCACATCTACAAAACACCTTCACAGCAACCTCTGAACAGCTGTTTATATAAGATTTTTATTTATTTACCATTTGAGAGAGAGAGAGAGAGAGAGCAGGACAGAAGGGCAGTGGGAGAGAATCCCAAGCCGACTCCACGCTGCGTCTGGAATCCAACACCGGGCTCAGTCTCACGATCCTGAGATCGTGACCTGAGCTGAAAGCAACAGTCAGCTGCTTAACCAACTGAGCCACCCCGTCACCCCTAGACTGGTGTTTGATCAGATAACTAGAACCATAGTCTTACCAGGTTCACACATCGAAGGACTGTCCATCACAAGAACCTTTGGTAAGCACCATGTTGTCTCTTTTATGTTCCTATTTGTATTTGAAAAGAATAAGTAGTTTCTTTAGAAATATCCTATAGAATACATAAGAGGTTTTAATCATTTAAATGAGCTTCCCATCAGTTGGCCTGAGGCATGTGACACTGCTTTTCTGTCATCTTCTGATCCTTTTCTGCTCAGGCCTCTCTCTTCATGGTCCGGGCGTAAGTATCGCTAATTTCTATTAACACTGAGCCTCAGTGACCTTACAGGGAAAAGGGAATCCTTACAGGTCCAGCCTCCTCGGGCTGATTGGAGGGACTGAGAGAGCCAGAGGGGTCACCGGGCGGGTGTGAGCGAGCGCACACGCAGAGCCATGCCCTCCTGTAGTGCTGCTATTGTCCTCGTTTCCGTCTGGTTGAGGTCTTCTGCCCTTGAGTGACGGAGGTTTTCTGCAGGAGCCATCCAGAGGCTCTGATGTTACATTCAGAAAAATTTAAAAAATTGGCACATTTATCGATTCCTGTCAAATGTAAGCTGTACCATTTTCCAAGTCTTGTTTTCCAGGAGTTATCGTTCCGAGGCTCTAGAGACTCACAGCCCTGGCGGGTGGTCCGCTGTGCTGAAATTTGAAAATTTCCTGTAATTTTGCTGCCAGGCCAGGTGGGTGGCCTGTCCGAGGGAGGAGACTTTAACTGAGTATGAGACTGAGTCTGTTCAAAGACCTGCCTAGGCATGAAGCCAGTTTTTCTAAGTAGCTTCCTTTTGACGTAAACACGTGTTTTATTATCATCTTGTTATGGAGGAAGATACTAAGAGGCAGAGAAAGGGTGCCTTCTCCAGTTTTGGCTCCAGAATTAATGATGCGATGATGCTCCAGATGTCTAGGCCCTCACCTGCCTGGCTGTGGATAAAACTGGCTCTTACTGAACACTAAACGTGCTCTCCTTTCTCAGTAGGCACCAAGACAGAATCCCAGGTGGGTCGGTCAGGAAAAACGCTGATTTTCTTCCCAAATTCTTTTCCCCTGGCACTCTTGGCAATGGCAGGAAAATAAGATTCATTTGTCAGCAGTGACATTTTCCTCATTTGCTTTTAGAAGAGTGCAGCAACTTTTCTTCTGCAGAACAAAGTGGAAGTCGCTGCCTGTAAACAGAAGGCAAGGGCTTGCTGCATTACCAGAGGAATCTCTTTGTAGAAGTGCTCTGAGCTGGCTGGAGGCACCAGAGGGGAGGGGTGTGGTATGGTAAGTGATAAGGAGGATCACCTCCAGAAACTGTCCACGGCCATCTGGTACATGCTGTTGTCCCACACGGAGGAAGAGTTTGTCTTACGTTACAAAGTCTTGAAGAAGATCTCCCACCTCAGAGCTGTTCACTGTGTACGTGGAGCCTACATGGTGGGTCCCCTTCTGCTACAGGTGCCCTTCCTGACTCACATTTCGGCATCACTTGAGAGACCGTGAAGCTCTCAGGTGTGACCACTTATATCTGCTCCCTTGGGATCTCTGCCCTTCCTAGAGGGAGGTTCAAGATCATGACCTGATCTGACATGGCAGGTGCTCAGCCAATGCTGGCAGAATCAGTCAATTTGTGGATCTACTGCAGTAGGTTTGGATGGAATGGTTGGAGAAATTAACTTCTTAGTACTTAAAGCTACTAGAAACAAGGATCGGAAATGGTTGTCCCAGGTGTAGGGCCCAATAATGGAAGAGTGTTTCTGATTTATATGAGAAGAAGATTCGGATGTGCAGCAAGTACTGAGAATCCAAAAAAAAAAAAAAAAAAAAAGAAAAGAAAAGAAATAAGACTCATTTTCTAAGAGAAAGTCACTTCTCCTGTGGTGAGTACCTATTTTATGGATTTTGGGTCCCATTACAATGGAATGATTTACGTTTTGAGATAATGAAAGTATATAATCCCACTTTTCATTTAAAGACTGTTACTTAGGTTAATGACAACCTCCATCTAGGAGCTGGGACTAAGGCTGTGGATTCGGGATTGAGTCAATGTCGTTAAGAAGAGTCTGATGGTAGGTACCGTGGGGAATAATCATGAGATCGAATCATGATAAAGCCACGGTTTTAATTCTAATCAGAACAATCGAAGTGTCAAATCATCTCAATAAGTTTTCAACACTCATACAAATAGGGATGAATTCACAGACTTAGACAATTTCCTGAATTCTAATTCAGAGTTTTACATACATGATTATGGCCCAAGGTCAGTAGATGGAGGAAATATTTTACCACCTTTACACCTTTAGAGCCTTTATCTTGTGTGTGGGTGATGTCTGAACGCCAAAGTGGAACTCTCTTGCCGGCAGCCAATTAGTTCCTGAATTGTAGGGGAAGCTGCTGATTTTCACTGCTGCTTTTTTTTTTTTAACTGACAGATGAAATACTCAACATGTATTCACATATTTAATTCCGGAAACACTGTGAGGAAGTCAGCACCATTTTCTGATTTTAAGAGAGAAAAGTGGAAGTGCAGGGGCATGATCACATTGCAACCGTGTGGCAGCCAGCTGGCCCCAACCCCTGAGCTCAGTAGCCTGCGGTGCACTCGGGTCCCTGGCTGGAGTTCACATCTGGTCTATCAAGATATGTTCTTTCAGGGAAATTCTGAAAATCAGTGTTAGATGCCAGTCACATGTTGATAGCATATCATCCACAAACACAAAATTGGGACATGCTGTGCTTACTTCATTGTTTGAAATCTGCATATAGGAATGGTCAAAATGCAGGGTGGCTTCTGAAACAAAACTCCTAAACCCAGAGAAACAGGATTCATCACAAACTCAGGACAAACAAACCTTGGTGATGTGGGGGGTTGGGGGACCCAGACTGCCCCTGATCCCTGGCTGTAGCTTGATTTTCTCCCTCCGCTTACAAATACTCCTTGACTTACAGTGGAGTATTTGCCTTGGGATGAAAGCATTTCTGAGCCTTTTGGTATTTGTTCCAATTCAGCCAGGCATTATTGACATTTTCCTGGAAATTGCACAATATTCTTTCATTTCTTTTAACACTGGGATGTGTTTCATATGAGAAGACTCACCGTGTTTTTTTTTTGTTTTGTTTTTAAGTTTCTGTATCTTCTCCCACCCTCCAAGTTTGGATGAATAAATATGAAAAGAAAGATATGAGGATATAAAATATAGAAAAATGACATGGATGTATTAGCCACGCCTAAATTAACTCATGAAGCATCTTGAGGTGTGAGTCCCACTGGGCTAGGTTGTATTCGTGCAGTGCAGTTCGCTGCATAGGAATTGTTTATTTTTCTGGAATGCATGTAGGAACCAAAAACAAAGGGTACTAAATAATAATGATTAATATAAACATAAGAACAGCTTCTAAATTCCGGGTTGGTTATAATATCCTGGATGAGAGTTCCAGCAAATCTAAACAGCTGGCAGCAGGAATTTTCTATCAGTTTAGAAATACAGTCCGAATGGTTCATCACATCAAGGGAGGTTACCCAGTAACACACTGAGGCAAAGTTCACTTGAAGAAGGAGGAAGAGTCATCTTGAGAGGGTTTGCTTTCAACATTGATTGGCGTGGAGCTCAGGCACAGCGACAGCCAGCTTGCCACTTGGTATTAAATGATTCACTCCATCAGTGACAGAGGGCATGGAAATTGTGTCATACCCAGAGAGTACAAGTGGAGCTTTCTTAGGATGCAGAAATGCAGGACCAATGTGGGCATTTAATAATATCATGAGTGGAGGGGTTTCAGTAAGGGTGAAAATACCTCCCACAAAGTCTCCTTGTCAAGGTTGCTGACATGATTGCATGCTTAACAAGAGTTCACTAATGATTGACATGCACTGTACAAATGAAGAACCTTGGGTGGCCAACATAAGTCTGAAACAATAGTCGATCTCAATAGAATCCAAAAAAAAAAAAAAGCAAATAAAAATGGAAAGTAATTTTCCATCTGGCAGAGATTGAAAAGGGACGATAATGGTTAGTGTCTGTGAGGGCATCAGGAAATATCAGCTCACACCTGTGTGGTGCATGTATGAACTGATAAGAAACTCATCTACTGCCTTCTCAGAAATATTAATATATAAATATATATATATAGCAGTATTAGTTAAAGCTATAATTTATTATTTTTATTGCCCAGGAACTACAAATGATAGGAGCTTATATATCCTCATAGTAGGAAAATGGTATAATGGTTTATGGTATGTCCCTACAATAAAATGCACTGTAGAGATTACCAATGAGAGTACAGTTAGAAGAACAGTCAAGGCCTAATAAGGATGCTCAGAGTATATTTGTGGTGGGAAGAATAATGTTCCCTCAGAAGGCGTCTGTGTCTGTTTCTGGAACCTGGGCACCTGTTCTGTTGCATGGTAAAGGGGAATTAAGGTTTCAGATGGAACTATGGTGGCTAATTAGTTGAACAGGAGTTGGGGGGATTATCTTGGGCCCCATGGAATCACAAGGGTCTTTATAAGTGAAAGAGGGAGGCAGGAGAGTCCAAGTCAGGGTGATTCAGGGTGAGAACAGCTCCGCTGACCGGTGCAGGCTGCAAAGATGGAAGGGGCCACAAGCTGAGGACTGCAGCTGCTTACAGAACCTGGAAAAGGCGAGAAAATGGATTCTCTCTTAGAGTCTCCAGAAAGGAACAGGGCTCTGCTGACACCTTGGTTTTAGGCCAGTGAGATCCGTTTCTGACTTTTGGCCTCCAGAACTGTTAACAGAATAAATTTGTGTCGCGTCATCAAGTGGATGGTAATTTGTTATGGCAACAATAGGACATTAATACATTGTTAAGTGAAAAATGTCTAGTTTTGTAACATGTGCACTGAAAGATGAGTTAAAAACACACACACACACAGGGGCGCCTGGGTGGCTCAGTTGGTTAAGTATCTGCCTTTGGCTCAGGTCATGATCTCGGGGTCCTGGGATGGAGCCCCGCATTGGGCTCCTGCTCAGTGAGGAGCCTGCTTCTCCCTCCCTCTCCCTCTGCCACTCCCCCTGCTTGTGCTCTCTCTCTCTCTCTCTGTCAAATAAATAAAATCTTACACACACACACACAGGGCAGAAGAGACTGAAATGTTATACAAAATAGCTAAATTAACCATGGTTCTATCCAGGATGTGGTAATGTTACAATTGACATATTATTTTTGTATATTTTATTGTCTGTATTTTCTGCAGTATAAATGTAATACTTCGTTACAAGAAAAAATGTTATTTAAAAATGTTGTAGAGATCATTCAGTTCATGTTGCTGCAAGCTCTATTGTAAATTTGAGGTATGAATCCTTTACAGAAAAGCTTTTGTTTGTCATTCATTTTAAGATGGAGATGGTGCTTTGGGGATCTTTTTTCTTGTAGGATAATATTTTTCCCAAATTATAGACAACTGGTCATTGATGGTCATGTAGAAGCCCAGATAAATATCTTTCACTAAACGGTAATCACCAGATTTTTCAGTACGTTGCTGGGAAATACTTTTTACTATTCCAAGTGTAGTCCCATATTTTGATAATGTTCCAATTCAGTCTTTAAATGTTTATTGAATTCTTCTTGTGTACTGAGCACAGAGTCTGCTTGTTGAAATATTGCATAGCCACATGACAGTGATGATTATACTTTGTAGGAGAATTGAAAACAATGATTATCCTCTGTTCCATGAAAAAGCAGAACAGAAAAGTCCATGTACCTCTAATTACACATTTATAAAAAGAAACATTGCAAGATTCTCTTTATTTTCATTACACCTGTCAGTAAAATTTCCAGGCACTGCAGGCCACAGCATAGGGACCATGGTTTTCTCTGGAAGGCCAATAAAAACAATAAAAATGCCTAAGAACAATACTAGTGGTTGACGTTGAGGGTCTAATATTAATATCAGCTAGGATATATTGAATAATTATTACTTTTAAGGGCTATATTCATGGCAGGTGCCGTTATTATTCCAACATTTTCAGCTGAGCCCTATAGAAGTAACTTGTTCAATGTCACACAGTTGATCACTGGAGAAGCAAATTAAACCAAATTCAAGTCTTCTGATTCTAAAGCCTATACTGTTAATCATGATCATTCTCATTATTCTTTTTTAACGATTATGTTATTTTTGTAGCTGATAAGTAACAGATAAGTAACCCTACAACTCTCTGCAAGGAGTGCTTATAGCAAAATGGTTTTGGGCACTACCAAACTGGGGTTCTTGTGCTACCTCTATAAGATAGCACATGACTTATAAATACTCACTAGTCGCTCATTCATAATTTTATCAACTTAGTAAGTGAGCACTCTATGCAGAAAAAATGGTAGACAGAGCTCATGAACTTGGAGGGAGGGAAGTGAAATGTAGATGTCAACCCAACCAGATGGCCTCCCTGGGAGCTGTGCCGCCGTGGCTTGACCAGTGCGCAGGAGGCCGGTGAGTCTTGACCCTTTGCTTCTGTCTACATTCAACAGACTGGCACCCTGAAGAAATACTGAATTTTAAGAAGTCCTCCCAGTATTATCTTATACTCTTTCTCTTAAATGGGTGAGTCTTTCTTATAAAAAACAAGAAATCGGGAAGCACTTTGTGGAGAAAAGAGAGCTTACCAACCGCTGTGTCCGGGGAGAAGCTGTTTCCTGCCTAATGGTTTGAATTACCTGTTCGAGCTCCCCGATGTCCCTGCAGTGGCCCTTGGGCAGACTCAAACTTTTGAGAAGCTGTCTCCTCTGTTCTGTCATGGGAACCTAAATTGGCTGTTTTGTGGAGTCAAAGTGTAGGACCCCACAGCCATTGGCTTTCCCTTCTGTCTGGATTGTGTTTTCATTTGTTGTTGTTGTTGTTGTTAAGATTTTATTTTTTAAGTCATCTCCACACCTAACATGGGGCTCGAATGCACAACCCCGAGATCAAGAGTTGCACGCTCCACTGACAGAGCCAGCTAGGCGCCCCTGGATTGTGCTTTCATCTTTGCTCTCAAAATCCTACCCATTCTTCAGTCGGTGCTCACATGGAAGACTTCCTGCCCTCCATTAACTCGTTCGCTACTTCCCTCTTTCTCTCCCTCCTTGTTGCTCCACATAATCTGTCCCCACCTCTTACTTGCCTGGAGCAGCTCATAGGCTTGGGAGGCAGGTTCAGGTTACGGCTCTGAGTCTCACTGAGTCGAGATGCTGGGCAGATTTCCTTATTTTAGGAGCCTCAATTTCCTCATCTATGAAACAGGAAAGATAATACCAATCTCACCATGTGTGTCAAAATTAAATGAGATATGTATATAAATCATTTGATATGGCATCTACCAAACAATAGGGACTCAATAATCTATCACATCTCTCCTTTTTACCACTGTTTTAATTTAGCTGCTGGTTATTTAATAACATTTTGATTCACGGGGGTGTTGAGACTGCATTTTAAATTAACCTTGAATTTCCCTGAACCAAAGATAGTGCCTTGGGTGTACCAGGCATCATAAGGTATTGTTGAGATCAGTTGAGTTGGTCAAGAGAGAAACAGAGAAGAAATAAAAGGCACATAATCAACAGTCTCTGTGTCCATTTCTCACTCTGCAATTAAGAACGTTGATTCAGGGGCGCCTGGGTGGCTCAGTCGGTTAAGCGTCTGACTCGTGATGTCAGCTCAGGTCATGATCTCAGGGTTGTAAGAATGAGCCCCAAGTGGGGCTCCACGCTCAGCGGGAATTGTGCTTAAGAGTCTCTCCCTCTAGGGCGCCTGGGTGCCTTAGTCATTAAGCGTCTGCCTTCGGCTCAGGTCATGGTCCCAGGGTCCTGGGATCGAGCCCCGCGTCGGGCTCCCTGCTCAGCGGGAAGCCTGCTTCTCCCTCTCCCACTCCCACTGCTTGTGTTCCCTGTCTTGCTGTGTCTCTCTCTGTCAAATAAATAAATAAAATCTTAAAAAAAAAGGATTCTCTCCCTCTCCCTCTGCCCCTGCCCCCACCCTACACACACACACACACACACACAGACACACAGACAGACACACAGACACACACACACACACTCTCTCTCTCTCTCTCTCTCTCTCTCTCAAAAAGAAAAAATAATGTTGATTCAGCAGGTGTCAAGGCCTAAATACCAAGAGAAGAGATGTTTTCAACCAGGACTATGGTGTACTGAGTCCTAACAGTTCTTATGTTACCCCGTTACTGGAAAGAATCTCAGCATCATTGTGGCCCTACACCAAAAGCATTAAAATTCTGTTTCCTTTTCTTTTGTTACATAGGACATTAGTGTGACAACTGGCAAAACTATTACAAGATTCTCTAGGATAGATAATAGTACTCTATCAATACTCCTTCCCTGCTTTTGATAATTGTAATGTGGTTAGTTAAGACTAAAATATTTAGGAGTAGGGAGTCATTATGTCTGCAACTTACTTTCCAACTGTTCAGAAAAAAATGTGCTATACCTACTAAGACAGAGAGAATGATAGGGCAAATGTGATAAAATTTCAATATTGGGGAATCCACTTGACGGCTATATGGGTATCCCTTGTACTATTATTGCAACTTTTCTGTAAGTCCGAAATTATTTCAAAAGAAGATTTTTTTTTTAAAGCTCTTTGAGGGGCAGCTGGGAGGCTCAGTCCATTGTGTCTGCCTTCGGCTCAGGTCATGATCCCAGGGCCCTGAGATAGAGCCCCGCATCGGGCTCCCTGCTCAGCGGGGAGCCTGCTTCTCCCTCTACCTCTGCTCCTCCCCCTGCTTGTGCTCTTGTGCTCTCTCTCTCTCAAATAAATAAATAAAACCTTAAAAAAAAAAAAGCTTTTTGAGATCACATGTTTGCATCCTCCTGACTTAGAGCCAGAAGAGGGAGTTACCAGACCAAAATATAGTTCTGTTTCTCCTCTAAATGAAAATGTATGCTTGTATGAATTTCACAGCCTGGTAAATGATGCTAATTATGTCATCGGGAAGCCTGATTCAGAACTACGGAGACAGATCTGTAAGGTAGCAGGCATTTCTGATGCTTCTCTGGAATTGGAGCTCACCCTCCCAGATTCCACATTAATAGATGCCGTCCAGGAGTTCCCTCTTCTTCATCAATCAGGGATAAGTACCAAGGCTTTGCCTGACCAGCGATGTCTGACATGGGTGTGTTCACAGTCAGGAGACACAGTCACCTTGGGAAAGACCAGCTTTGACAAGGCTTTAATGACATGCTTGCTTAATGGACTAGCGCAGGGCTGGGTCATTTTCCAGAGCAGTGGTCAGGAGTTTTTGACTCTGTAACAAAATTGTTCTTGGATGGAGTAAGGAGGGTAAGGAATATCACAACAGATTGATCACACTTTCATGGAAAATAGAAGATAAACATTGGAACAGCTCTTTCTAAATGTGTTCTAAATTGTGTGTTTAATCAATAAAATTGGCTTTTCCATGATTATCCTTGTGATATTACTGGTCTGTCAGATTTTTCTCCCACAGCAGATCAAGGACTCAGGAAATGACATTAACAGCTCACAGCCTGAATCTAAGCTGTAATCAAGCTAAAAGTCAAGCATTTCTGCCAGACCCCTCGGGGAAACCTTTTCTCATGAGTAGCTCCAGAAAATAAGGGAGAAGAGAGTTGGGCCAAACTTGGTGTGATAGAAACGTCCTAGATTGTAGATTCATAGAGAAAGGATTTTGACTCGAGTCGCTGGCTATCACTCAGCGTCCAGCTCAGCCCTCATCCTGTTACATCTCAGAAGCTCACTGGCCTTTTGCATGCATCTACCTTCCAGGTGAGGGCCTCACGTCTGGGGACTAAACACAGAAACCACTAATTTTACAAATCTGGCGTGACACTGGAAGCAAAAGGAAGCAATTTTGAGGAACCATCTCAGAAGTGTGACTTCGACAGGTGGGTGAGGGTGTAGGTGTGTGGGTTGTGTGTGCAGGGTGTGTGGGTTAGGAATGCATGCGTGCAAGTGTGGGTGCGCGTGTGGGGTGTGTGGGGGTGTAGGTGTGCGTGCACGCACGTACGTGCTCCCCCATCATCGGATCGCAGAGTGTCTCACAGAGCATGTGCACGGAGGGTGGGCCCTCTGAGGTCACGGCCGTGCAGGACTGGCTCAGTGGAGGACAAGTGCACTGGGCACTGGCCTTCCGGGAGCCCAGCTGACCTCGCTGGAGGGAGCACCATGGCAGCAAAGAGCCTTTATACAGCACCTGAGCTTGGGAGAGGAGCCAGAGAGGAGGATGGCTCAGGGATATGTACTTGATTATCTGTGCGACAGATGCCTTCGGGAGATTTCCAGTTTTCAGGGGGACGGAGATCCGGCAGTAATGAGTGGTGGGAGAAGCCGAGAAATGGTCTCTGTATTACTTCATTTTTTGACAGTGTACATAAAGTTGTGGATTAATTGGAAGATTACTTGCGTTTTTTACCTTGCTAATTTATAAGGATGGTTGTATTTTTAAAATCTCAATTTAACTTAACAATTTAGGTGTACATCAAAATCACCTAGAGAGTTGTGAAAATACATATGCCATGATCCCATCCTTTGAAAGCCAGCTTTCAGGACTTGGGATGAAATCAAAATAGTTATAGTTAAAATATTTTAAGGAGATCTTAGCATTTATCTCTTTGTTGAGGATTAACAATAAGCAATATAATCCTATTATATAATATGACATTTATTATTATAATTGTATATTTGTGCTTTCCTTCAAGTCTATAGTTATAATAAAATGTAACAGATGAATCATAAAAGGAAATCATAAGTAATTATAACATTGTCTTGTATTTGCTTTGCACTTTGAAATTTTTCAAAGCCGTTTACAACCATCACCCTGGTTTGTTCCTACAACAATTACCGATGAGAGGAGTCAAAAATCCTTGGGCTGTTCCTCAGAAGAGAGACATCATGGGGATAAGATAAAGCTTTATGCAAGGTACAGGCCTAGGGACAGTCTTATGGGAACAGATCCAGGTAAATACGTGGACTGTGGGCTGTGCTTAAAGGTAGTGTGGTTCTGGGCATTCACCTGGCTTTTAGTAGAGATTGTCCCCGATTAGCGACCTGCTTGTGTCAAACTCTTTTATGGGAAAGTTATAGTCATTATAGTTATGATGTTCTTGTGTTCTATAATTTAAAAGTATTTCCCAAACCCCTACACCTGCAGTCTCCTGTAATTTCCACCTTGCAATTAACACCTTTTGAAATCAATTCACTTAAGAATCTGCCCACAAAAGTTGGTAATCCGGGTCCGCCAGATGGAAACCAGCTTGCCCAGGTGACCTCCATGTACATCAGAAAGTCCAGAACTAATTGAGGATAGCAGCTTTGCCCATTTAGAGTATTTTAGTCCTTGTATTTTTAATAAGATTTAGAAGTATCTGCAGTTCCATTATTCCTCCTGGGAGTTGCTTGGCTGAGACAGATACTCTTATCACAGACTTTGCATGTTGTTGAAAATGCTCCCCTAGAATGGAAATGAATTGGACTATAATTTATAGATTTGGAGATGAATATTTTTGGATTCAACTTGTTCATTTCCTGTGAATATTCCCAAGGGAAAAATCAACAGACTTTGGACATACAATCAGAATTGCAAGGGGATAATCATCGTTTAATCTTTTCTTTTTAAAATTTAAAAGCATTTGGCCAAATATAGTTTTGCTTCCATTATCAGTAAAGTCATGACACTCAGTTGGTGTTATTTTATGTACACAAATCAACACAACCGATGATATATTACTTGGTACTTCTCTGTGTCACCCGGTACAAATTTAGTAATTCTACTTTTAAGAGGAAAGGTTAGGGGTGCCTGGGTGGCTCAGATGGTTAAGCATCTGCCTTCGGCTCAGGTCACGATCCCAGGGTCCTGGGATCAAGCACCACATCGGGCTCCCGGCTCAGCGGGGAGCCTGCTTCTCCTTCTGCCTCTGCCTCTCTCCCTGCTCGTGCTCTCTCTCTGTATCTCTGTGTCTCAAATGAATAAATAAAATCTTTAAAAAAAAAAAAGAGGAAAGGTTAGTATTTTGGTGTAGAAACAATACAGTTAAGCTTCAGCAGTGGAGGCATAAGTACACACACGCACACACGCACACACACGCACATGCACCCCACACACCACACACGTATACACACAGTAAACACAAGCACTGCCTCCCTGCTTCCCCATCTGATCCTCCTGATTCTACCACTAAATGTCTTGTATCTGTTTACCTCCCCACCTTCTTAGGGCCACCCTTCTGGAGCCCCGTACCACTTCCTGATCACATGTGGATCTCCCTACTTCTATTCTTGCTGAGCTCCCACCCCACTCCTTTCCACAGTAGCCAAAATATTTTTTTCCCTTTAAATGCAGATTGGATCATGATTCCCTCCATTCTTTTGGTTTCCCGCTGCAGTTGGGATAACCTCTGACCTTCTTCAGACCTAGGATGATTTTCTTTCCTTCGCACTCACCGTGCACCATCTGTGACCCGAAGTACCGACGATGCACAGCTCATGGTCTGGATGGTCCTCAATGCTTGAATGTCGCTTCCTCTGGAAGGTCCTGCCTGGTCACTCTGCTCTTCTCTTTCAGAGCCTTTATCACGATGTGTGATTGTATATCCCCCGATCTGGTTACTCATTTAACACTGCTCCACAAGAGTTGCAATCCTTCTGTTTCTGTCCATTTCTCTGTCCAGAGCAATGCACGAATGAACATCCGGATGTTCGGGTAAGAGTGGAACTGGGGCAACATGGGTGAATCACAATGACACAACACATCCAAAAACTGGCCCCCGTGGTTCTACGGGATTTTCTCAACGGGATAGTTATGATTTTTGCCCTATGTTTAAGTTGATCTAGCTCTCCTTCTCTCCGCCACATCTCTGCCCCCTCAATTCTACTCTTTGAATGAAGAGTCGGCCAATATTAATCTCTGCTTTCATTGTCTACAATAGAGATTTTATTTTATTTATTTTTCTTTTTTGTGCATTTTTATTGAAATCCAGTTAACAGTGTAATATTAGTTTCACGTGTACAATATAGTGACTCAACACTTCCACACATCACCCGGTGCTCATTAGAGGTGCCCTCCTTCATCCCCATCACCTGTTTCACCCATTCCACACCCCCCCACACCCCAACTCCCCTCCGGTACTCCTGTTTGTTCTCTAGAATTGAGAGTCTGCTTCTAGGTTTGCATCTGTTTGTTTTTTTTTTAACCTTTGCTCATTTGTTTCTTAAATTCCACATATGAGTGAAATCATATGGTATTTGTCTTTCTGTGACTGACTTATCTTGCTTAGCATTATACCCTCTAGGTCCATCCATGTCATTGCAAATAGCAAGATTTCATTCTTTTTTATTTCTGAGTAATATTCCATTGCACATATATATTAAATTTCTTTTCTTTTTTTCCTCATATGTAGGGTCCATAGAGCTTTAATTTTTTCTTTTTGTATCTTTACCAAGTGGTAAATGTGGTAATGAGTGGCAGGAGAAGCCGAGAAATAGTCTATATACTACTGCTTTTAAAAAATCCACATAAAGGTTGGCTTAATTGGCTAATTATTTGCATCTCTTACCTTGCTAATTTACAAAGATTGTTAAATTTTTAAAATCTCAATTTAAATATGCACCTGAGCATGTGTCTGACCTCTTCAGTCAGAGAGTAAAGACATGGTTTTATTTTTCCTTGGCACTGAGCTCTGAGTTAAATTGCACACTCATATTGAACATGTATACACATCAAAGAGGATGCATGTGTTTTTTTAACATATATATATTTCTCCCCTCTCTAAATTTCTCATTGCTTTTGAATTGTGAGAATCCAAGTTCATTTTTACAGGAAATATATATTTTTAACAAGTTTATTTTTTTAACAAGTTGAAATTTTTTAACGTGCTGTAACCATCTGTCATTCAGTAAGTCTAAAAATCAGATGTATCAAAACTTAACTTTTTTTTGAAGAAAATGTAATAATTTCTTAAGACCTTTATACCCTCTAAGGGACTTAGGGTCATTTTGCTTCGAAGCAACACTGACCCCCTGTGGCCAGGAGAATCTTAGAAAAAAAAGTGTTTTTTTTTTTTTTTTTTTTACTAAGTTTTCCTTCTAATAATTTATCTCTCAAGGCAATGTTTGTTTTTCAGTCCACACAATTTATTTTAACTTAACAGTGTTGATATAGTCAATCTATAATTCTCTCTCACCGAGGCAACATTTAAGGACCCTGTTGTTCGTTCTCACTGTGGGGAACCCCCTCTGCAATGCGGCCAGGCCTCAAAGTGTAAGAGGTGGTCACTCTGAGCTTGTGGTTACCTCCAACATTTACTTTACTTTTCTCCTGTTCCTTCCATTTCTATATGTGAGTCAGTTTTATTTATCTCAGGAAGGCCCCAGAGCCAACTCCTCCTTATTTCTTTATAGCTCATTGTTCTCACTCCAACAATTTACTTTTCAAAGTACCTGTGTCTGATTCGCTTTCTTATTTCCATTTTCACCACCGTTGTCTTAAGCTTCCCTAAAGATAACAGCAGCTCTCTGGGCACCTTCTCTGATTTTGCTCCTTTTTTAAAAAACAAAAAAAAAACAAAAAACAAGAAGATTAAGGTATGATGGCCATACAACATTATATTAGTTTTGGGTGTACCACGTAATGATTGGATATTTGTCTATACTGTGAAATGATCACCACCAATGTCTAATTAACATCCTCACCATCCGTAGTTACAGAACTTTTTTTTCCTTGTGATGAAAACTTTTAAGATCTACTCTCTCAGCAATTTTCAAATATACAGTATAGGATTGTCGGCTCCAGTCGTCGCACTTCTCACGACCTCCCATGACTGACTGACTTTCTGCCTGCAGATCTGGAGCTCTTGCGCCCTTCAGGCCTCTCCCTCCCGTCTGCCCCCTGGGCTGCTCTCCGTCCGCCTCTTTGGCTCTCCGTCGCCGAGCATCCAGCCATCCTCGGGAGCATCCAGCCATCCTCGGGAGCATCCAGCCATCCTCGGGAGCATCCAGCCATCCTCGGGAGCATCCAGCCATCCTCCGAAGCCCTGCGCCAGGGTTGTCTGAGAACCAGCTGGCCCTTGTGGGTCCGGGGTCAAAGGCCGGCAGGTGCTGAGAGTTTAAAAATGCTTACAGACAATTTGACAGAGTACTTGTGTGTATGTTCGAATCTAATAATAAAACAAGCGGGTCTTGGGTAGGCATTGTCTCTTCCCCCCGCACGCTGTGGAAATGTCTCTTTGCCGTCCGCCTCCGGGCTGAGCGGCGCTGCTCGGCGCTTTCCCCCTGGACTCATCTGTCCTAGACGTGCTCTTTGGGGGTGTCCTTTCCTTAGTCAAAGACTGCAGCGTCTTCTTGCGTCACGGTGTATCATATCTAAACTATCCACGGGGTTTCGGCTCGCTGTTCAACGCCCTCCGTCTTCTCCCGTCCCGCCGGCTCTCAGGACTTCTGCACACGTATTCCTTCAACGCCATTCTCTCTTTGCTTATATTCCTGAGCTGACCCTCCCCCCGCCCCGTCCCGGGGTCTGGCCGAGACGCCTTCTCCTTCTCTGTGACCCCTCCAAATGGGCCCATTGCTTCAGGGTCCACCTCACGTTTACTCTCCAGTTAGAATCTTCTGGTTGTCCCGAAACATTCCTGGTCTTTCTCCTACTCAGTTCCTGCGGCTCCCACTTGCCCAGGGCTTTGTCTGTGCGGGCACGGCTCTCTGCACCTGTGATTTCTGTGTACTGCCCACCCCCCCATCCTCACCCCAGCCTTACCAGCTAGTTACTATGTTCATCCCCATTTTATGGATGAGGAAGCTGAGACACAACGTGTGAAGTCTCATGCCCATGGTCACGTAGGTTGCAGAGTGGCTAACAGGCAGTCTAAATTGGGTTTTGGTTTCTCTGTAAGATACACATTATGAACTCTAGATGAAGACAGTGATGTTTGGTGTCCTGAGCCACAGAGCTGGTGCGGAACCGATTTGAGCCCATGTCGTTTTACTAGCTTCCTTGGGTTGCCGTAAGAAATTATTATACCCTGGCTGGCCTAACACAGGAGATGGGTGTATCTCACGGTGTTGAAGGCCACGGGTCTGAAATCGAGGTGTTGGCAGGCGTGACTGTTTCTGGAGACTGAAGGAGAGTCTGTTTTCTCTCGCTTCCAGCTTCTGATATTTGCCAGCCATGCTTGGCGTTCCTTGGTGTTCCTTGCTCATCCAGGATGACCTCCTCTCAGGATATGTAATTAATAATATCTGCAAAGACACTATTTCCAAATAAGGTTACATTTACAGGGACCCGAGATTAGGACAGGAACATATCTTTTTGGAGGACACTATGCAACCCAGTATGGGGGTGGTCTACACAATCCACCTTCTTTTCATGCCTTGCTGCTTCCTGCCAATCACTCTGCCCCTTGCAATTCAGTATCTGAGGACATACCCTCCAGACTTGTAGCTCAGCGTTTCCCAAGGTTTAGTTTTATTCCAGATGTTGGAACTTGTGGGCCATGCTTTACCCATTCCCTGCGACCCCTCCGTGGCTCCCAAGTGCACTGCCAAGAACAAAGTGCTCACAAGGGAATGGCGAGTGTCAGTAGGGTGAGACCTCCTTGGATGGGAGAGCTTGCCTTAGAATTCAAGGTCACAGCACGTGGAAAGTTAGTTGACAGCTGTGGATAAAACCATCCTTGTGTGTAAGCGAAGGGGACGGTGAAGGATGAAACATGAGAGGAAGCCAATTGGAAGCACTGGGCAAGGAACTAATAAATAGAAAGCTTCTACTGTGTACTTGGCCCTGCCCCCATCCTACTTTCTTATTATTCATGCTTTGTCCACTAAAATTCAGAGCAGCAGGGGGGAAAAAAAGGATCTAAAATAGCTAAATTGCAGTTGATGTGGGGATAATGGCTTAGGCTAACAAGGTTGAAGAAAAGCACTTTTGTGATGCATTTTGAAAATAATTCTTAAAAAATAATTGTACCTCAAGGTATCACAGATCTCATCAATCACATAAATGCTTTTATGAAAGACAACCACCCAGTACTGTGCGAGGAGCTTCCTTTTTGTATTGTCACTCATGGGAAAGCTTTTAAAGCTAAATAATAAAACTACTCATAACTTTTAGTCTTCAGGTTTCAATGATCATTTCTTCAGCGACTTGACTTCTGGGAAGTTAAAAATAGTGGAATTAATTCTGAGCACAACAAAGCCTGACTCAGAATTTCAGAACTCGATTTGCATTTTAAACCTTCAGGAGTAAGGGTTTTTGTTTGTTTGCTCTTGTTTTTTTACTTAGCCCTTGAGAATCTAACGGTAAGACAGCACTTCGAGCTGAAATGACGTGCCGTGTAATTGGAGGCTGGCTGGTGGGGGGTGGGGGGGTCCAGGCTCCCTGCAGGAAACTCAGCTTTGGAGCTGCTTTTTTCTTTTTTTAAAGTGGATTGCTCTCCAAAGAGAATGATGAGAAAATATATCTCAAGTTTAGCGTCCTGTTGAAAAGAGACAAAGACTGCTTGTCTAAAATGACTGATCTGTAATGAGAAAATAAGAGAAAGTAAGGCCTGCTATTCTCTTCTGTTTGTCTTTTGATACCTATTTTCATCATGAGGCTCTACTTCTGGGTATATGTCCTTGATATATTCCTATTTTAAGATCTGTCCTCTCCTTTTGGGCACTGTCCGACTTTACCTCGTGGAAATTGGAAGATTATTTCACAGTGGCCAAGGAAGGGCTCTTGTTGGTTTATCCACAGCACCCCCTGGTGTCATTTCTATGCATTTCATAATTCTCAATAGTTGAAATTTTTCGAGGGCTACATTTGATTTATAGTTTTTTTTCTTTTTTACAAGTTGTTAATATAATTACTTGTCTCCTCCGTTGCTGCACTTGTTAGTTCAGCTTAAAAGCCATTCTTAAGGCATGGAGAACTGGTCTACCATTATTAAATTTAGGGATGAACCCTGTGGCTTGGAAGGGACCAAGCCTAGAGATCATGTAAGGTTTGAAGACGTTCCAGTAGCAATGAAACCAAATCAGTGCCAAAAATGTGTGCCTAATCCTTGCAATTGACTTGCTTTTAAACACTTGAATACTTTAATTCTAAAATACCTATTTCTCAAGACTGAAGTGTTTTTGATTGGTTATTGCTATTTCATCGTATTCCCTTTTTCTTTATCTGAATTCAGGATAGAAATTCTCAAGACTTTTTCCTTAACTACTAAAATGTCTATCTTGTGCAACACCTTCTAAGCTCATACGCAACTTAAATTTGTGTGAAATTATTTGGAAATTAAGTCGTTTGAATGAAAATTTTCATATGTTAGAGGTATAGACTCTGGGCAAATAAGAGCTAGCCTACGTTAAAAATGCTTGACAACTTGACAACTTTTTCTTTGGTCATCATAGTTTTCTATTGCTGTATCCACTTTTCAATCTGTCCTTCAAGTTTTGTGTTGTTTGAGCAGTTTAGATTAGGAGGTCACTCAGAGATCATGCAACACACAATTTTGCTCAGACTATATTATATATTATGTTTGAGGGTACTAAATAAATGCTTAGTTGGAAAAATAACCAGATCTAGGGCAATTAGTTTAGAGATTCAGGCCTCATTTGTGTGTGTGGGTGTGTGTGACAGAGAGTATGTGTTAATAAGCATATTTATGCATTTTTTAAAAGTCATGTTGGGTTTACATGTGTTTTCCATGTATATTCTTAGGAAAAATAGAATTCCTTCTAGAAGCAATTGGTGTCAGATTCCTTTACTTACACGTCTGCCTTTAGTTTTCTAAGGGACACTTCACCTTGTATTACCTAATTAGTTACTCCAAGAAGTGCTTTGGGTTTGCCCATGAAATTTGCTTTGGTACAAGTAAGTACAACTCCTATAGCAACCTGTAGCTCCAACAGAAGACAGCGTGCTACCCGTGAGCTGCCGACTTGAACTCTAAGATTATGCCTCCCTGATGTGCAGTCTGCGGTGACTCTCTTCTTTTATGAAGAAAAATCTTTTAAGGAGATTTCTAGGACTTCATGAGAACTTTTGGGTCTCCTAATAAAGGTCTCCTTTATGTATTCACTTATTTATTTCAACTGTGGTAAAATTCACATAATAAAAAACTTACCTCCTAAGCCATTTTTAAGTATACAGTTCAGTGGTGTTAACTGTATTCACATTTTTGTGCAACAGATGACAAGGACTTTTTTCTCTTACAAAACCGAAACGCTATGCCCAGCTGGTCCCTCTGCGGCCTTCACCAAGTCCCCAAATTAAGATAGAACTCTGGAGGGAAGGGACTGCCTATTACAGTCCTTTCCCTTTTCCCTCTGACCCATCAGGGACCTGTTCTTTATGAACTTCAGATACTGCGAGGACCAGGGATGAGGAGTAGGGCAGCTGCTGGGGGGAAGGAAGGGATTCAGGTGGTGCCAAAAAAAAAAAAAAAAAAATGCTAATTTACATTATAATCAGTCTATTGCACCAACCATTCTCTATGCAAAGCAAATTAATCTCATCCCACTGATTAATATATCAACTATCTTTATGAATTCCCCTTTCCTTATTTTCCCTCCAGGCCAATTTTGTTGATTTTTAAAAATCCAATTTCATGTA
Organism: Callorhinus ursinus; assembly: GCF_003265705.2. Lineage (NCBI taxonomy): Eukaryota > Metazoa > Chordata > Mammalia > Carnivora > Otariidae > Callorhinus > Callorhinus ursinus. The sequence continues at coordinate 6,638,146 of NW_027397073.1, read as the reverse complement.
TGGGGGAAGGATCTGCAGGGTGATTTGTGCTAGACAGCTTTGATTTTTTCAATCTTAAATCCTATATATAAAAGGCCTTCTAAGAAGTATTAAAAAATATATATGTATATATGAAATCCTGGTGCCTGATGAAATGAAGTTAGGTATTTTTAAGTACATAGAAGAGAACGGTGTGAGGGAATGCTTCTCTGTTTATCCATGGACATTTCTGAAGGGGAGGAGGCTACTCCTTCATTAGTAGGATCACTCTGGAGGTCAGAGTCTTGATGGCAAGTGTAATATGCAGTCCCTTCCCTCCAGAGTTCTGTCTTAATTTGGGGACTTGGTGAAGGCGGCAGAGGGACCAGTTGAGGATGATGGTACTCCGTAATCCTGTACAGATCCTAAGAGCCCTTTCTCCATATCCTTTTTAAGTAGGCTTTTGCAACAACATGTCTGGATTTTAACTCCATCTCGGCCATTTACCACCTGTATTAGTTACCCGGCTGTGTGACAAATAACCCTCAGACTTGGCAGCTAAAAACAATATTCATTTGTTATTTCACAACTTCTGGGGGTCAGGAATCCAGACACAGTTTTGTTGGGTGCTCGGGCTCAGGGCATCGTATGTGCCTGCAATAAAGAGGCAGTGTGGGCTGTGGTCTTACCTGAAGGCTCAGCTGGGGAGAATCTACTTTTGCAGTTAGCAGGCCTCAGGTCCTTGACGGCTACTGGCTAGAGACATCAGTTCCTGGCCACGCGGGGGCCTCCCGGTGAGCAGCTCACAACACAGTAGCTGGCTTTCTCCATACGAGTGAAAAAGATAGGAAGAAAAGAAAGGGCTGGTAGGGTAGAAGCCAGAATCTTTTTGTAACCCAATCTTGGAAGTGACATCCTATCACTTTTCCATATTTCATCTGTAAAATGTGAGTTATTTGGTCCAGTTTGCCAACAGAAGGCATGAATAGCAGAAGGCTGAGGTCACTAGGGGTTGTGTCAGATGCTCCTACCATGCGGTCAGTAGGCAAGTAGTCTCTTGATCTCTATCACTAACATCTTTGGGATTGGCATTCTCAGGCATCAAATAGTTAAAATAATGATTCTTATTTTAGAAGGCTGTTGTGTGGAGTAAATAAGTTAATAAGACACTTAGAACTATACCTGGCATGTGATTAGGGCCCAATGAGGTATTAGCAGCATCCCCATTTGTAAAGGTAGAAACCAATATCCACTGAATTTTTGGGACTTATCAGAAGTCCTACAACCCAGAAGAGGTGGGGCTGCTGAGATATGAACCCAGGGCTGTCTAGTGGTTTATCCTGACCACAATGGAGGCCTTGATGTGGTTCCATTTCCAGATGTGTAACAGGTACTCAGTGTTGTGTTCCTCCTTGATTATTGCTCGTTAATGACTTCTGTGTTGATAAACCCATTGGCCAACTCTCATTGTTCATTTAGTTTGGTTTCTTAGTATCATTTGATGCAATTGATCATTCCCTATGCTGGGAAACACTGGGGTCATTTCCTAAATTGGCTTTCCTACTACTTTCATTTCTTTGGCCTGGAACAGTTGAAGTGCCTTCGTTTCAATCCTGTACTTTTCCCCCTTTTTATCTGTAGTCTTTCTTGCTACTATCAGCCAGTCTCATGGCTTTACGTATTTTTATGGAGGTGACTCCCAAATTTGTATTTTTTGTCCAGCTCTGTCTCCTGATTCTCAGACTTGCTTATCCAACTGCGCACTTGTGTCTCTGTGTAGGTGACCTCTGCTTGTCTAGCATTACTAAATCTTACCATGTTCAAAATGAACTCTTGATCTTCCTTCTAGAAGCTTACAGTTAATTCCAAGTCCAGATTCCTTTTTTTCTTCACAGTTCTTGGCACCTTCTCATGTTTTACATATTTAACTTGTTTTCCCTTATTTCTATATTTTCCTTAGTTTTGCTATTGTCTGTGCCTGCCTTCTAGAGTACAAGATCCATGAGGTCGGGCATTTATTTTTTCCTGCTTTGAGCAATATTGAATCTTATTAAGGTACTTGAATATGGGTGAACATAGAACGTCAGTCAATAAATGGTAAGTGATGGAAATAAATAAACTGAAAGGAGCTATACAACATTAGGGAAGTGCTACGGAGAAAGAAATGCAATCTTGTTCCAGCTTTTGGAACGTAACTGGGACCAGGCACTCTATGTCTTGTCTGTCACCCCACTTTCCAACAGTAACTCTAAACAATACATGCTAATAAGCCAGCGCAGACACCACACTCGGCGGGGGAGGAACAGAATGAGTGTGTCTGGAGAGGAGCACCTCTGGAATCAGGGTGGCAGGAAGAGCAACGAAGGAAAGGTAAGTCACTCTGGTAACTTCCACGGACAGCGGGGGCAGGGAGGAAGTCGGGATTGGAGCAAGAAGTGATAAGAAAGTGAGAAACAGATTGGTTTTCATTGATTTGAGAACCAGAATTATTGAATAAATGCACAGAACAACATGAAAAACAGGCTGCTTGGTATTGTTAATTTAAAAAGAAGGGTAAATTACTTCATTCAAAAAAAATGCTTTACATATAGAAAAAAAAAATTCCAGCAAATTGAATAGAGCTTTTTTTCTTATTATTGTGAAAGGTCACGGAGGTTCTAATTCCAATGTCCAATTACCAGGCACCATCAGCGAGCAAAGTAGAATCAACTCAATTTCAATCTCAGGCATTTGCCTCACCTTTAACTAGCTTTGGTATGACTCACTGCAATTTTCTCATCAAAAAGCTAATTTTAGGAGCAAAATGTCAAGAAAAGATGAGAAAGAAGAGCTCGCTTTTGTGGAGGCTGGAAGGTTTTTGAATTTGGGCTGCACTGGTAAGCTACCTGTCAAATCAGTCACTCACAGAAGCCTCTCTGATGTTTCCGCTGTGAATATGAAACAAGACAGAAGGACAAACATGTCTGTCCCAATCCCTAATCTCAAGTGTAGGATGACATTCTTTTCCAGCTGGTCCCTAACTTTTGACTTGACCTGATGAAAAAAAAAACCTTTTTTTTTTTTTAATTTTCGTTTGTATGAGCAGACTTGATGTCATGAACAGTTGTATCTGAGCCAGCTACAGTTGTCCTGTAAGAAATACTCTCGGTAAATGAAACCTATGTAAGGAGAGAAAAAACAGATAAATTCTCTGCTGATATTTTGGCTTTTCATTACAAAAGAAGGACCATTTGTTTATTCCTCTGAGTGATGATAATGAAACTATCAGCAAATTCTGTGATCAGTCCATACACGTCTGCAGTGCAGGGTCATCTCCCAGAGACACTTTGTGCAAGCATTCTGGTGTCTCGGTAACTTTCACACCCCGAACGGCCTCTGGAGGTGCAATCTCCGTCCCTCCTGCTGCAATTCTGGAAAAGCTTATCTTGTTGAATCAACACAAAAATGTCAGACTGGTTATCCAATTACCTTTCGTAGTGTTGAAAAGTCAGACTCCTGATGCGGAGGCCACAGGCCTTTCTCCCTTGGTCCTTGTTGACAGCATTTGTCTTCAGGTCTTTAACCATGTTTGCCCTCACGTTTGATCCTATGTTTAAAGGCTGCCCTGGCCTGTGTGCAAAGATATGAGATGGTATCACAGTTATTTAGTTTGCCATATTATTGCAAGAAATTATTCTGATTTACTGTTAGTCTAAGGATGTACCAAAGGAGGGCAATTTAAAAATTCCAAAAGTTTGATTTTCCGTCCAGTGTACAATCTTTATTGGCAGTGCAAAATAGTTCACAAATCCAGATGTACGAAAGAGGAGACTCTCCTACCCTAAGTAAGGGGCCTGCAACCAGGGCAGTCAGGCCAGAACACTTGGCTGTGGCCATTTTGGGCCCAGGGCCATCTGAAGAACAAGCCCCCAGGCAGACGGGCTCCTTAACAGGAGAGAAGGGAGCAAGACCCTGGGAGGGGCAGGGCCTGTGTTCAGGCCGTTTGGCTCCTGCCCACCTGTACACCTCCACAGCTCGGGGTAAGGGTATCAGGGGCCTGCAAGCATTCTGGTGTCTCGGTAACATTCAGACCTGGAACACCCTCTGGAGGTGCAAGCTCAGTCTGGGCTGGGACCTGGGCTAAACCTACACCTCTCCGAGCCCAGGTATCTACCTCATACCTCCTTTAGCTCCTAACAGTGATTAGTCAGGCTGGACCACCAGGCCCTGTTAGTGACCTAGCCCGACCCAAAGTGAGTAGTTCCCACAACATACTCTAGTTTAGCTACTGTGTAGGCTGCCGGCCTTCAGAACCTGCTGGGATCGCTGGAGCTGGCCCTAGCCAAAAACCAAACCAAACCCAGAACAAACCCAAACCCAAACCAAACCCTTGTAGGTCTCAGAAATCAACCCCAAATGGTGGACTTTGATGTTACTACCCCGACCACACATGCTCTGTCTCCTGAAGGCAATTGTCCACCACGCCAAACAGCCCCTGCACCCCACAATCATGGGGTGCAGTAACGGAACCGTCCACCTGCCACATGGCCTCACTGGGCCGGGGTGGGAGGTGGTCTGGTCGGCTCAGTGGAAGGCCTAACTCTGCGGCCGTTCTGGGCCCCCTGGCACAGGCTGCCCGGGTCTGGTGCTGTCCTCCACACCATCCTGGAGGCCCCATCCCATCCGGGGAAGCCCATTCCCTTCTGGCCAGGGTCCGAGTGCGTTGTCGCGCTGCCGGGCCAGAGAGGAGGCGCGGGCCGCACAGCGATTGGCAGTGGTAGGCGCAACCCGTCGGGGCCTGGAGGGCGCAGGCCAGGCAGCCCGGGCAGAGGTGGAGGGACCAGGAGCAGCGTGGGGCGGGGCTCGGGGCTCGAGGCACCCGGTGGCCACCGGCAGGCGCCTCGGGCAGCCCCGCGCGCTTCTGCTCCGCCCGCGGGGAGGCGCGCCGGGAGCGCAGCGCTGCAGCGTTGCGGGCGTGCCGGGCGGGCTGGGCTGCACCCGGGCCCTGCACCCCGTGCCCGGTCCTGGGAGGGCTGGCATGCACCCGAGGCCACCACCCCCGTCCCCCTGCGGTTGCGCGAAGCGCCGAGCACTGGGGGCCGCAGGTGCTGCAGGGCCGCGGCGAAGGAAGTCGCCTGTCCCGCCAGGTGCGAGGCCTCAGGCAGGGCGCGGCGGAGTTCGCGAGTCTGGGAGGAGCTGGCCGGAGTCCACGCCGAGCTCGAGTCCACCAACTTGAGCTCCACGGTCTCGCCACTCGGGGTTCTCGTGGGACGAGGCCCCGGGGTCCGTGTCCGAGCACCGTCACGGCGTCTTGCGCGGTAGCCTCCCTGAGCGACCGTGGCGGGGTCCCGGGCCTGGGCAGCCAGAAGGAGCCTCCTGCGCAGGTCCACACCACGTTTGGTTTTAAAAGCATTCGAGACATTTTAAATTCGTGGGACTTCTTTGGCAGAAGCTTCACTTAATGAAGGCCATTCCAAGCCCAGGACGTGGCCGGTGGAGCTCATACTGATCCGTCGTCTTGGAAAATGCCGGTCCTTGTCCAAGGTAGGGGAGCGCGCGCTGTGCGCATCTGCGCGCGGGTTGGAAGGCGGGTGGGTGGTGTGTGCGAAGGAGAAGGCCGCGGCATTTTGCCTTCTCGAGTTTCTCGGGAGTGTGAGGCATCGGCAGGACGCAGCCCTTGATTCTTTCCGTTTACCTGTGTAAGCATATGAATTTAAAGGCCATGAACTTTTTTACTTGTTTCAGGAAAAGAGAAGCAGCCCTCTGTTAGTCACATTGTTCTGTTATTCTGGAGAATATTTTTTTTTTTAAAGATTTTATTTATTGATTTGACAGAGAGATAGCACAAGTAGGCAGACTGGCAGGCAGAGGGAGAGGGAGAAGCAGGCTCTCTGCTGAGCAGGGAGCCGGACATGGGGCTCGATCCCAGGACCAGGACCCTGGGATCATGACCTGAGCCGAAGGCAGCCGCTTAACCGACTGAGCCACCCAGGCGCCCCTATTCTGGAGAATATTTTAAGCCATGCAAAAAAGCTGAAAAGGAAAGAATATAGCCTTTTGTGAAGAGATCAAATTTATAACTCCTCCCCCCCCCTTTTTTTAAACTTTGCCAGCTTCCTATTGCAATTGCTCATTTTCTTTAAGGGTTTGGGCTGTTTCATTTTGGAATGAAAGTTACTTTACTCTGCCCACTGTTTCCCGAAACTTTCATCATAACGTTCTATTTATGACATGGCTGAGAAATGAATGCCATTGGTCCTGTTTCAAGGAGTTCTGGGTAAAGGAGTTCAGGATAAAGTGTCAAGAACAGAGCTATTCCTTGTAGAAGAAAATCTGTAAGAATACTGAGCAATTTAGTTACTCTTCCTGAATTCGTTTTTTTTTTCATAAATTCAAGGATGATTTGAATTAGAAATAAAATAAAAATAGGAGTAATATACCACATGAATTAAAGATCAAACAAAAAATTGAGGAAGTATTTGACAGAAATTGAACAGATGAAGTGGATTTGCTCAGTATGGAAGAACTCAACAGACATTGGCTGAAATTCTGCTTTGGTCGTACTTTTAGTTCTTTGTGAAATAAGAAGTCACATAACTGCATCCAGTAGTCCTCCCCCCTCCCCCCAAGAGGTAAGTATGCTCAGATAAACTAAGACCTGGAAAGCTTTATTTACTGTCACCGGGTTAGTGGCCATTTAGAGTGACCTCAGGCATGTGGGCTCCATGGTCTCATTGCCATCAGAACATTGTACCTCTCCCTACAGCTGACTGGAATGACTGTTTTATGTGTCCACCTTTTCCTGGGCTAAGGGATGCCCAGGTAGCTGGTAAAACATTACTTCTGGGCGTTTTTGTGAGACTGTCTCCACAAGAGATTAGCATTTGAATCAGTAACTGAGGGATGCAGGTGAGCATCCTTCAATGACCATACAAAAGGTGGAGGAAGGGCACATTCCCTCTCTTGACCCAAACTGGGACGTCAGCCCCTCTTGGTTCTCAGGCCTTCGGACTCCGACTGGGATCTATACCATTGGTTCCTCCCTGGTTCTCTGGCTTCGGACTCAGGCTGAATTGCACCACTGGCTTTCTTAGGTCTTCAGCTTCCAGACAGTGGATTGTGGGACTTTTCAGCTTCCTTCACCCCCTCACTAATTTCTGTAACTCTCCTTTATATATATATACGCACACGCACACACATATTGGTTCAGTTTCTCTGGAGAATCCAACTGACACACTCTTAGTCTTCTGCTCATGACAGGAGCTGCTCCTGTCATCATTCTTCATGCTAATTAGGGCCCTCACTTTGCCTCTTCTTTTAAAACACAGCAACTGGGATGCCCAACAGCATTTTCAGGGGGTTTGTGTCAATGAGTTGAGGAGACCAAGATGGCGAGAAAATGCCGGCTGTAGCCGTGGGTAGCGGCTTGATATGAAAAAGGGGGAGGACAGTTTTAAAATTGAGATTACAAAAACTAAATGCTACAGTTGATAGTTTTGACAATACATAGGTCATGCACTATTGATTTATGTGACAAATCATGTTTAAAGTGTCAAAATTTCTCATGAAGGAAAAAGCTAGACATAATAATTATTATTTTTTTTTTTGTTCTCAGGAAAGTTAAAAATGTGACTGGATGAGGAAGATTAATTTCAATCTTTTTCAATCTATTCTTAATTTGAAATGACAGCTCCTTGCTACGGTTGTGTGAGCTATCCATTTAATAAATTGAAGGATTAGGGCAGCTTGTTTTTAGTATATTATTCCTGGTTAACAAATTAGGAGATCCTGAACATATTAACACCTGAACCTTATCCTAATGAATTTTCAGGTAGTTGCCAAATGGTACTAAGAACTTACAAATGAATAAAGAATTCTCAGCTTGTTGTCTTGGAAAATTTTACTTTAATGAATAGACACAGCTCAGAATGTCTATTATTAGCATACAAACACTGCCAGGTTTTTTTTTTTTTTTTTTGAAAATGGCATCATTTGCAGAAGTTTAATATTTTAATATGAAAATTCCACATTAAATCTTCATCAGCATTAATAAATCACCAGGTATATTCATACCAGGGAAGGTATTGAAGAAATGCAGCAAATAAGAGTTCCAAGAGTTTTCTTCTTTTCATCCTTTTGGAAAACTCTTATGAAAATATACTCAACATAAAATGTTATGTGTGTGTGTGGCACTTTTTAGTGACCCAATATTTGTATCGTATTACTTCCCTTAATCCTTATGACAGCACCATATGTTTTGGGGGAGGAGAGTCAGTAGCATTTTATAGATGAGGAAACGTGGATTCACTAGCTTAAGCACCCAGGCAGTAGGTGAAAATTCAGATTTGCATCAAGGTTTTTATAGACCATGGTTCAGCGTCCTCTCTATAACATTAGGGTGATGCCTTTCCACTTTTAATTATAAACTCTTTTTATCTATCTATCTGTCTATCTATCTGTTTACTTATTACAAAATATTCGTAGTGTTGGGATGGCCATCGCTGCTGGGGGTACATGTTGCTGCTTATGTTGGGACTGTGACCCTGTGAAATGCTAAACAAGACATCCTGTGCATTGTTCCCTTGTCCCTCTCCCTATGCTCAGCAGTAGTAAGTCGCTGCAGGTTAATAGTGATGCTGATCTTACCTAACATGTTTTCATAGTACTGTGAGTCTGTGAAGAAAGTGAAATGGTAAAAACAATGTTATAGGCTGGTCAAGTTTCATTTCAGCTACAAGGCTGCTGCAAAAATGCAAAACTTGCACTTTGTTTTCTTTTTTCTTTAAGATTTTATTTATTTCTTTAAGATTTTATTTATTTATTTGAGAGAGAGTGAGAGAGTGTACATGCACAAGTAGGCGGATGGGCAGGGGGAGGAGAGGGAGAAGCAGGCCCCCCGCTGAGCAGGGAGCCCGACACGGGGCTCGATCCCAGGACCCTGGGATCAGGACCTGAGCTGAAGGCAGACGCCTAACCGACTGAGCCACCCAGGTGCCCCTAGGAATGAGTAGTTTGTATGCATTCAGTTTTCGTCTTTCCCTTTGAAAACAGCCTGCGTCTGATTGTTTGAGCCCTCGATTTGGGAACTGGTGTTCAGTTCTTTGGCTAGAAGTGTGCCAAGACGCTTCTAAGGAAACAGGAAAACAGGCTCCCGAGGCTGAGGACTCTTCTGGATCTGGCCAAGCCTCACACCGGGCAAGGGCAATTTACCTTCCAATCACACCGTAAACTAAAGTAAGATCAGCCAAAGGAACAATGTTCTCCCAAGGCATTAAAATTGTTACTTGGCTTGACATAGAGTCTGGGTCTTTGACATTCTGCTCTGATGATAATTTGTTTAGCTAATGAAGTCAGAGGTGTCAGCAGCATGCATACACTTCTGTTACTTGGCCCCGGGGCAGGACTGAGACTGTGAAGAGCAGCATAAGAGACGGGACAGTGCACTTGCCCGGTGCAAGGGGGAGAAGCACAGGGTAGGCAGGAGGCTGTGCTTGTCCCTTCCTTTCTGCTGTGGCTCATGTGGGGGAGGAAGCGCTTTCCCTTCACCCTTCTCGGTTTGCCGGCTGGGTCTGTGAAATAAACTAGGAAAGGCAAATTAGCACGAGAAAGGGTATACAGATTTATTAATTTTTAATGTTAAATATGCATGGGAAATCACAGGGGAAAAAGTGGATACCCCCCAAAAAGCATTGACATTTAAGAGCTTATATGCCCTCTAATGAGGGAAGGGGAGGGGATGTAGTTAACCTAGGGGAGAGAAAATGATTTTTAGGGAAGGTGAACGGGCCCGTCCTGCTGGGGAGGGGATTGTTGATAACTGGGTCCTTTGGGGCATCTGTCTTTAGGCAGAGAAGGAGAGTTCCAAGAGTCTCGCTCTGCATTAACTTTTCCTTAAGGACCTGTAGCTCCAAAGAATCGCCATCCCAAAGTTGGGTATGGTGAGGAGGCACGTCCTAAGCTCCTTCGTTCACATGAGAGATTAGCACACTCTGCACTCAGTTTGGCCTCCTTCCATGCCGGGGGGAGCGTCCTGTCTCAGGATTTGGGGGCTCAGGCCCAAGGCCCTGCAGGGGGGAGGGGCAAGAGGCAGGGACCGGAGGGGGGTGAGGGCAGTGGTCGTGGGCACAGCTGTGCCTCATTGTCTCTTCCTTGTCCGCCCCCAGCAGCCGGATGGATGGCCTCCTGACTCCCTTCTCTCAATAGCTGAGTGCACTGTTGTTAACAACAGGCTGCCAGATGCCGAGGTCTATGCTCTGCTCCCCGCTGTCTCTGAAGTACCTCTTTGCCTCTGTGACAAAGTCCAGAGGGATCTGTGTGGAAGTGACCAAGGGGATGAACTCCCAAGGGCAGGGGATGTGGGCGGGATCTGGTAGTAAGGGCAGAGTCTGGAGATGCATGAGGAGGGCAGGCTGGATGGCGGATGGCGGGTGCTGCACGCATAGGTTTTATTTTATTTTGTAGTGAGGGTAAGAGGCACTACTGGCAAATGGGTTCTTAATATATTTTTAGGGACTGATATTATACTAACACATAGGATTAATTACCAAAATCAGTGTTATGACATAATAGAACATACTTTAAGAGAAATTGTTACATTCTTATTTCTTGATACTTTTAGTGGAGGTCATATTTTCTGTAAAAAGAACATTCTGTTTTTCTAATTATAAAAGGAGTAGATGCTTTTTTACTGAGTACGTGAAAAATACAGGTACATATAACAAAGAAAACAATAAGCCCCCGTAATTCCACAAAAAAGAGGTAACCACCGCTAATATTTTGGAAATACTGTCTTTTGTTGTTTTTGAAACACCCATTCATATGTAATATAATATTTGTGACATGCCACATATAGAGATTTTAGATTTTGTTTTACATCAAGCAGCTTCATTGAGATGTAACTTGTATACCATAATCACCTATTGTAAATGTACACTTAAATTATTTTTAGTCAATGTAAATCTTATGCCTCTCTTGTGAAATCTTTTGCCCATTTAAAGAGATGAATTGTCTTCTTTTTGTTTTTAAAAATTTTATTTATTTATTTATTTATTTATTTGACACAGAGAGAGGGCGCACACACAAACAGGGGGAGTGGCAGGCAGAGGGAGAGGGAGAAGCAGGCTCTCCACGGAGCAGGGATCCCCACACAGGGCTCGATCCCAGGACCCTGGGATCGTGACCTGAGCTGAAGGCAGACGCTTAACCAACTGAGCCACCCAGGCACCCAGACAGTTAAATTGTCTTACCATTGAATTATGAGTTCTTGACCTGTTTTGAATGCAGTTCCTTTGTCAGGCGTATGGTTTACAAATATGTGGCTTGCCTTTCACTTTCTTAGTAATGCTGTTCAAGTGCAAGAGTTTTTGATTTTGATAAAGAACAATTTATTAATTTTTTCTTTTACGAATCGTGCTTTTGGTGTTGTATTTGTAAACTTTTTGCTCAACCCAGGATCACTACAGTTTTTTCTTAGTTTCTTGTAGAGGTTTTATAGTTTTATCTCTCATAGTTAGATGTATCCATTTTGAGTTAATTTTTATATATGGTGTGTGATAAGGGTTTCAGGGTGTTTTTGTTTTATTTTGTTTTGTTTGTTTGCATATGGCCGTTCAGTTTTCCCAGCACCAGTTGACCTCTAATATAAAAGAATTTCTCAGTTTTTTTTTTTTCTTTTTAGGATTTCTCAGTTCTCTTGCACTGATCTGTGGGCCTGTCCTTATGTTGGTATCACTTGTCTTGTTTACTATGACTTGATAATCATTGTGGAATTAGGAAGTGGAAGTCTTCCAGCTGTTCTTCTTTTTCAGAATTGTTTTGGCTGTTTTAGGTCCTTTGCATTATAAAAACATACATTTTAGGATCAGCTTGTGAATTTCTGCAAAAAGGCATGCTTTGTGGATGGAACTGGAGAGTGTTATGCTGAGCAAAATAAGTCAATCAGAGAGAGACATGTATCATATGACCTCACTGATATGAGGAATTCTTAATCTCAGGAAACAAACTGAGGGTTGCTGGAGTGGTGGGGGGTGGGAGGGATGGGGTGGCTGGGTGATAAACATTGGGGAGGGTATGTGCTATGGTGAGCGCTGTGAATTGTGCAAGACTGTTGACTCACAGACCTGTACTTCTGAAACAAATAATACATTATATGTTAAAAAAAAAAAAAGAAGATAGCAAGAGGGGAAGAATGAAGGGGGGAGAATCAGAGGGGGAGAGACTATGGACTCTGAGAAACAAACTGAGGGTTCTAGAGGGGAGGGGGTGGGGGGCTGGGTTAGCCTGGTGATGGGTATTGAGGAGGGCACGTACTGAATGGAGCACTGGGTGTTA
>NW_027397073.1:6506358-6625779 GCF_003265705.2 Callorhinus ursinus | reverse complement strand
ATGAATCATGGAACACTACATCAAAAACTAATGATGTAATGTATGGTGACTAACATAACATAATAAAATAAAATAAAATAAGAAAAGCAAAAAAAGAGCATGCTTTGATTTTCATCTGGGGTTTCACTGCATGTACTTATTTATTTTATCAGAGCATTTCCCTGTGCTTTTATAATTCTGATACTCTTAGCTGGGATCCTTTCAGAGGCATGTCTGGTGGAAAGAAGGGAGCTGGGCTAGATTACTTTTATATTTTCTTTTCATCTTGGAATTTACTAAATGTTTGCCCCATACCACACATATTTGCGGTGGTCTTTACGATTGTGAAACTGGGGGCTGTTGATTGGTCAGTTGTCAGTGTCTTACCGAATTCTCCCTGGCAGGTCCTCGGGTAACTGGGGGAGGATGAGTAGCTGGGGCAGTCCTGGTACTGGAGCAATCCGTCCATATGCCAGCAAGAGTGTAGGCTGCCGAAGATGACTCTCAAGATGACACACACGTGCCGCATTACTCGGGCTGGCCGGGCACCAAGTGCTGTCAGGAAGGCATCTGCCTCACTCGGGGTGAGAAAGAGCATTCCTGCCACTTCCTCACAGCAAGGTCTGTGGGAAGCAGCACCCAGCCAAGCGCCCATGGGATGCTGCACACACAGCTTGGGAATCGACTCTCTGGCTTCTTCCGGATCAAATGGTACATGGTGGGGTTTACGGCGCTCGCTGTTGATGCTATAAGGTTAGAGGCAGTGACCTTGGGAGAGTTTACACTCAATTTAATTTTTATTGTTTCATGAAATGGGAATTGTTTTCTGCCACTCAATAAAGCAGCGGGCATCCTGCTGTATAATGGATGTGGGTAGGCTATTACTGTTTGTTATAGCAGTTTAACTGCAGGGCAGTCTTATTAGTGGGGATTTTGGAACTACGGGACTTTTGCCAGCCTCAGGGCTAATTCTTTATCCATGTCAGCAGTAATGCTGTTTCATAGAACAGGTTATGGCCACTTCAGAAGGAGAGGAAAGTTCAGAGTCTCTGAAGTTTAAAATGCACCAAAAAGGAAAGAAGCTGGGAGAATCAGGGATCTGAGCAATCAGCAAGTTCAAGGGAGACATGCCTGAAATGTAAGCCAAGCAATCAAGTGTTCTGGGAAATGACAGTGCAGCCAACCTAGCAGATAAAGGAAACATTATTGAAGAAATCAGCTAAATCACACAGGAGAAGCACAATGCTTAAGGCAAAAATCATCATTAGCTTAGGGATGGAAAAATGATTATTTTTCCCTGTGTGTTATGAAAAAAAAATACAAACCATCCTAAATATTTCCAGTTCCCAATTACCCATCTAGACTGAGCAGAAGTCCTACTGAAGCTTATATGAAAGAGCAGGTTATAAAAGGGAGCATCACTTGGCTTTGGGGGACTCTAACAACTTCCCCATTATATTGGTGTGGTGTACAATCTGGAAGTGATTTTGCATTCTTGATCACGGGCCACTCACCACAGAGATGTCGACCTCAAAAGCGATGGGGAGAAGGTGAGAGTTCCAGGCTATCTTGAATATAGGAAACAGAACACTCACAGAAGAATTCCTTCCTCAGAGGTGACGTGTGACTTCAAATAATAGTGAGGGTAAAGAATTCTGGTAATTGGAATGGACCTGAGGGGTGTGTGTGTGTGTGTGTGAGAGAGAGAGAGAGAGAGAGACAAGAAGGGAGAGAGAGCGAGAGATCTCCAGTTATTCTTTGTGCCTATATTTAAGTTAGGTGTTGATGGTTATTATAGTGGCTATTTTTATTTTTATAACACTTTACAGTTTAAAAACACACAGCATGGGAATCAACTCTCTGGCTTCTTCTGGATCAAATGGTACACGGTGGGGCTTATGGCTCTCGCTGCTGATGTTATGAGGTTAGAGGGTGGGCCAGAGTGGTCACTTCCTGATGAAACCACAGGAAGACCTGGCAGTAAGTCACACCCTGTGAAAGCCCCACCCCTTTCTCACCCAACCAGCTCCCTCCCTGCACCTCCAATCCTCCCCCTTGTTCTACTTTTCCTTCCTCTGTAGCACTCACTTTCTTAGTATTCTACTTCGTTTACTGATTTATTTTGTTTGTTGTCTGTCTCTCCCCCACTAGCATGGAGAGGGCAAAAGTCTTGCTTTGTTTTATTCACTGATGTGTCTGAAGCTGTCTCTGGTACATGGCACTCAATTCATAATTGATTGAATAAAAGCCGAATGTGAAAGGAAAGGAAAGATTCTTAGCCCAAAAGGGAAGGAGACAGCTATGACTTCTTATTGCTGAAGCAAGTTGGTGGCAGCCAAGGCTAGTGTTCCTGCAGGCCACAGATCTCTGATGAGCCTGGGTCTTTCCTGCACTGGTTCAGAGAGAAGCGTTTCTCTGAACTGTGAGTCTTCTAGTTCATTTGTAACAGCACAGCCTGTGAACAAGACCTGAGCAACTCCATCATTTGGTGAGCAGCTCCGAGTGTTTGCTTTTTTAAGAGTTTGCAGCCATGTTGAGCTGAAGCATGGGATCCAAGCAGATGTAATCCATCCATCCTTTTAAAGCCAGTTGCTAAAACTCAGTCACAATATTAATTTTAAACATGGCATTTGTCCATGTTTGTCAATAAGCATCAACGAGGTCTGATGGTTTCACATCATTGTTAACTGCTTTCACTAAGACATTGAACCCTTAGTTCCAAAGAAGTTTGAGGTGCAGGAGTAGTCAGTATTCAAATCCCACTGAATATGCAAATAAAGGAGATCTTGAAGACCAACAGAAGCAATTTCCTCATTTATAGATTAGGACACACCTTTAGTTTATTAGTTGCAGTCCCCAGAGAAACAGAATCAACAGGATATCTATATATAATACACCTATATTTATTATTTTATAATAATGAATTATTTATTACAATATAGTATAATACATAAGTTTATTATAAGGAATTGTTAAGCTGGAGACCAAGGAGAATGGATGGGATAATTCCAGGCTGAGTCTGAGTCCTAAGGCAGGAAATGACCAATGTTCCAGCTCCAAAACAGGCAGAGAAAGTGAGTTCTCCCTCACTCAGCCTTGTTGTTCTGTTCAGGCCCTCAATGGACAGGATCAGGCCTGCCCACGTTGAGGGAGAGCAATCTGCTTTACTGAGTCTACAGACTCGAATGCTAACCTCATCTCAAAACACCCTTCCAGACATAGGCAGAAATAGTGTTTAACCAAATACCTGGGCACCCCCCTGGCCCAGGTAAGATGACATACAAAATTGATCATCAGACTCATGGAGGTGATTTGTGCACAGTCCCAAGTGAGCCAGGTCAGAGCTTTGAGGACCCGGCCCCCAAATTTCCAGTCCCCTGTGCTTGCCCTCTGCACCCTCACACCCTCAGATCAATGCAAGTAGAAAACTTATATCCCCTACATCTTTACTATTATAATTCTCATGCATCTAATTCGTCCTAGTTTATGCATATTCAAATAATTTCCTTTTTTTTAAAGTTTTTTAATTTATTTATACATGAGAGTCAGAGAGAGAGAGGCAGAGGCAGAGGGAGAAGCAGGCTCCCTGCCTAGCAGGGAGCCCGATGCGGTACTCGATCCCAGGACCCTGGGATCACGACCTGAGCTGGAGGCAGACGCTCAACCATCTGAGCCACCCAGGCGCCCTCAAATAATTTCTAACAAATTTCTGCAGTGTCATATAATTTTCCTCAAATGTGTAGAAAGAAGCTATTTAATCTACATATTTAGAAGAGTACTTTAACTACAAATTAGATTTTTCTCCCCAATAAAAGTAAGTGGTTCATTACTGAAATTAAGATTTCTTATCAGTGCACTGTTTAATCTGTGACTACGATGCGGAAGATGGTGCAGGTATTATTGAAGGTCTCAATTATTACTCACTTTAGAAAGAAACAAGGAACTATTTCTTTGATTGAGATGAGGCAGAAAATAGGGTGTTTTCTATTGCTTTCATCTTGTCCCTTATTAGGAAAATCTTTGTTGGTTCTTTACACTAGTATGAATAGACCTGGAAATGTTAGGTGACTTGCCTGAGTCACATGAGCACTAAGAGGCGGAGGCATGTCTCAGGTTTATCTGACCGCAGCTCTTTCGAGCTACCTGCATTTCAGCCACATACATGAAGGGTGATCATGTCACCTAGATGCTTGTGAATCATTCAGATTCCTGGCCCTGATCCCTTGGCATTCTGTTTCAGTAGGATTGGAAAGAACTCCAGGATTTGGTGTTTTTAATGAGTATCCTAGGTGTTACCGAGGCAGGTAGACAGTGCACTTCCCTTTGAGAAACACTGCCCTGTGCTCTGCCATATTGCTCTGAATCTTAGACTTCAGCTACTCCCTCCCCCAAGCTTCTGGGGGCTGGGTCCACTAATGCCCTTCCCCCCTTTCTAGACTTGCATAGTCCTGAGCTACATAAAGCAAGAAACACATCAGTGGCTTCTGCCTTGGCTTTTGGAAACCTAGGAAATGTTAGATCACATTCAGGATTTGAAGACCCACCATGATAGTTTGCTTCCCTGCTTTGGTCCTTGAGTCTCCTTTCTGGCAGTCAGGCCTCTTGGGGTGGTTATAAGGTTCTGTGGTCCTTCTGTTTTGTAGCTCAGCCTTCACAGTTAGAGCTTCTGGCTTCTCTGTTCCCCCAGATCCTGCCAGATTGTACTATGAGTATCCCAGGTCCTTCAAGCCGTCCTCCAAACCCTAGTCATGAAGAGTGAGTACTTTCTCATCCTGCTTCCCTGCAACTTTGTACCCTGCGACCAACATTTTCCAGTTTCCCTTACCTCCCTGCCCTTGGTAATTATGGTTCAATTCTCTGTATCTATGAATTCAGCTTCTTAAGAGTCCCCATACAAGTGAGATCATGAGGTATTTGTCTTTCTGTGTCTGGCTCATTTCCCTTAGCATAATGTTCTTCAGGTTCATCCATGTTGTCACAAATGTCCAGCATGGTGACTATAGTTAGTAATACTGTATTTTATCCTGGAAACTTGCTGTATACCTCAAGTAAATACAGTTTTTATTACAAAGTGCAGTAAGATTTAAAAAGAAGGGGAAATTTATTCTTTCATGCTTCTTCTCTGAGCATCCAGGCTTGTCCCATGACAGGGGTTCCGTGTCCAGAGGAGAGCTGCCTATCACTACATTGAAAACTAATGATGTAATGTATGGTGATTAACATAACATAATAAAATGAAATTTAAAAAAAGAAAAAAGAAATATGTCAGTTTATAGATATTTACAAACATGAAATCCCATCAGTTTTTCTAATGCATGTATTTTACTTCATTTTGATTGAAATGGTCCTATTAAATTTTTATCTAATGCTTCTGGCAGAGCAAACTCTTAATAAAGGGTACGAGTTATTATCATTATAATTTTTAGGTGAAGAAAAGGTATTGCAGCATATGTAAAACTGCCAAAATCCAAAGGGTTAAAAACTAGTTAAGGAAGGTTCTTCTAAACTAGTGGCTCTTTTTTTTTTTTAAAGATTTTATTTATTTATTTATTTGAGAGAGAGAGAGAGCATGAGAGGGGGGAGGGTCAGAGGGAGAAGCAGACTCCCCGCTGAGTGGGGAGCCCGATGTGGGACTCGATCCCGGGACTCCAGGATCGTGACCTGAGCCGAAGGCAGTCGCTTAACCAACTGAGCCACCCAGGCGCCCTGAACTAGTGGTTCTTAACCTTGGCTGCATACTGAGATCGCCTGGGAGCTTTGGAAACTATTCGTGCCTGGGTCTCACCTTCAGTGATGCTGACTTAATTGATCTGGCGTGTGGCCAGGGGATCAGGAGTTTTAAACACTTCCCAGGTTAATTCTGTTGCACAGCCAAGACTGAAAACCTCTGTTCTAAACAAAGATTAAGGATCATCAGTGTTAAAATGCAAAATATGATTAGGAGCATCCCTTTGGAGAACAACACCCATTCTTAATTAAAACTTGATATTCACATGACTTCCATTACTATGAGGTTTTCTTAGAACACAAACAAGCACCCTACCGCTCAGTCTTTCGGGGGCATCGTGTCAGCTGGTGGCCGAGCAGGAAGTCACTGTCTCTGCCTTTTCTGCTTCTTGGGCCTTGTCAGGATGGTGCGTGGCCCTGCCCCCTTTCCAAGGGCCATAAACTGAAGGTGAGGGAGGGTGCTGAGCCTGGGCTGCGAGGAGCAAGCGGAAGGCAGAGAATGGCTTATCCATTGTTAAGGTCAAATGGCGCCTGGTGTAGGTCATAGATAAGGAGAAGAATTAGGGATGGTGATGGGAAGAGGTTGCTGGGGTGGCTGTTATGTCCCTCTAGGCACACAGTCACAGATGGTGCCAATCCCAGATTCTAATTCAAGATCTTGCTGAGGTCATCTCTACTGGGCCACGTTATGGTCCAGTCGCACCACCTTCTCTCCCAAATCTGGAGAGGCCTGAGCTAATTGCCAGGCAGGCAGGCTCCCCCACAGATGGGGGGACTCCCTTCATTCTCCAACAGTGGGGGTGGGTAGACAAAAGAGGGACTTCCAGGTTCCCCAGGTAGGGCAGCCCTTGGAGGGGCTCAGGTGGTTCAGTCCAGTTTTCCTTAGGTGCAGCTCAAAAGCAACTAATTATACATTCAGCCCAAACTTGTAAAGACACTGAGTTGTACCCTCAGTGGGTAAGAGGTAGAGCTTTGTGTAAATGATCAAGCACCTAGCCGTACATTTACTGCTGTCTGTTGGGGGTTTAGACAGGGAGAGCGTGAATGCGCTCCTTCCTAATGCAGTGTGCACAAAATACCGTTGATAGCTGACATTTCCTCCTGGATACGCTGCGGAATGGCCTGCTTCCCTGAAAGCTCTCAAAATGGGCAGAAGCCTTTCATCGTGAATCATTCCCTGGTAGTTCAAAGAATGTCTGTTTGTTCTTTACAAGAGTCAGATTAAAGTAAAACAATGGAGATTAGCAACTAGGATTATGTTTGTATACATGATCGTGCATACTATGTGCATGGATAATATATTTGTAAAATCTGTTTTACAGATGGAGACATTTTCTCCAATTTTCCTTAAGAATATTTATTGAAATGTTGTCTAAATGATGTAGAATGAGACAGTGACTTTCCTGCCCTCTCCAGAGGGTTCCTGTGGAGGTGCCTCTGTGTGCATTCCTGACTGAGAATTCCCCTGAGACTCATACAAGGTTTGCTGAACTTTGGTCTGTGGGAAATCGTCGAATACCACCCTCCGTAGAAAAGGTTCTCTGAAATAGTTTGTTATCGATGATAATTATAATATCACGAGAGTTGGTGGCAGTGAAGGACTGGCCAGTCGGTGAGAGGTCCTGTGGATGAGAAGGAATCTGCGTCTGGGTTGTAAGATACAGATAGGGTTTGGCATGACTCCAGGTACAATTACAAGACTTGATTCAGTCACAGGCCTGAATGAATGAGAGAGTCACGCTTGCCTGAAGTCTGGAGTCAAAGTAGTGAATTCCCACACACTCCGATTCAATTATGGAGGGGAGGCCTCGGCCCGGTCTGGTCCTGCGAGGCGCTTTTGAGACTCTCTACCTACAGCAAACGCCTGCTGGAGTTCCAGTTGACAAACCAAGGAGGAGTGTCCTGCTCTGGAGGGAGCGGAGGCTTCTGCTGAGACCCGTCCCGGGCAGTGGGGCTCCCAAGCTATCGCCAAGTGCTGGAGGTTATCCGGCAGGAACTGACGATGATCAGGGCTGGGAGCTTCTCTGAAATCCCATTTTCTCTCTTTTTGGACTGATTCAGAAGACTCCCGGGATCTGGGTAAGCGTGGTCTTAAGATGGTAGGAGTCCTTTGGGAAATGGCAAGTGAAACACTGGCAAGTAGAGGAGAGGATGATCGTTTAGATGCTGCTCACATTACTCTGATATGGATGTGAAAGTAAAGTCAGGATTGCAACTCTTAGGATTAATATAGGATTAATCTAGCTCTTTCTTCAATACCAAAGACACAAATGTCCTAAAGGAGGAGTTGATGTTCTCTTAAAAAAATACAGCGACTAATTCTATAGAATTATAATTTTCATAAGGAGATCATCTTTTGTGAGCAAGATGATTTAGGAGAAATTCATTTCCTGATCAGCTTATGTTCCTGATTCATGTGAAGGTTTTTTATTGCCATTCATGGCAACAAGACAGCACTCATTTAAGGAGTGCTGAATTCTGGTTGATGAACTGAATCAGAGTTTGGGAAGTAAGTTTCATGTTTACAACTCAGAGGTACCAGTGAAATACCAGCTTGGAAGTGTTATTAACACTGGTTATTAACCTTTGGAGAAAGAGAACTCATCATCATTTTATTAAGCCTATTTTCTTTAATGTGACTTTCTTATTTACTTATCATCATTCAGCTTGTGAATTTCACCTCAGGCAGAAGTTTTGGGGCACTTTGTGTCTATGCTTGTCTCCATCTCAGCGTGCAATCATCATTGACATTTAAGGTGTTAATCTCTAGAGAGAGAGAAAGGGGAAAGAATGCTGTTGTCCATAAACTCTATTATTTTTGAAATAAGCCTCTGCATGAAAAAGAGGATATTATCCATTTAGGGGCCATTCTTGATGAAGATTCTAACTATAGATATTCAGGACCCCGAATCTTGACATACAGGGTCAGTAATAATTGAAGGCAATAAGGGAGACAGAATGCATATGTGGGAACAAACCAAGGAAAGCACTTCTGAGTGGAGTTATATGGAACCACAGGCAATATAAATGAACGTGTAGAACTTCAGACTCTGGAACCAGATAGATTTCATTTCAAATTCCGATGCTGCAGTGTGCTGGCTATGAGTCTTGGGTGAATCACCCAACTTCACTAAATGTCAGTTTCCTATTCCATAAAATAGGAACAATGAAAAGGCCCAGGTTATAGGATTACTCTGAGGATTAACTTTTAGTGCTCCTGGCATATAGTACATTCTCAGTAAATGCATGCATGCAACTGTTTTAGCCATTGTTGGGGTCAAAATGATGGGTCAGATGAAGCACGCACCAGGTAGGAGACCATCGATTTTTGGCAGTGACTAAAACTTACAGCCCTTGCTACCTCCAAGATAATTTTAAAGAGGATTCAGGAGGAACCTGTTCCAGAGATGTACCATATGGGGCTAAGGAGGAAATGAGTTTTATTGTCTAAGGATAGCAAGGCATAAGTTATGGATTGTGTCAAATTTGTTTGCTGAGAAATGCTACAACACATCCTAAAGTCCTATATCTGTGTAATACTCATGAAAATTTGTTTCTGTCTTGTATTTTTGGCACTGACTGTCCCTCAAGTTTCAGCTGTTTTCATTTAGGTTTTCTCTAGGCAGATTAGAGGATTTTGTTAAAAGTGGAGGTAGAGGTAGTGTGAGCATTCCTGGTAGAGAGAAGAGTATGAGCCAAAATGTGGCATGGTCTACCCAAGCTCACAACCAGTAAGTGGTGGGTCAGGAATGGGGGTACTCAATACATGTCTTACGTCAGGTATGGACGAATGAATAAATACATCCTAATTATGCCCACAGAGCCTTCTTTCACCCCAGGATACTTCTTGTTAGCTCTTTTCCTTTCACTTTTCCCAATACCAAAAATAAATTTTTGCAATCCCTAATTAATTTACAATCATAACCAGTCAATTTATTGGTGATAAATGTGACCCATGTTTATGTGTTACAAGGATAAGTAAGATGATACTGTCATGTAATAAATATGATAAGACATATATGTAAATAACAATGGTGGCATCACCCATCAAAGCTTTGAGTCATTTTAAAATAATGCACCATCACCTTTTCTGAAACTAACTGAAGATTTTTGGAATAACTACAAGTTAAAGATTTTCAGTTTTAGAAATGGACTTTTTGTTTTGTTTTGTTAATGGTGGAGAAGTGACCAAAATGACAGAGGGATCATGGAAAGATGAATTCCTTAAAGAAAAATGGATACAATTTATACATTTGATCACCAAGATGCTTGTAAAACTTACTGTACAAATTGACACACTTTGTCCAGGGAAGAAGAAAATCTGGCTGTTGGCAAGATTCCATTATCAAGCATTCAAACCATTGTTGGAGGTTGCATAACACCAGGGGCCAACACCGTAGAAACTCAAAGACCCTTGTGTTTGTATATTTGTAGGCAGAACTCTTGACATGAAGCTGTTTGTGACAGGTCTTGACGTATGTGTTGCATAGATGGAGAAGAAGGGAGGGCACTGAATAATTTTTTTTCTTTTCTTTTTTCTGAAAATACATAGTACAAGAGCTTTTGCTTGTTTAGTTCACAATCACTTTGTGAGCTATGGTGGATTCTGGATCAGCATCAGCAGGAGTAGTATTTTTAAGGCAGAAGACATGTGGTCGGTGAATAGCGTTCTGATATATAAAAAAAAGAGGGCACCTGGGTGGCTCAGTCGTTAAGCGTCTGCCTTTGGCTCAGGTCATGATCCCACGGTCCTGGGATCGAGCCCCGCATGGGGCTCCCTGCTCGGCCGGAAGCCTGCTTCTCCCTCTCCCACTCCCCCTGCTTGTGTTCCCTCTCTCACTGTCTCTCTGTCAAATAAATGAATAAAATTAAAGAGAGAGAGAGAGAGAGACGATACCCATAGGGCAGTCTTTATTCAAAGAGAAAAGTTAGTGGTTAACAACACGACTTTCAAATTTGATTTACAGAAGGAAATAGTGAAAATTGTGAATAAGTTGAAATCATAGCCATTCACTGTTTTTCTTTACAATATTTTGTGTGAAGAAACAGGCTATGAAACCGATTTTTTTAAACATCAAAATACGTTGTCTGCTGACAAGAAAGTGATTCACATAAATTCTCACTGAGGCAAAAACTTTTCTCTGTGTTATTGATGAAGCCAGTAAAGATGATTCTGTGATACCAGGTGGTTTAAGGATATATTAATTTCTGGGCTGGCCTGAATCTATCACCTTTGACTGACTGATCACAGTTTTTACTGTTGAGAATATAACACTAGGATTTATTACAGAGACCAAACTCTTGTACACAAATAACTTGGCCCCTGAGAACTTGACTCTTTCCCAATCCTTGATGATTTTCCCCACTACTCAGAGAAAGAAATCAATGAGGTCTTATTGGGAATATTTATAAACCACATCCTAATCCTGCCATAGAACATGAAGAAATACTTTCCAGAGCCAAATCAATCAAAGAGAGGATTAGGAATCTATTTTCTGTGATTTCCTAAATTTATGTGATTAAAACTTCTGGTTTTTGAGTCTGAGAGGCCTTCAATTTAACATCTCTCCAGCCCTATAAGAATTTGTAGTAAGAATTTCTTTTTTTTATTAAAAATATTTTTTTATTATGTTCAGTTAGCCACTCTGTAGTACATCATTAGTTTTTGATGTAGTTAGTGTTCAATGATTCATTAGTTGCATAGTAAGACTTTCATCACAATTTCTGAATTCATGGTCAAGCTAAACTGTATAAACCTAGCTGATAGTCACCAAACAGTTGCTGTCTTTCCAGAGGACCTTGCATGTTCCTTTTACTAGAAGTAGGCAAACCAACTGTTCTGTGAATCTGGCGCTCTACTGAGCTGGATATCTTCTTTCTTAATGACAGCCAAAATAAATTATTTCACATTTAACATTGATTTTTTTTAATTGTTATCTTCTCTTAAAAAATTTCACTAAATCTGGTGGTCCCTGTATGCACCCAAAACCCATTAATGGTGTGTAGATGCCAAAAGTGTGGGGAGCATTGTTTATAGCTTCTGTATATGTTTTCCAAACGGTGGGCATGAAAATAGTAGAACTGCTATTTATCTTTATAGTTCATCTTAAACTTTAAAAATCTCTTTTGCATCTGTTGTATAATGTGCATAATACTGAGTAAAGTGATATGTATACTTATGTGAATATCCATAGAATGCAGGTATATACTCATTTTTATGGGTAGGGAATCCACGATCAAAAAGTTTGAAGATAGTTGAAAAACTCTTTAGAAATTGTGTACATTTATTCCTATAAAGTCAGCACTGTTTGCTTCTTTTTTTTTTTTAAGTTTCTGTTTATTTGACAGAGACACAGCGAGAGAGGGAACACAAGCAGGGGGAGTGGGAGAGGGAGAAGCAGGCTTCCCGCAGAGCAGGGAGCCCGACGCGGGGCTCGATCCCAGGACCCTGGGATCATGACCTGAGCCAAAGGCAGATGCTTAACTGACTGAGTCACCCAGGCACCCCGTGCTTCTTTTAAGTCATTTAAAAGTCATGTCTAAATTGCTTAAACTTGGAAGCCCATCATATTTGTGTTTTGCCCAACTAGAGGGACTTGGAGAAAAAACTCACACGCTGATGGTCAAAAGCATCCATCACCTCGAGGCTGCTTCTCACCATCCCGCCGGGGCCGAGCAGGGCCACGCGGGGCTGTCTCAGCCTCCAGGCTGCCTTCCCTCCCCTGTGCTGCCGCCACGCGGTCCTCTGCCTCCAGGAGACCAGGGAATCTGTTGCGTGCTGTCGTGCAGGCCTGGAGTAGCTCTCTGTGGGACACTTAAAGACCCTTCCGCACCACTGGGCCCCCTGCTCCCTGGGCCAGCACTTCTCCCGGGGTTGTCCTCCCAGACAGGGGCCGGGAAGGGCTGAGCAGGCTGCCTAGGTTCCCACCTGCCGTCCTCAGTCTCGCCACGAGCACGAGGCCCTTCCCCGGAGGCTGTGTGCTGGTCTTCCCCGTCTCGCTGCCCTTGCCCCCTGTTGCCTGCCCATCACAGTCTGGAAGTTACAGTAGAGTGACTTCAGGGTTACCGTGCCTATGGCGTTCATGTTGTGGGTGTGGGATTGCTGGAGATGGTTTTTAAAATATTGTTTTTAAAATTGAGTTTTTTAATGTTAATTTTTTATTTACAAATTTCTAATTTTTTTTTTTTTTTTGAGAGAGAGAGCAAGCACTGGGGAGGGGAGAGGGAGAGAGAATCTTAAGCAGGCTCCACGCCCAGTGCAGAGCCACATGTGGGGCTGGATCTCATGACCCTGAGATCATGACCTGAGCTGAAATCAAGAATCGGTTGCTTAACTGACGGAGCCACCCAAGGTACCTCTAAAATTTAGTTTTTGAATAGTATAAGAATGCAGTAGAAAATACCCAGGCAGGGGCGCCTGGGTGGCTCAGTTGGTTAAGCAACTGCCTTCGGCTCAGGTCATGGTCCCAGGGTCCTGGGATCGAGTCCCGCATCAGGCTCCCTGCTCAGCCAGAAGCCTGCTTCTCCCTCTCCCACTCCCCCTGCTTGTGTTCCCTCTCACACTATCTCTCTCTCTCTCTCTCTCTCTGTCAATTAAATAAATAAATAAAAATCTTTAAAAAAAAAAAAAAAAGAAAATACCCAGGCAGTGCCCCAGAGTATTTGTACTGTACAGTGGAACCTGACCCCCTCTCCTTGCTCCCCAGTCCTGCTGCCAGAGGTCATTCTGTACTCTTCCAGAGCCATGCTGTTATAAACCCACAGGTGCATCTGTTTTTTAAACACAAAATGGGCATGTATGGTATTCTTTATTCTGCACATTTTCCCAATGAACCATGTCTGAAAAATCTGTCCATATTGGTATAAGTAATTCTATTCTCAGTCCAAATATTGGCATTCTATTGTATGGATATACCAAGATTTATTAATTCACCCTCCTCTGATGGACATTTAGGTTTCCAGTTTTTTTTTTTTTGCTATTACAGTTCATACCATAAATATCTTTGTACCAGCATGAGCTAGGTGTGTAGGATAAATGCCTAGATAAGGGTGGGTATATTTGTAAGTTTGAGTATGATAAATATTGCCAAACTATCTTCTGTAGAAGTTGTAGTTTATTTTCTTGCCAACAATATATTTAGAGGGTTTGTTTGCCCAGACCTGCTTTAATACAGAAAGGTTGTGAAATATTTTTATTTTTATCAGTTTGATAGTTGTTAGATTAAAAATATATCTTATTTGCATGTCATTAATCATTAGTGAGGTTGAGCATATTTACAGAAGCTCAAAGACAGTCTGCATTTCCTTTTTGTCTGAAAATTGCCCATGTGTGTCTAATTAGGTGGCTGGTATTTTTCTTACTGATTTGCATAAACACTTTTTAAATAGTGAGGACTTTAGTCTTTTTATATATGTTGCAAAAACATTCCCAGGTTGTCACTTGTGTTTTGACATTTAGGTAATATTGTTTTGCACAGTGAAAACTTGCTATCTTATGTAGTCAAATTGAACAATTTTATCTTTATAGTGTCTGAGTTTTGTTTCTTCCTTGAAAGACCTCCTGGCATATTGTTGAAATTGTCACTAGCCAAGATTTGGTTCACCTTCCTGTCTTCCCAGTGCTTCTCTAGCACCTTGCGGGGTGTGAGTCTCAAGGATTTATTTATTTTTATATTTTTAAATAATATTTATTTTTAAAGTTTTCTCTCTCAAGCATTATTCCTTTTTGACTAACACATTTTTTTTTAATTTGCCAAATTCAATTTTTTGTACTTATTTATTTTTATTGCGCTATCATTGACATATACTATTATATAAGTTTCAGGTGTAGAGTGTAATGATTTGATATGTGTATATATTGGGAAATGTGGCCAAAGGCATCCTAGTTAAGGTCCATCGCTGACATAGTTACACAGTTCCAGTGGAGAAGATACAAGCTGAAAGATTGCAAGGAACAAGGCTAATGCAACGGTGGAGAGGCCCTGGGAACACTGAGGAAGCACAGACAAAGTGAGACAGAGGTCACAGATGGGGTAACGTTTGACCTGTGACTGGAAGCAGGCACTCGAAGTCTCATTCTTTAAATATGCTCTATTTTTTTGCAATGGATATTTCTTTGTGCAAGGTGGCTTTCCATTTGGTTTGGTAAAGATGAACATTTGCTTAATAAAGGCATTATCGTGGTGAATAGTGACTATCTGGAATTATATCTCTAATTCCCTTCCAAAAATCTTAGTATCTTTTTTTCTTTGCATGGTAAATAGCATTAGGACTACTCCAGAATTTTATTGCAGTGTTTAATAAAGTGGCCAGCAGAGGGCACTGCATACTGGCATTGTCTCCACACCGGCCACTCAAAACCTCAAATGTTCCAGAAGTATCACAGTGTAACTCAGGTGTGTTTGCAAGTGATCTGCTACTGTTTCAGACGAAAGTATATGTTGGAAATTAAAAGAAGACTGTGAAGAAGGAAAGTAAGTGGCATAATTTCTAGAAAAAATGTATGTGTGTCCATGTCGACATGGTTATGAATGCAGCCTTACTAATTGAGAAGGTAGTATGATAACATTCATTTCCTGTATAAATCAGCATTCCTTCTAAATTCTCCTTCAGAATGTTTTTGGTTTCATTATGTGGTTTAATTCTCAATCTTAAACTAAGGATAAAAACCCGCTTCCTAATGTGTGACATTCTTTTAAACATTGAAGTAGGTTATTATTGTTCGAATAGTATCATAATGCTGCGGTTCTGCACAAATTCTTTTCATGTCTGTTTACAAAGGTATTTTAACTTATGTTTTACCCCTGTGGATTTGAGGATTCCAAAACATTTTCAAGAACATAATTCTCTGCCCTCCAACTTCCTGTTAAAATGTTTTAAAGATACCATGATTTTAAATCCATTGCTATGTAGTTAAACTTGGCAACGTGGAAAGTCCTTTGCTAGTCAGCGTGGATGCTACCTGAAGCTAAAGCACAGCCTTTGTGTTTTTTGTTCAAGGAGCAATCTGAACTGGACCCATGAAATGCCACTGTCTTGATCTGCCATTGGCTCATCCATTTCTTGTAAATATGGATTCCATCACATTTGCCGGGTGAAGACAGCCTCCCAGGCCCACGGCCCAAATCATACCAAGACTGTTGATAACCTACCTAAAATTTCTCAGAGTAGGAAAACATTCGAGAAGGCTTTTGTTGACGGTGTCCTATGTCCCAAAAGCTGTAAGCTGTGTTCTGAGGATTTCTTACTAGTTTATCAGATCTGATTCACAACAGTATGTAACCAGTTCCTACTTTGATAGGTGTTGGGTGGTATAAAAAAGATAGTCTCTGATGCTTTAATCTGTGCTCAGTTTAACTGGTAATTTTAATTAGTTTTATTGCTGGGCTTCATATAAGCTTAGTTACATAAATAAGATAGGGCTTAACTCAGACTATTAAATATTGCTGGGGAGATTGTAAGGGAAACAGTTCTAATTTTGAATGATATCAAATAGTAGTTGCACAGTGTGTTGAGGCTTAGATTTAGGTTACATTACTACTTAAGATTAAATTGTGATATCTTTTAAAATTGGAAAGCATGGGGCGCCTGAGTGGCTCGGTTGGTGAAGCATCTGCCTTTGGCTCAGGTCATGATCGCAGGGTGCTGGGATCGAGTCCCAATTCGGGCTCCCTGCTCAGCGGGGAGCCTGCTTCTCCCTCTCCCTCTGCCTGCCACTCCCCCTGCTTGTGCTCTCTATCTCTTTCTCTAATAAATAAATAAGGTCTTTAAAAAAATAAAATAAAATTAGAAAGCAAAGTAACTTTAACCCCTTTGCAATGAGTGACCACTGGGTGACTCTGGGGCATCTTTGGGGCCATGCATCTTTCTTTGGATAGAATCCTTCTGTCCCACAGAAAGTGGTGTTTGGTGTCTTACATTTCATTTTGGATTGGCAGGTCTACTGGAATAGGAATTACTTGGGACTGCTTGTGATATACCAGTGGGACATTTGTGGTGTAGACTGCGCTGGGACGAGTAATGATAGCTTTGAGGGTGTCATGGCTTTATGGTCTAAAGATTAGCTTTGAGTCATTAAATTTGTGCAGTCATTTATTTAAAGTGGTTATTGCTTATAAATTATTATCTTAGGAATGCCCTTTCTCTCTTGGCCCAGATCAACGATGACTATAACGGATTCAGTATCGAAGACTCATTGCTTTCTAATTACCTGTAAATGTTTTGCTCAGGCCTGATCTGTTTTATCCTGGGGTATGGTGCGTGTGGACTCCATTTGTCTAGCTAGCAATCCAGGCCTCCGTTGTCTAAACAATATTAGTGTCTCTAGCACAGTAAGAACTCAAGGACTTTACCCCACTGGTCCCCCATTCCACCCAAGGAAGGGCTCATTGTTCCCGGTCTCACAAGCATTCCTGTCGCATCCTCCAGGGAAGAGGCAATGTGAAGATTGTTGTGGGCAAGACCTAAGTGCTGGAGTCAAACAGACTTGGGCCAGCCAATAAAAAACTGTGTAAAGTTAGGTAAACAAGTCAAGTTTATTGCCTCAGTTTTATCACCTGCAAAGTAGGGATAGTAGTGGATTCTTGCGGAAGATTAAGTGCTACTATGTCTGTAAAACATTGAATAGTTCTTATTGTTAAAGGTCAAATTGGTGCTACAGTTGGCTGCTAAAACTGGCCTTTCCTATCCGATTTTTTTTATCTTAAATTAACATTATTTCTTTAGAACAGCTTTAGGTTTACAGAAAAATGGAGCAAATAGTACAGGGATTTCCCAGATACTCTCCTCCCCTGCACATCTTCCATTAGTGTGGTCCATTTGTTACAACTAGTGAACCAATATTGATGTTATTGTGAACTAAAATCTGTCCTTCACAGTGAGGTTTACTCTGTGTTGTACATTCGGTGGGTTTTGATGAATGCGCAAATGTCACCTATCTACTGCTTTGGCATCATAGGAAACAGTTTCACACCCCAAAATCTCCTGTGTTCCTCTTCCTTATCCCTCTCCTGCTCCCCCGCAAGCCCCTGGCAACCACTTATCTTTTTACTGTAGCCAGTTTTACCTTTTCTAGACTGTCATATAGTTAGAATCATACAGTATGTAGCCTTTTTGGACTGGCTTCTTTCACCTAGTAATATGCATTTAGGGTCCCCCCCCCGCCAGAATTTTATGGCTTGATAGCTCATTTCTTTTTAGTGCTGAATAATATTCCCTTGTCTGGGTGGACCCAAGGTGATCCATTCTCCTGGTTTCCTATACTGTTTTCATGGCTTCCTTCCCTGTGAGCCAATGGAGGAGGAAAGCTGAAACTCACATCCCCCTAACGTCAGAACCTGGGACAACACTCACTGAATAGTAGGTCTGCAATAAGTGTTTGTTTAAATAAGAGCGGTAGAAAGAACAAAACAATCAGATTGGTGGCAAGCGCATTCATTTTGGTAGGTAACTGCTAAGTGCCAGATTTTTCAAAGGGCTGTTGTAAATGAATTCAGTCATTAGCTTATTGTGGTCTTGGGACCCTGGAGGGGTTGGTGGTCTTGGGAGTGGAATTCCAGCTGCTGAGCGTGCACTGCAGCATCATGCATCCTGAGGGCCCGTGCGAGCCCCCAGACATGGCTCAGTGGGCATCTCTGCTGGACACAGATTTCCAGCCACTCTAGTGAATACTGCTATGGGGAGGACCTCTGTGGTCCCTGGAAGATGGCTTGGTGGGACTGTCACATGTCTGCTCTGAGAAGAATGAGTGTAGTCAGGGGCTGTGGAAACAAACTGACATACGATAGGATGCATTGTAGTTCTCTGGGGGTCCCTACGAACATACCTTCAAACCATGGGGTGTCTATGGCTAAAAGTAGAGCTGTAATGTATTTATTATTTGTTGGATGCTGCAGAAGAAGTTTTAGAATTTTGATAGGCAAGGTAAGGAGCACATAATTCATGCTGTAGGTGGGGGGTTATTCTTACAATCAACATTATAAGCATGAACGAAGAGGAAGGAAGCCTAAATCACTGTTTGCTGTAGAACTAACCTGAAAGAAACCTTTGCCTGGAACTTTTTTTAACAAAGGAAAAGTATTTTTTCTGTGAACTTGTATGTATAGAGAAATTGTTGATTATTCAAGAAGAGGAAAAGATTCGATACAGGATCATTCTTAATATTGTTTTTTACTCAATTACAGAGGATCAGAGACTCGTCCTGTAGCATGGCGTGAGGGGAGGCCTGCCCCTGAATTAACCCCGACCTAACTGAGGAGCCCCAACAGCTCCGATTCTGCATAGTGAGAGTGTGAGGGATTTTTGGGGGAATTAGCTGATTCTGAAATATGTTGTTTAATCACCTCCTATTCATCCTGCTGGTGAGGGAGAGCATCCCATCCTAGGGAACGGGGATGGCCACACGCAGAGCATAGGTCACGGGACAGATGAAATGAGCAGCAGCTTATTAGTCACAGCCCAGAGGAGAAACTGCCTGCCAGGCTGGGCCACATGAAGCTGCACTCAGGAGCCAGGGGAACCCGCAGGGGCTGCAGGAGGCAGGCTTTGTAGTAGCAAGAGGGTGAGGTGCCCCTGGTTCCCATGGTAGCATGGGATGGTCTTGTCTGAATATTCATGGGCTGGCTGGGAATTGAACCCACTGCTCATGGATAAGCCTGCTCCCCACGATAAGGGCCATTTGGCTGGGGGGATCTTTCCTGCAGGAGCAGAGTGTGGGGTGGGGAGAGCTTGAGCTTTGCCTATGCAAGGTCCTCTTGGTTTCACCTGATGTGAAGACAGCAAGTAATATTGAATCTTAATTTTAGGTCTTATACTGCATGTGTGTAGGTTAGGGGTGATGAGGGGAGCATGACAGGCTGATGATAATGAATTACAAATAACAGAATCAGCAGCCGGCATCACCAGCTTACCTTTTTTCCCTGAGACATGGGCAGCCCATGTTTCAGGGACAGTTTCATCCTGTTCTCTGAGCTTCATCAGAGAGAATTCATAAAAAGCACACACCTCACTTATTAGAGCAAATGAAAAGTCCCAAAGAGACACTTCACACCCACAGCAGATGATTCATGAGCAGTGAGCATTCAGTGTACCAGACATGAAATCTGAAGTTCAGTTTTATACAAGGGTACTGGACACCTGCCTCTAGAAGCAAGTTGGTGCACATGGGCCTCAAAGCACAGAATGATTTCTTTCTGTAGAGGGGATAATTTTCATTTATTTTAAATAACATCTGTTGGGATTTTTCATATATTAATAGGTATTCTCCAATGGCACATGCATAGAACAGCTTTTACATCATTGAGCAGGTAGAGAGGGTTGATCATTTCCTTCATTGTCTACGGCATTGCTAATTTGTTCTATCGTGTCAAAGGGCACTATTTATGAGGAGTGTCATTTATTATGTTTGAATGTGTCATTTATTGTGTTTGAATGTGTTTTAGACCAGCACGGGATTGCCAACATATATATTGTGATGTCATCTTTAATTTTTCTTCCTAGGAATTGCTACATGTTATTTCAAGGATGCACCTGATGAGATTTGGGTGACATTGCTGGGTCTGAATTCTCAGATTTTGCCAAAGAGTATTAAGTATTTTCTAGATTTTCTTTACAGAAGCACTTAAGGCCAAAACTCTGGTTCCTAATTGGGTTACTTGTTCTTAATGTTTGACAGCTCATTTACACCCCTAAGGGCTTCTCTATTCACTGAGAATAAATAATAAAGCCCCTAATTTGTCTCTTTCTTGCTTGTGGGGTTACTGAGCGGTGAGGTTCAATACAGGACTCCACAAATGAAGGAAAGGCTGGATTCACTGTACTCACATTGCTTGTGCTCTTCCCTGTTTCCACTCAGCTGCTAGGAATTCTGTAGCTCTCAGCCCCTGCCTGCCTTGGCATCATGAGTCTGCTGAGGATTTTCACCCAGTGTGGGCAAAGGCAAGATCTAGGCCAGTTGTTAAAATCCTGATGAGATTTAATGTACACTGAACATGGATTTACATTCTAGCTTGAGAGTCGTTAAAAATGAATGCTATTCTGCGCTCTTCTGTCTTGGCTTTGGATTTGGGAAAAGCCTCTAAGAAAATCTCTGAATAGCTTGAAAGTCCCTTCATATTCATAAAGGTTTTTTTTGTAGCAAAGAATTTCTAATGCCTGGTCATAATCAGTGACCTATCGTCAGCCCCCTGGGGTGGGAATTATTACTCCCTGTGACCTCTCAGGCATATGCCTAACCTGGGAAAACAGAAAATGAGAACGCTTTATGTCAGTAAATTAAATCTGTCCCAGACAGATCAGCCGATTATGGTTGATGACAAGCCTTAGTTGGCGCTTACCGTCAATAATAATATTGTGAGTATGTAGTTGGATGGCGGGGGGTGTGATGTGTGTCAGTATCTCTATAATAGACTTCTCTCCAAGATGCAAGTATCCAGAGATGTGTTTGGCAGATAATAGGTTCAGTTTTATGAGCTTTATTGTTATCTTGGTGATGTGCTGATACCAGAAATCTCAGCTGAGGCATAGCTGTAGCAACTGGAATTGCCTGAGGTTATAGATTGCTAAATGTAATTATTCAACCACAGTTGTGTCGACAGGTGACTTCAGAAATATAGAGATTCTAATCCTGGTTCTGCAAAGTTTGGTGGGGATGGCTGCCTGAATAAATAAAATTTTAAATTTACACTGATGTAATGTAAATGATCTTGTGAGAAATAGCCCTATTAATGGAAAGAAAGCATGCTGCCTTAAAGATCAGATGTATTACTTTTAAAATATCTAAGACAAGAGAAGAATAATTTAACAGGCATTTACTAAGAGCATTTTTTGGCTGTCTCGTGAGGTTACTGGTGAGCACTGAAATCACTGAAATCTCAGTTTCGGATTTCACAGACTTTAATGAAATTATTGAAACAGAACACATGTAAACAAAACAGCCTGTGATCAAATGTAAACCTGATGTAAATAGAGTGTTTGTTTAGAAGACTAAGGATTAATACAAAAATTATTTAAGATCCTGGGGTTCATGAGCATGTGGATGGTTCAGTCGGTTAAGTGTCCGACTCTTGATTTCGGCTCAGGTTATGATCTCGGGGCTGTGAGATGGAGCCCCATGTTGGGCTCTGTACTGGGTGTAGAGCCTGCTTAAGATTCTCTCTCTCCCTCTGTACCCCCCTAAAAAAAGTCCATAACATCCTGGGGTTCATTAGAGGGAGCACCAAACTGTGGCAAATTAACTAACCCAGTGTGGGGAGTATCCAGCCCATCCAAACTTCTTCCTCTACTCAGCTGCGGCCTGTCCGCTGGATAGAAAGTGGGGGAACTCCTGCCAAGGGGGGGGGAGGAGGTTCAAAATATGCCCAATATATTAAAAGATTCATTATGATGTTTATAATTTGAAATTCCCATGCTCTTCCAACAGAATTGCTAGGCTTAGCAAATGCAAAAACAAGACACGTATTAAAACTGAATTTCTGATTAAAAATGAATACTTTTTTTCACTTTAATAGACTAATTTTTAAAAAAGATTTTATTTATTCATTTGAGAGGGAGAGAGAGAGAGAGAGTACAAGCAGGGGGAGAGGCAGTGGGAGAGGGGGAAGCAGGCTCTCCGCTGAGCAGGGAGCCAGATGCGGGGCTCTATCCCAGGACCTAGAGATCATGACCTGAGCTGAAAGCAGACGCTTAACCATTCAAGCCACTCAGGTGCCCTTAGACTAATTTTTTTAAAGCAGTTTTAGAGAACATCCTACTAAAGAATGAATGGGTTAACCAGAAAATTAAAGAAGAAATAAAAAAATACATGGAAGCAAATGAAAATGAAAACACGACAGTCCAAAACCTTTTGAGATACAGCAAAGGCAGTCCTATATAGCAATACAGGCCTACCTCAAGAAGCAAGAAAATTCTCAAAAGCACTACCTAACCTTACACCTAAAGGAGCTAGAAAAGGAACAGCAGATAAAGCCTAAAGCCAGCGGAAGGGAAATAATAAAGATTAGAGCAGAAATAAACAATATAGAAACAAGCGAACAAAAAACCCCAGGAGAAAAGATCAGTGAAACTAAGAGCTGGTTCCCTGAGAGAATTGATAAAATTGATAAACCCCTAGCCAGACTTATCAAAAAGAAAAGAGACCCAAATAGATAAAATTACGAATGAAAGAGGAGAAATCACAACCAACACTACAGAAATACAAACAATTATAAGGGAATACTATGAAAAATTATCTGCCAACTAACTGGGCAATCTGGAAGAAGAAAACAAATTCCTAGAAACTTACAAACTACCTAAACTGAAACAGGAAGAAATAGAAAATTTGAACACCTTGCAAAGTATTCATAACTAGCAAAGAAATTGAATCAGTAATCAAAGATCTCCCAAGGAACAGAAGTCCTGGGCTAGATGGCTTCCCTGGGGAATTCTACTAGACATTTAAAGAAGATTAATACTTATTCTTCTTAAACTGTTCCAAAAAACAAATGGAAGGAAACTTCCAAACTAATTCTCTGAAGCCAGCATTACATTGATTCCAAAACCAGACAAAGACCCCACTGAAAAGGAGAATTACAGGCCAATATCTCTGATGAACATGAATGCAAAAATTCCTAATAAAACACTAGCAAATTGAATTCCACAGTACCTTAAAAGAATTATTCACCATGATCAAGGGGGATTTGCTCCTGGGCTGCAGGGATCGTTCAATATTTGCAAATCAATCAACGTGATACATCACATTAATAAAATAAAGGATAAGAACCTTATCATTCCCTCAATAGATGCAGAAAAGCATTTGACAAAATACAGCATCCATTCTTGATTAAAAACCCTCAACAAAGTAAGGATAGAAGGAACATACCTCAACATCATAAAGGCCACATATGAAAGACGCACAGCTAATATCATCCTCAATGGGGAAAAACTGAGAGCCTTTCCTTAGGGTCAGGAAGAAGACACTCTCACCATTATTATTTAACATAGTACTGGAAGTCTTAGCATCAGCAATTAGACAACAAAAAGAAATAAAAGGAATCCAGATTGGCAAGGAAGAACTCAAACTTTCACTGTCTGCAGATGACATGATACTCTATGTAGAAAACCCAAAAGGCTCCACCAAAAATTGCTGGAACTAATACATGATTTCAGCAAAGTGGCAGAATAGAAAATCAATGTACAGAAATCTGTTGCATTTCTATACACCAATAATGAAAGATTATTAAGGAAAATAAATCAAGGAATCAATCCCATTTGCAATTGCATCAGAAACAATAAGATACCTAGGAATAAACCTAACTAAAGAGGTAAAAGATCTGTACTCTAATAACTATAGAACATTTATGAAAGAAATTGAGGAGAACATAAAGAAATGGAAAAGCATGACATGCTCATGTATTGGAAGAACAAACATGTTAAAATGTCTGTATTACCCAGAGCAACCTACACATTTAATGCAATCCCTATCAAAATACCACCGGCATTTTTCACAGAACTAGAATAATCCTAAAATCTGTATGAACCATAATAGATCCCAAATAGCTAAAGCAGCCTTAAAAACGAAAAACAAAATCAGAGGCATAACAATTCTGGATTTCAAGCTATATCACAAAGCTGATCATCAAGACAGTATGGTACTGGCACAAAAGCAGACACATAGATCAATGGAACAGAATCGAGAGCCCAGAAATGGACCCTCAACTCTATGGTCAACTCATCTGCGACAAAGCAGGAAAGAATATCCAATGGAAAAAAGACAGTCTTTCTTACACCATGCATAAAATAAATTCAAAATGGATGAAAGACCTAAATGTGAGACAGGAATCCACCAAAATCCTAGAGGAGAACTCAGGCAGAAACCTCTTTGACCTTGGCTGTAACAACTTCTTACTAGACATGTTTTCAGAGGCAAAGGAAACAAAAGGAAAAATGAACTATTGGGCCTTGGATAAGATAAAAACCTTCTGCACACTGAAGGAAACAATCAGCAAAACTAAAGCCTACGGAATGGGAGAAGATATTTGCAAATGATGTATCTGATAAAGGGTTAGTATCTGAAGTCTATAAAGAACTTATCAAACTCAACACCCAAAAA
This sequence comes from Callorhinus ursinus, assembly GCF_003265705.2. Classification (NCBI taxonomy): domain Eukaryota; kingdom Metazoa; phylum Chordata; class Mammalia; order Carnivora; family Otariidae; genus Callorhinus; species Callorhinus ursinus. The sequence goes on along the minus strand of NW_027397073.1, from coordinate 6,600,989 downwards.
ACAAATAATCCAGTTATGAAATGGGCAGAAGCCATGAGTAGACACTTTTCCAAAGAAGACATCCAGATGGCTAATGGACACATGAAAAGATGCTCAACATCACTCATCATCAGGGAAATACAAATCAAAACCATGATGAGATACCACCATCCACCTGTCAGAATGGCTAAAATTAACAACACCAGAAACAACAGGTGTTGGTGAAGCTGTGGAGAAGGAACTCTCTTGCACTGTTGGTGGGAATGCAAACTGGGGCAGCCACTTTGGAGAACAGTATGGAGGTTCCTCAACAAGTTAAAAATAGAGCCGCCAGGCTGCCTGGGTGGCGCAGTCAGTTGAGCATCAGGCTCTTGGTTTTGGCTCAGGTCATGATCGGTAGGTCGTGGGATCAAGCCCCAAGTTGGGCTCTGTGCTCAGTGCAGTGTCTGCTTGGGATTCTCTCTCTCTCCCTCTTCCCCACCCCCCCACTCCACACTCATGTGCACTCACACAATCTCTCTAAAATAAATACATAAAAAAATCTTAAAAAAATAAAATAAAAATGGAACTACCCTATGATCCAGCAATTACACTACTAAGTATTTATCCAAAGGAGACAAGACTGTAGATTCGAAGTGGTACACATATCCCGATGTTTAGAGCAACATTATCAACAATTGCCAAACTATGGAGAGAGCCAAAACGTCCCTCGACTGATGAATGGATAAAGAAGATGTGGGGTGGGTACATACGCGCGTGCGCACACACACAGACACACACACACACACAGAAATATTAGCCATCAGAAAGAATGAAATCTTGCCATTTGCTGTGACATGGCTAGAGCTAGCGTGTATTATGCTAGGTGAAATAAGTCAGTCAGAGAAAGACAAATACCGTATGATCTCACTCATATGTGGAATTTAACAAAGAAAACAGATGAACATATGGGGAAGGGGAAAATAAAGGAGAAGGGGAAATAAATAATAAGAGACTCTTAATTATAAAGAACAAACTGAAGGTTGATGGAGGTTGGTGGGGGACGGTTTGGATGGGGGTGGGTATTAAGGAGGGCACTTGTTGTGATGAGCACTGGGTGTTGTATGTAAGTGATAAATCACTGAATTCTACTCTAGAAACCAATATTGCACTGTATGTTGACTAAAATTTAAATAAAAAAATGCATAAAAACGGTTTTAGGCTCACAGCAAAATTGACCATAAAGTATAGAGAATTCCCATGTAACTCCATCTGCAATCATGCACAGCATCCCCCACGATCAATGTTGCCCAGAGTGGTACCTTTTTATAATCAATATAATAATCACCCAAAGTCCATAGTTTACATTAGAGTTCACTCATGGTGTTACACATTCTCTGAGTTTTTTTTTTTAATTTTTTATTGTTATGTTAATCACCATATATTACATCATTAGTTTTTGGTGCAGTGTTCCATGATTCATTGTTTGTTCATAACACCTAGTGCTCCATGCAGAACGTGCCCTCCTCAATACCCATCACCAGGATAACCCATCCCCCTCCCCCCCTCCCCTCTAGAACCCTCAGTTTGTTTTTCAGAGTCCATCATCTCTCATGGTTCGTCTCCCCCTCTGACATACTCCCCTTTTCTTCCTCTCCTGTTATCTTCTTCTTTTTCTTTTTTCTTAAAATATGTTGCGTTATTTGTTTCAGAAGTACAGATCTGTGATTCAACAGTCTTGCACAATTCACAGCGCTCACCGTAGCACATACCCTCCCCAATGTCTATCACCCAGCCACCCCATCCCTCCCACCCCCAACCACTCCAGTCATTCTCTGAGTTTTGACAAATATATAATGACGTGCATCTACAATGTTAGTATCTTCCAGAGTACTTTGACTGCCCAGAAATCCTCTGTGCCTTTATCTATTCATCCCTCTTCCCCCACAACCCCTGGTAACCACTGAACTTTTTACTGTCTCCATTAAAGTTATAAAAGTTATACCTTTTCCAGAATGTATCATAGTTAGAATCACACAGTATGTAGCCTTTCAGACTGGCTGTTTTCACTTAGTGATATGCATTCAAAGTTCTTTCATGTCTTTTCATGGCTTGATAACTCATTTCTCTTAGCACTGAGTAATATTCCATTGTCTGGATGGACCATGGTTTATTTTTTATTTTATTTTATTTTTTTAAAATTTATTTATTCATTTGAGACAGAAAGAGAGAGAGAGAGAGCATGACCAGGGGGAGAGGCAGAGGGAGAGGGAGAAGCAGGCTGCCTGCTGAGTCAGGAGCTCGATGTGGGGCTCGATCCCAGGACCCCGGGAACGTGACCCGAGCCGAAGGCAGATGCTTAACCATCTGAGCCACCCAGGGGCCCCTGGACCATGGTTTATTTATCTGTTCGCCTACTAAAGGACATTGTGGTTGCTTCCAAGTTTTGTCAATTATGACTAAAACTCCTCTAAACATCCACGTTTTTGTGTGGGCATGAGTTTTCAACTCCTTTGGGCAATTGTCAATGAGTGTGATTGCTGGATGGTATGATAAAAGTACATTTAGTTTTGTAAGAATAGTATTCTTCTTACTATTTTTTGGTATAAGTATGTCCCCAATATTACAGAGCAGCTCTACCTGCTAAAGATGGAGAGCTTCCTGCAGGGCAATGGACATAGAGGTCACAACATTTCTAATTATGGTTATGAAAATTAGGGCAAATTTGACATCTCTTTCTGACCTTCCAGGTAAGGTAACCCATCCCTAACTCCCGCTGGTTTCCATGGCAGCCAGTGGTAATGGAAGGAGTCTGAGATCCCCCCTGATCAAGGAGGGCAGAATTTTGAGGCTGTGCCTGCCCCCGACAGAGCCCCTTATTGGGTGTGGAACTGTGGGCTGTAGGTGCCCCAAATACAAAAATGGCCTTTATGGGTCCCTATGCAATGCTTCTCACAGCTTTCAGCTTCCTGGTTGTTGAGGCTTTGTCCCTGCTGCCCCTAACTGATCTTATTGCCCTCGCTCCCTGCTGCCCCGATCTCCCCAAAGATTCCTCAGGGTGGGTGGCAGGCTTTCCTAATTGAGACCTGAGGCCTGGAAGGCATTAGCCCTTCTTCTCCTCTAGAGTGGCCGGGTGTGAAGACTATCTGTGAACAGCCTTTGGTGTTGCAGAGATTTGGGCTCAAGGGAGCCAGGTGAGCTTTACTGCCTAAGATGATGTGTGGGCCAGTTTATGCCGGTTGATGAACAAAGGTCTGGAGCCATTGTCACCAGCTCTGGCCGTGTAGTAGCCACCTGGGGAGCTGTTGGTCCCTTGGCTGGGCCTCGCTCCAGATCAATGGGATCGGGGCGGGGGAGGGCAAGGGGGTGGATGTGGCAAAGTGTTCAGTGCAGCTGCTTCCCGGCTGGGAGGGAATCGTGGAGGAGGTTCTATATGGTGGAGGGTTTTCTTGTTCTGAGATTTGTCGGGGCCCATGAAGTGCCATCCGCAGCAGACAGGACAGGTGAGCCAGGGCACAGAGCATGCCCCTCTAGAGGGCACCTTGCCCGTGGGCCACCCCGAGAGCTTGCATGCCTTCTTCTCTTGTCCAAGACACCCCTCTGACCTTCCACTCCATACGACCTACCCTGGCAACATTCCTGGCCACCGAGGGACCCCAACATCTAAGGGGAGCAGGCCTGTCTGCAGCTGATGCGCAGTGAGCATTCAGGGCTTGGGTTTCTGTGGCCCGAGGCCCAGCAGAGTGGACATTGCTGGCAAGCCAAAAGGTGGCCCGGGGGACTCACTGACGCTTTTACAAAACGGAGAAATGTGTTAGCATAAATGCTGATGATTAGTACCCAAGGGTCCCGTAAAGTCAATGACATTTTACTCATGGCGTCTGTCTAGGCTGCTCTAACAAAAATGTAGACGGGTGGCTTAACCAACAAACATTTATTTCTCACAGTTTTTGGAGTCTGGAGATGCAAGATCAAGGTCGTGGCAGATTCAGCATCAGGTGAGGTTCCTGGTAGATGGCCATCTTCTGGCTGAGTCCTCATGTGGTGGCACAGGCAAGAGAGCTCTCTGAGAGGAGGTTTCTTTGTTAAGGGCACACACCCTATTTATGAGAGCTCCATTCTCATGACCTAATCACCTCCCAAAGACCCCGTCTCTGAATACGGAAGACTGAAGATGCCATCCCATCATGCTGGGAATTAGATTCTAACATATGAATTTGGGGGGGATGCAACTATTCAGTCCATAGCAACACATAGATAGATACATTCTAGGAACACTAAGAACATAGTGTTCATCGGTCTGGGTATGGTTTGGTATAGTGGTCAGTGTGTCGGGCTCTGGGACTTCTTGGATTGACCTGAGTGAATACAATGTCCTTGTCGGTCGGGCAGTTGGAGGGAAAATGGACAAATTACAGATAATTTTAATTAAGTGATCAAAGTCATTTTGAGTTTTATATAATGTTTACCTATAATTTTTAAAAATAAAATACTCATTTCTTTTTAGGGTTTTTAAATGGCAATAGACATGAACGTTGGATTGACATTTCCATACCGAGAATGATCACAAGAATAGTCTTTGCATTAAGACCAGGAATCTTGTGATACATATAACCCTAAGCATTCGTTAGACTGCCTATTAGTGTTTTATAATTTTGTTTCATTTATAATCAAAAAAGTACATTGTATAGTGACTTACACTTCTATGAGTACACATATATTTTAATTACTATATTGTATTCTTCACAACCTAAGGGAGTGATCTAAAAAAGACAGACAAAGCAAGAAAGACTCTTAACTATAGAGAACAACTGTGGTTACCAGAGGGGAGGGGAGTGGCGGGTGAGTTAAATAGGTGATGTGGATGAAGGAGGGCACTTGTGATGAGCACTGGGTGATGTATGGAATTGCTAATTACTATATTGTACACCTGAAATTAATATAACACACTGTATATTAACTATACTGGGATAAAAATTTAAAAAACTTAATAAATTAAAAAAAGACATTTAATATGCCATGGGTTGGCATTGAAGATTTAAGGTGGATTTGCTTTAATTTGCTTTAATAAATGTTTTATTATTTTTATTATTAAAAAAAAATCCCCCAACTTTCTGCTCTTCCAAAAGAGGAGAGAGGCTTTTTTTTTTTTTTTTAGAAGAAGCTAGGGAAATATTTATACCTGCATTCACTTTGTGATGGAATTTTAACCATATGACACTGTTGCAAATAAATCTTCTAAAAAGAGAACAGCTAAAAAAAAATCGCAACTAGATGTGCATCTAATGTTTCTCTAACAGGCCGTTAAACTGGATTCTATAGATCAACTATAATGATGGTTTTTAAATCTCCGGGTCCATTTCATTTTATGATTCTACCATCAGCTTCCTTTGGTGGCACCTGGACTCCGTCTATTTTTCGCATTCTTTTCGTTTTGTATTTGCTTTATTCTGTAATTTGAACTTGAATCGCAGTAAGTCATGCTCCTCATCTGTTCTCTTCTCTTTCTCCTTTTTGGTTTGCGTTAGTTCTTTCAGTGCTGCGTCTTCTGTATTCTTCCTAAAATATTTTATACACAGAGAACTTTTATCTCAAGTACTGAGAACTTCTCTGACTTGAAGGCTTTCTTGATTTTAGAGTAGGATCCAGGAAGAATTGAGTTAGATGGAATCTCTGGAGTAAAAAGTCTGTGATTACATATGTTATATTAAACTTTGATTTGTGAAAATCAATGATGATTAGCGGTACAGGGAAGATATTTAAAAAACAATTCAGGCTCTTTTGCCAGAGCTAGAATAATATACGTGAGGAAGAAGTTTAATCTGCTTTGGTTAATTAACACTTTTCTTGCTGGCACATTTCGCATGGTCAAGGCATTTAGGAGCATCAGAAACATAAGTATTGTTATGCTAGAGAGAGGTTGTGGGAACACTTCAGTCATTGTGTATGTGCTTATTTAGAATTTTAATTCAACTTTTGGTACGTTTTTGTTCAACTCTGCCTCAGTTTTTTTGTCTTAATGGTGTCTAGAGAGTACGTCCATCTAAAATTTTGCCTCTATTTTTTCTGGGCAAGTAAGCATAGTTTAGTGAGTATTTTTTTAAAATATAAAGATTTATTTGATCACTCTCTCTCTTTTATGAGAGAGAGAGAGAAAGAGTAGGGGGAGGGGCAGAGGGAGAGATAAAGGACTCAGAGAGAGGTCTTTGGGCAAAGAAGAAATCAATAAAATAAATGGTATTATATTGATTTATTTGACAATGACACTATAGTAAAGGCAAAGAGTCAAGTTAAAAAAAAGGCAATAGAATTCCATGTGAAACAGAGTTCAAAAATAAAGAAAACATCCTCATTGTACTTAGTCATTGTACATGGCCCTCTAATAAGCAACAAATACATGGACCGAGTCAGCTATTTTACTTTCAAACTCTTATCAAAATCTCGACAAAGAGGGGTGCCTGAATGGCTCAATTGATTGAGCATCTGACTCTTCATTTAGGTTCAGGTCATGATCTCAGGGCCATGAGATTAAGCCCTGTGTGGGGCTCCTTTATCATTTTTGCTCTGAGTGTAGGTGACTGTTCTGTGGGACTACTCCCCTTTGATGGGTCTCCTGAGCTGGATCCACTCTTTCCTGCATCCCTGATTTCCTCTTTCTCATTCTCTTTCTTGGCTTAGTCCTTTCTTTTGCTGAATTACATCTTTGCTTCACTTTCTAAGAAGGAAATTAATACTGTGAGTCCTGGCATGTTTGAAAATGCCTTCCTTTGGCACTTAGGATCAACCAAGTGGTTGACATATATAGATATTTCTGTTGAGAGTGATTTTCCCATCAGGTATGTAAAGATGTTGCTATATTACCATCTACCATCCAGTGTTAGTGATGAGAAATTTGATTCTCTTTTCTGTCTAGGTGAGTTTTCCTTTATCTTCTGTGGAAGCCCTTACTATCTGCTCTGTATTCACATGTTCTCTGTTATCTCTAGACTCTGTTAGTTCGATGGAAAACAAACTGGATTTCTTCTCTGATTTTATTTAATAACTATCATCTCTTTTCTGTTCAGTTTTCCTGTGAGCTGTCCTTTATCTTCTTCCTACCTTCCTATTGAGGTTGTTGGCAATAATTTAATAATAATTATTAATAATATATTTAATTTCTAAGAGTGTTTTCTGATTCTCTGATTTTTCCTTTTTCGTAGCAAATTATTATTACTTGTGGATGGAATATCTCCTTAGAGGTCTTTGAATTAGACTTTTAAAAAGTTCTCTTTCCTGCATTATCTTTTTTTGTTTTTGTTGTTGTTGTTTTAATCCTGGGGTCTTTTCATTTTTTTTTTCTAAATCTTGGTTTTCGTGTTACAGGATTTCCTCAAATGTCTGGTGATGCTTGGTTGCTTACTTGTGTTTAAAAATGAGACACTAACAAACTCTGGGTTCTAGAGGGGAGAGGGATGGGGGGTTGGTTTGGCCTGGTGATGGGTATTAAAGAGGGCACGTTCTGCGTGGAGCACTGGGTGTTATGCAGAAACAATAAATCATGGAACACTACATCAAAAACTAATGGTGGTTAACATAACAATAACAATAAAAAATAAATAAATAAAAATGAGACACTAACAAACTGCCCCAGGCTACATGGATTAGTTTTTGATCCATTTGATCCATTCTAAAATGCTAAGAAATAGCTCCATTAGTGCTGCGCCCCCTGTAATGGGTGTCCTGGTTCTTCCCAACATTGTGCCCAGTTGGGGGTGTGGTGGAGAAGAGCATCTTTTTCTGTGGCTTGTCTTACAAAAATAGGCTGCCAAGTGTTTTCCACATAGAAGTTGGGGGTGGGGTGAGGTTGGGTGAAGACCAGCGTTTACAGGCTATGTTTATTTCCATGTCTCCGGCCCCTACTTTCTTGGCACTTTTGAGTCTTGAATTTCTCAATTGGCAACTGGCTTGTCCAGGGTCCCCACTGTACATCTTCTAGGTTGTAGTTTTCCTGCTGTGTCTCATCATTCACATCTTCTGCGTCTGGACAGTCTTATAATCCTGTGCAAAATCGCTCTCTCATTAAAGGAAAAGCAATTGTTATGGATCTTATTTATCATTCAAATGACATTTCAGGAATGGAGGCAAAAAGCATATTCTCAACCTTATGTCCATAATGTAAAATGTCACATAGAAAAGTGTATATCGAGGGTATATTGTATCTTATCTTGGTGAAATTTCATGATTTAGAAAGAATTGTGTTGGGCCAAATTTTAAAGGTAATGGGAGAATTTTGTTCATGAGTTACTGTACAGAATGAATTTTCTGTCAGTAGCTCTCTGACAAAATCCTTTTTTCATTCTGTGTTTTTACATGGGACATGTGCTAGGTTAGGGCTGTCCAATAGAACCTTCGGTAATGAGAGAGACGCTCTGTATCCATGCTGTGTCTAATACGGTATCCACCAGCCCCAGGGGGCGTGGAGCACTTGCGATGTGGCTAATGCTGTTGAGGAACTACATTTTCAATTTTATTTCATTTCAGTGAATTTAAATTTAAACAGCTACATGTGGCTAGTGGATACCAGGCTGGACAGGCTGCTTTAGATCATTGGGTTATCAGTTGTCATGAGGATCTACTTAAGTAGATTCCTTTTCTATAACATGAGAAGTTTTCATTTTCTTGAGATACTTACACGGGTTTATTTTGAGCCCATCAGAGTATTAGTTCCCTAAAGGCAGGAACATGGTCTGTATCGGTCCCTCTTGTATCTTCAGTGCTTACCTGGCACACAGTAGGTGCTCAGAAACACTTGTTGCTTGACTGAATAGACACTGGAGAAAGGTAAAATTTTTAGTGGGCACGTAGATACGAGTTGTATCAGCCCGGATCGAGGTGGAGACTTAAGACTAGGTTTGAGTTGTAAAGTTCCATCTCTTTCCACTCCAAAATGTCATTTAACATGAGTCTTTATGCTGCTCATAGAAACACTTCATGTGTAGCTTCTCTTTTACCCGGATGGCACCTCTGCCCTTTTCTTTGTCCTCCTTGTTACCGAGCTAAATCTCTACATGCTTTCAGCTTCAGCCCCAGTGTCACGTCCTCCCCGAGGTACCCTTGACTGTTCTTGCCTACGTCTCCCCACTGCAGCCTCCTGCCCCTGGGTCTGGAGTCCGCGCCTCTGCTCTCTGACGTGTGGTTAGCACATGGCTCAGCGTTCCCCTCTCCCTGCTGCCGCTGCTGCCTGCGCCTTCTCCACACTCCTGCGAGCCGCGGGAAGGCAACACTGAATCCTGTTCCGCTCCGCTCTCTGGCGTCATACCTGAGAAGGGTGGGCATTCGACCAACTATCTTGTTCATTTTAATCACTGAACGGTACTGTTGCATGTAGTACTCATGGCCCAGAAAGTAAATATTTAATATATCAGCGTCTTTGTGACTGTGGTTACTATTCACCTATTTTCCTTTATTTTTTTTTTAGATTTTATTTATTTGACAGAGAGAGAGAGAGAGCACAGGTAGGCAGAGTGGCAGGCAGATGGAGAGGGAGAAGCAGGCTCTCCGCTGAGCAGGCAGCTGGATGTGGGACTTGATCTCAAGACCCCAGGATCATGACCTGAGCCTAAGGCAGCCGCTTAACCGACTGAGACACTCAGGCGCCCCTATTCACCTATTTTAAATGTGGTTATCAGAGGTTGAGGAAAAGGGCCTTTCTTGTTTGTTTTTTTTTTTAAATATGTATTTGGTGCAGTTAAAAATGTGGATAAATGCCAAGAATTCATAACTGATAAATTGCATTAGTCCTCATCCATGTAGTTAACCAAAAAAGATAGAGCTTTTATTGAGACAACATTACTTTGTCTAGGCATTTTTTCTTTTCTTTTTTTTTTTTGGAGGCAAGAGTAGAATGCTAAATGCATGTGGTTTCTGGGTAAGAGGCTGTGCTTGATAATTGTGCAGCTAACTTGAAAGGCTGTTGGAGTTCTGAGGGGTGCTGTGTTTCAGAGTGCTAGGATGGATGCCATCTCCTTCCGTGGTGTTCGCATGTCTGTGAAGCACGCTTCAGCAAAGCAAGCAAATGCTGATAAACAGTCCCTTAGTAAGAGCAGGAAAGGTAAAAACAACCGAGTATTTTCTTTAACATAAGACATGTGGAGAGACATGGTCCCGATAACAAAACAGCCAGGATGTTTTATGTCCTTCTAGGAGAGCGGAGGGAAAGAAAGACACAGAACCTAAGCATTGTCATAAGAAACGCTGTAAAAGGGACTAAATATCAATCAGGGCCCAGAGAAGTGCTGCTAACTATGATGTCCTGGAGCCACCAAAGCAGCGTGAAAGGAAACAGCCTGGGGCCAGTAGGCAGAGTTTTAGGGGCAGGTGCATGCCTGATGCAGGGATAGGTGTGCAGACCTGGATGCCTCTACCTCTGCCCAGAAATCTGCAGGTGTCTTTCGAGCCCAGCAAGGTGGTCCTTCTTTTCTGGCCTGATGGGTGAGCTGGATGCCCACCCTAGGCGACTGTGTGTCCTGATCCTCTGCAAAACGCAACAGCACCCGTGCCTCCTCTCCACTGGTCTTGGAAGAAGATGGAGTGGATCAGGCCTGTCCTCTCTGGGGACCCCGATGACATACTGAACTGTATGGTTGAATACACAGGTGAACGTGTGAAAGATATCATGGTTTAGACAGGGGTCAGCATACATTTTCTGCAAAGGGATAACGTATGAGTTTGCTGGGGCTACAAACATACCACAGACCGGGTGACTTGAACAACAGGTGTACTTACTCACGGTTCTAGAGGCTGAAAGTTCAAGGTCAAAGTGCTGGTCAGTTCAGTTACCCGTAAGACCTCTCTCCTTGGCTTATAGATGGCCACCTTCCTGCTGTGCCCTCACATGGGGCTTTTCTCTGCATTTCCCCTGAGTCTTTCTGAATAGGACACCAGTCTACCCAAATCTCTGCTTATAAGAGCACCAGTCCAATTAGACTGGAGCCTACCCTACAGTCTCATTTAACTTAATCACCTCTTTCAAGGCCCTGTCTCCCAATACAGTCACATTCTGAGGTACGGGGGTTTAGGACTTCAACATAGGAATTTTTGGGGATACCGTTCAACCAGTAACAGGATAGATGATAAATATTTCGAGCTTTTGCAGCTCCTCATCTCTGTCATGGTCGTGTGAAAGCTGCCTTAGGCAGTATGAAAATGAATGAATGCGGCTGTGATCCAATAAAACTTTATTTATGGACGCTGAAATTTGAATTTCATACAGTTTTCACACATCACAAAATCTTTTCATTTTTTTCAACCATTTAAAAATTTAAAAACCTTTCTTTGCTCGTAGGCAACAGGCCTGATGTGTCTCATGGGTTGTAGTTTGCTGACCCCTGAAATGGGAGAGATGTTTCGGTAACGCTGTCAAATGAAATGCTTTCTGTCTCTCTCTTGAGCTGAGTGGATTTATGTGGGAAACTCACAGCCTGACAGGTATTTTCATAGAGGATTCAGCCTGCTGTGGACACGTTTTGCTCTTGGCTGGGATACCCATGAACATGGCGAATAAAGCCATCTGTCACGGTGAGAGTGTTGACAAAGCCCTCCCTGCCTGGTGCCAAGGATGGCAAATAGGCACACACACACTCCAGCAGGTGCAGGGGTGAATGGCCTCTAATAAGTTCCTTGTTTGGGAACTTTTGGATGAGAAGGCACAGCTTTTGCATTTAGTTTTAACATCCTCTGCCACTTGGGGCTTGAATTAATTCCAATAATGTGGGGCAGTGCCCAAGGGAAGAAATCAGTAGTTTCTGTACTCGTTTTGCAGGATGGCCTCGCAGTGACCAGCACCGGCATGGCTGGTGCAGGAACAAGGAGTTCAGGCCTGGGACGGAAGCCCTGATGCCCCCCTAGGGTTGGGTCTGCCCAGGGAGCTCACCGCCACTTCTCTGTGGAAAGAGAGAGCCCGTCTCGGGGAGAAAGTTAAACGCTGGCCACGCCCCTTATCCGCGTCTCCAGCTGTCCGGGTGCCCTTTGCTTCCTGGGATGGGGGCATCAGCTAGGTGGTGTAGGGTGCTCAAGCTCAGTCTGTCTAATACTGTTTCCGTCAGTCCAATCCTGAGAGGGCCCCTCATCCAGAACTTCATAGGAGGAGCATTCTCATTGGTCCTGAAAATGGCTTTAGCGAAAGGTTTTAGTAGGTTTCCTGTCTCCTGTCAAATCTAGTACAAACCCCCTCCCTCGAGTGGACATATTAACGGAAAAATGGAGAAGGTCAGCAAAGGCCAGAATGAGATGCCGATGAAAGCCTTTCAGCCTGCACACAGTGCTCCCTCTGCCAGGTCCTGCGCCGCGGGGAGGCCGTTTCCTTCTGTTCCTGTCCCAGCAATGTCCCGGGCTGGCCCGCTGACAGAGCACTCTGGTATGGGTCTGGGCGCGTCAGGTCAGCATCTTGAGCAGAGTTTGGCAGGCTTGCAATAACTTTTGATTACCTCCTATGACACCGAGTGAAACTGCAAAATATATTTAGCTCTCTGAGTTTGGTAGAAATAGTCAGAGGTATTTTTGGAGCTATTGCCCCTTGCTGGGGGCCCTCAAAGCCCTGGTCAGGAGGGAGCGCATGCACCGTGGGCTTAGGGCAAGGCACTGCTGGTTGTACCTGCGCACAGCTGGCTGCATGCAACAGTATCTGCAACTGAAGCTGAGGCAGGAGGTAGGCCGAGAGGACTTGCCATGGTATCTGAGGGGCGTCCCAGCACAGCCCCTGTGCACCACGGAAATCCACCCTTCTGAGAGTCACAACATTCCCTGCAAAGTGGTGACCAGCTACAGTCTCCAAAATGACTCCGTACAACTGGGTCAGCAGTAGAAGACACGAGAGAACCCACTGCTGCAGCTGCTGTTGGGTCCGTGTAGTGGACATAACCAGCTTCCTGTCTGTGCCCATTCTCCTTTCCTTCACTGTTAGGCAAAATTTTGGCTGCTCTGCCCTGCACAGGTGGAATGATCCCAGGTTTATCCCTGGGGGCTCGGACAGGGGAGCTGTGTTCTTTTCTTCCTCTTGCCAGGATTGGCTGCAGCAAGGGACAGTTCACTGGGTTGAGAGCACCGAGGGCAGCGCAGGGGCCTTTTTGTCTTGACCCCTGGCATGAGGAGATAAAATGGCCAGGTGCGAGTTGTAGCTTTAGATATCATAGAGCTTCCCTGTGTCCTCTAGTTGGCAGTGGTCATCATGCTGGGAAATAAGACCTCTAGTCAAGTGAACCTGAAGGATATTAGAGGGCTGGACAGCACAAATTCCCCAAGTGGGTCTCGAGGACTGCTGGGCAGGTCAGTGTGGCTTCACCACCTGGCTCTCAGGTGTGTTTCGGCCATTGAGGACACAGCAGCATACACTTGTCTTTGGTTTAGTGCATATGCTACACTCTGGTAAGCCCCATTGGCTTGCGGGATCAGGAAATCCTGAGAGGACTGCTCTATCGACCTTCAAGTTATTCTTGGAATTCTGTATCCTTCCAAGAAGCCATAAACTCAGTGCTTTCAACCCACCTAACTCTGTGTGTTGTTGATGGTCACGGGCACAATGCTCTTCACAGGAAGATGGTAGCTACTTCCATTTTGTCCAGGATGGCACAGCTTTGCAAAACACACACAACTGTGGGATTCTGGAATTCAGGAGACAGCTAGAACGGAGGAGACGTGCCCACCCCTGCCAACCTGAATGATTCCACTGTGTGAAAAAAAAAAGGTGATAGCATCATTTCTTGATCAGGTATTCTTAATTAATATTAAATTCTGTGACTATGGATGTCAGAATCACAGAATGTCTATTAGATTCATCTATTTAACACATTTACAAAGTGCTTATTAGACACCAAGTACTCTACCTGCCTGATTTTCTCAAGAAAGAATTAAATATCTAGACTAGGGTACCAAGAAAATCTAAAATACATCTACAGAATAGTGTGATTTTCATTTCTTGAGAACATACTCAAAGAAAGTACAACTGTGGCTCTCCCAGAACACAACTGTGTAAATAGTCACGGGACAACTAGAAATGATTTATCAACAAGTAAGCTCAGTAATCGAGAGCCACTCAGAGCTATTGATGTATTCTTTAACGTTCAGCAACTTAGGAAATATCCACACTTAGGGTACATTTTCCATTAACTTGCTATTTTGTATTGTTTAGTCATTCTTGTTTGTTTTCTGTGTTTTTGTAAACTTTCCTCCATTTTTTGGTCATCACTACCAGATGATTTAAAACATATGTTTTTTTTGTTGTTGTTGTTCTGTTTTTTTTAAGTTGGCTCTGGTTAATTGTTTAATGGAGTTGAAATGTTCATATCAAAAGGAAGTATTTTTCCCTCTTCTCCTGCTTGGGATCTAATATCTATGTCAGCATTTCTGTGTAAGAAAAAAAGGCACTGTACAAATGAGTAGGTAACAAATTGGCTCATTATGTGAGGACAAAACTTAAAAAGAAAGGATTGAGTTGCATTAATTAAATATGAATCATTGCTATGAAAACGAATCCAAGGGAAGCCATTGTTAGAAATCTCCTGGGCACCTGCTCTTCAGAAAATATGTGTGAGAAGAGTCAGAATCCAGTGTGGAGGAAAGTGTCTTTTGATGGAGTCTATTTGTGTGGATATTTTGAAAAGCTAAATTAACTTGTTGTACAGTTATCCTTTAAATCTGTAAGTCTAAACTCAGTCTGAGTTCTCTAAAAATATCACAGATGCATGAAACTACCAAACGGGTATGCTGTAGTGTGGTGGGCTTAAAATTTTGAAGGCATCAGGACTATAAATACTCCTACTGTTTTGAATGGCTGAAATAGCTTGGTTGAAATGCGAGGCTCATTCAAATATGAAAAGTATGAAGATTCGGAAGGTGTTACTCAGGATTGCTGAGATGCGTGTGTGTATGGGCAATTACTTAAATGGGAGTAAAAGATGCTGGTCAACTGTAATTGTTTTGACTTTGGCAGCGTTTTACTGTAAAAAGTGGTCAAATGAATCACTGCTTAGAGTTTTCATTGACTCTTTGGGGGAAAAAGACAAGTCTCTTTATTGCTATTGATATTTTACTTCTTTGGATGAAATATTTCCTACACTATCAAGTACTTGCAGATACAAATTCAGAGAAAACCTTGTTAGCTCATTTAAAGATCAATCCATTTTTCAAATTTATAGAGTACCCATACATTTGGCGATAGATTTAGGACAAAATAAATGAAGCTGAACAACCAAACAAATCTTCGTATATTTTTATTTAAAATCTGAGAGAGCATTATTTTTCTTATTGTACTCTCATGTTCTGCCCACCTGTGATGTTCAGGTTTAACTCTACTTCTTGAGCTGAGGTTTTCTGTTGTTTCATAAATGACCTTCAGTCCAGCAGCTTCAGGCAGTGCTCGTTTATGACCTTGGTTCTAAAGGGCAACCACGCTGGGGCCCAGCTGCTTTCTCTGCTCAGGGTCTCACAGAGCTGGAAGCAAAATACGGGCCAGAGGAAACCTTGGGTCCTCTTCCAACCTCAGTGGTTCTTGGCAGAATTAACTTTCTTCTAGGGTTTTCCTTGTGGCCCCCTCCATCTTGGAGCCAGCAAGGTTCCTGTCTTCCTCGAGCTTAGGATGTTGTCTGCCTGTTTCTGACTTCTGCCTCCCCAGCAGGGAGAAAACTCTGCTTTCAAGGTCTCCTGTGATCACATTGGGCCCACTCAGATATTCCAAGATGCTCTTCCTACTTTAAGGTCAGTTGATTAATAATCTAAATGACATCTCTGGCCATGGACATGACAACGGTCACTGGGGCCCCAAATCTACCTACCAAACTATGGATGTCAGTTTGGTGCTTTTTGACTGAATGTCACTGGGGTGAAATATGTAGCTAACTTTTATGAATTGCCCAGAAGTATTTGACTAGAAGGTGTCTTCGCTGTTTTTGGGGTTTTCTATATAGGTTAGATATAACTTACTGATTATGTTATTTAAATCATTTAAAAACTGACTTATTTTTATCTACTCATGTTAGGCTTTAGACTTGGTTTAGGATCTTCTAGTACTAGCTTATTTCTGCCTATTTCTCCTTGTATCTCCTGTATTTTTTGTTGTATAGATATTGGCACCATGCTATTTGGAGCATAGATATTCCTAAACTGTCTTCATGCTGAACTGTACCTTTTGGAATTGATAGTAGTCTTTGCTTTACTATTTTTTTGTTTGTTTGATCTTGCTATGTTTCTGGCTCTGTATTTCATGGGCTCTCTTAATAAGGTCACAGTTTCTTTCTCACTTTCTTTCTGTCTCTTTGGTTTTGTTTCATTTTTGTTTTTATTTTTTATGCTCAATCTTTCCAGTTCCCTTTAGATTTTCCTTTCATATACAACTGTTTTTGTTTTAGAGCCAAAAAACATTCTTTTTTAAGTTGCTGGGTTTGGCTCATTTATACTTATTGATATGACAGAAGTTTGGGCTTAGTTTTTTTAATATTATATATTTTCTGGCTTTATAGATATTAAAAAGTATTTTACTATGAGGTCTCTGCTTCTTTGTGTTTTTGTTGTGTGTGTGCATGCATGCATGTGTGTGTGTGTGTGTGTGTGTGTTGTATAACATCTCTAATTGTGTAAGGTTTGTATGTCTGTGGTTTCATTTCAGGGGTTGTTATATTTTAAAATCATCATACAATGTTTGGTTCAGATTTTTCTGTTTCTTTGGCAGCAATATTTTCTTCTTCTGGTGAGTGTTATTCATTTGTTAATAATGAATTTAAATATATCTTTTATTTTCCATTATTGCATCTTTGCATTGATCCCTGCCAGTTCCCTGCATTTTATGTACCTTTGAATGAATTGGGCTTTCCTGGACCACCTACTTGCAAGCTTCCTGTGGGATATTAGATAAACGAGTGCAGAATTCCATTCTAGTTTCTTTTCTTTCCCTCTGCTTTGGAAAATATGACTCCTGTGTAGCCATATCTCATCTGGTTTTGAAACAAAACTGCATCCAGTGGGGCCTGTTTTTTTTTTTTTTTTTTTCAGCTCAATCTACATCTCACAACCATGGTGGCTAAAATGGGGTCTAACCCTTGCCATGAGTGTGTGTTTATGCTTTTGGAAGTGTAACGTCTCTGGTGTCTGAGCTGTGTTGCCTTCTGCATTGCCCCCATCCTATCTCAGGATTTCTTTCCAGTGCTTACCTGTCATCTGAGGTCTACAGTTTATGTGAGTCTCCTCGTATCCCTGAAAATGGATGTCTAGGAGGAGAAGGAAAGATCCTTGCTGATTTATGAGCTGTGTTCATACTGGCATGATGATAGGGGGATGGGGAAGCCTCTGGAGTTTTAAAATTTGGGGTATAGTTCTTTGTGTGTGTCATATTTTGTAAATCTTTTCTCCCCAACTGGGCTTTTCTTTTGCGGTGGAGATTACAGTTTTTATGTAGTTAGATTTATCCATTTTCCCTTTATTGCTTGTCTGCTTTGTGTCTGTTTAAGGCAAGTTCCTGGTTTTCCCTGAGGTTATAAGCAATACCCCTGTTTTCTCCTCTGCTACCAGAGTTTTGTTTTTCACATTTAGCTCTTTAATATGATGAGAATTGAAATGTGACTAATGTGATGCAGGGATCTAAATTTAGTTTTTGTTTTTGTATTTTTTTTATTTATAGCCTATTGTTCCAACACTGCATGGGCAAATTGAGTAGTACGTCCTTTCCCACAAATGCCACCTTTTAATATTTTCAGCCCTAAATAACTGGGATTGTTTATGAATATTTTCTTTAGTTCTATTGATTTATCCATCATTTGTGACACCTTTACTCCTGCTGTTTAACTTCCTATAGATTTATTTATATCAAGGAAGAATCCCCTCCTTTGTCAAAATTTTATGCCATTCAAGTTGTATTTTTCTTTTACAAATCTTTTAGCATCAGCTTGTCAAGTTTTGAAGAGTTCTGGAAGCATTAGGATAAGTTACTGAATTTGCATTGAATATATAAATTAAGAGAAAAGATTAGCAATATTGGTATTGAGTCACTTCATAGAGGAATGGCTTTCTTGCTTTACTAATTCAGCTGGTCCCACAGAAACATTTCAGAATGCTACCCTCTAAGATCGTGCACATTTCTTGAGAAATTTATTCATAAGTGTTTTGTAATTAAAAAAAATTCTATGGCTCTTGTGAATGGAACTTTTTGTTGGATTGTTCATGTGGCTATTGCAAGTATAAGGAATGGTATCAATTTTCCTTTTGTTAATGTTGTACCCAACCATTTTTATGGTTTCAGTGTTATTCATGTGATTCTTCAGAGCTAGAATGTTTCTCTATATTTTACCATTTAAGAGTTAGCTGAAATTCTAGCCTCCTTCACAAATGTCTTGCCTGAAAACCCTTTTCCTTAACAATTTCCCTTTTCTCTGGAAAGACCCAGTCTATTGACACAATTAAGGTATTCATGCTATCTTTACTGTTTCATAAATGTTTTGTTTTCTTTCCGGATGAGAAACTGCGTGATGACAACCACATTTCAAAACTGTTCCCTTTACACATGATTTAGTGATGAGATTGTGATTATCAGTAAATACTTGATCTACTAACAATTCTTCTACTCATATAACTGCTATTATTTTAGCATGTTAATTTTTATATTAGTTGGTTCTTAGGATTCTAAAAAAATTTACAAAGAACACATGCTTTTTAAAAGAATCTACTTTTTCCAGCTTTTGAGGAGTCATTCACTGATAATAACCCAAGATCATCATTCCCCAGCTTCACAGTGGCTTTTATGGGAAGAATTTTGGTGTGAGCAAAATTTTCAGAAGTCCGTCTTTTTAACCACACATTCTCATCCCAAAAAAGTGAACAAGAGTCATGGATTGGAAGCTGTTCAATTGCCTATGTGGTGTCATTGGTCCTGGATGTCATCCAGCCTGGGGCATTTGTCCTCATAAACAGGGGAGGTTTATGAGTCCAGGACTAGGGGGTCAGATTTTGCCCATGATTCTTATTTACATTCACACTGGAACTGAATTTGTTTCCTGTTTCTTTTCCTTTAATAGTGTTTACATTGTGGAAATAATCTGGCAATAAAGTTTCTTGACCATTTTAAATTTAGCCAGTGGATTCTGCTTTCTCTGGAAACAGAATGGCTGATTTTGCCCTGCTCCATGCTCCCATCTCCCAGTCCAGTGCTCCGTGCTGATCTGTTTGCCTGGAGCACCTCCTCAGCTGACTGTTTCTAGGAGACTGGATATTTGTATGAGCCTACCTTTATATTACACTTGGGGGATTAATTACCAAGTACAAGCCTATAAAGAATCTGGAAGAATATAAAATGCTTTGGTGCAGGCTTAGCAGAAGGGAAGTTTGAATCAACTTCTCGTCATTATAATGATGGGGTTAGAAATCACACTTCATATGAGATTGGAAGTGACTTTAAGATGAGTTTCTTTATTTGTTTCTGGAGGGCTCATGAATGTCTCATTCTAGTTCACTTCATGGGCATAAGGAATATAAAATTCAGTCCTTCAAATTAGGATTCATATGTACATGTGAATGTATCATCTTAAACAATGTCCATGCCCTGATTTTTATATCTCAGAAGTTTTTTTTTCTTACTACATGCATAAACTAATAACAAGGCCACAGGGAGGTGGGTCACATTAAAGGTTGGAGGAAGAGTCCCAGAGGGTACCTGTTGCATTCTTCCCAGCAGCCTTGAAAAATAGGAGACACTGTCATTCATCTAGAAGGAGAAAAAAAAAAGAAATAAAAATCTCCTGGATATATCTTCTAACTCTGTGTTAATGACTAGGAAACCCATCACTTAGGTATTCTCCATAGATTCACCTCCAAAAGAGTTGTATGAGTTTGTGGGTAATCGAAATATTTTGTATAATATTTTCATTTTAGAATCAGACTCTGGTGTGAATTTGATGCCCTTGCTTGACAAGCACACAGGAGTTTGGGCCTGAAATTTGCATATTCTTGAATGCTCATGCTGGGCCTTGTAACTGAGACTTACAAATATTCCTTTTCAGCTAGGTAGCCAGAAGTAGGAGCTCCTGGAAGTATAGCTTTGGGGAAAAAGAAAAAAAAAAAAAAAAGAAAGAAAACATCCTACATGACACACGATGAGAAGGACTAAGAGTTTTCTTCGGCAGCCACACCACACAGGGATTTTGCATTCCTGTTGGGTTAAAAAGAGACCAAAACAAATAAGTGGGCCAAGCACATGGGGTGATTAGTAATTCTCTTCCATCGGAACTCCTGTGCCTTATAGATCCCCACTATTGAGCTGCACGCTAGTTTGCCAGATAACTCTTCCTCTTAATTGTCATGTTTGTTTTTTTCAAGACTGGTTCAACCTCATTGTTATGCTGCTTGTTCTTTGATGCTTCTGCTGCAAGGCTGCTCTAGTATTCTCCTCAACTGTGTGTGTCCGTCGATGGAGAAGTTGTCCTTTCTCACAAATGGTGGAATAACTAAGCTGGGGTATGGCGGAAGAGGTCTTGCCGGTTCTATATCGGAAACCGTTGATCTGCATGTGTTCAGTCAGGAGTGAAAACAGCATGGTTAATTCCTGGGACAGTGATACTCCCCATGGGGCTTTCCGTTGACTTCTGAGTGAGCAGAGGAAGGGCTGCTGAGCCACCAAAGGGAACGGGGTCCACTCTGGAACAACCAACATTGTGCGGAAGTTAGAGGGGAAAAGTTACAGGTACAAAAGGGCTTTCCTCTTGTTCTTTTAAGCCAGTTCTGAGCTTTGATATAGGCTTTGCCGTCAGAGATTTAGCTAGTAGTCCAAAGGAAAGTCCTATATTTGCCTAGGATAAAAATGAAGCTTCCTGTTAAGGACACAGAGTTCTGTGTTTTCATCAAGCCCCTGGTGATCTGATTCTTTTCAACTTGGCTCTCTAGACTACTATTTCTAGAAACCAGAACCATCTCGATAGGGTCCTAAGGTGTCAGCCCTAACTCAGTGTGGAGGGCTACACTACTTTGATTTTCCTCAACCACTTTTCCAGATGGGAGCTGGTGGGAACCCGAGGAGAAGCCCACACTTTCCCGTTAGATATATAACACTCCTATTGCGTCGTACTCAACTGGACATGCAAAAGTGATAGGGTGACACTCACTGAAATAGTTGATGGCATCAGACTCTGACCATCTATGTTAAAATCACATCTTGTTTATCTGTGTTTCACACAGAGCAAACACTCAATAAAGATTAGTTTGTAAATATATAAGCCCTCAGATAAAAAGGCAATAATTATTTTGTGTCAAGTACAAAGCCACTGTAATAAGTGTGACTTTGATGGAAAATATGTAGCAAAACTTAGAAGTTTGAGCCTTACCCCTCTAGGAATAATAAAACAGTAAATAAAGTGGGCATGTTAGCCTCTACATTATATCTAAAAGTTAAGCTCTTCCAGGGTTTGTGAAGGTTAGGTTGAATATAAATGAAGACCACCTGAATGAGAATAAGCAAAGGCTGTTTATTCAGAGCTTGCTCCAGTTCTAACAAGGGGATCAGCCACCATCACTTGGGTTTAGCAGAGACTCAGAGGCAGGCAGGGGAGTGGGGATGCTCTATAGGAAAAAAGGGAAGGCTCCCCGTGTGCCCTCCTTGGAGGGTGTCAGCCCCAGGGAAGCTGCAGGTGGGCTAGCTGGAAGCAAGCATCTGATGTGATTGGTTCCATGTGCATATTTGGCTTTCTCTGACTGGTCTCAACAATTGGCGTAGCTGTCAGTCATGAATCAAGTCCTGTCTAGTTAGGGTGGGTTACTGCAGGTAGGTTATTGTTTGGTTTCCTGGACTGTGGCTCGAGATAATGGTCTGACTTCCTACAAGTCTGATGTGCAGATGGTAGGCTAGCTTTCAGGATTGGTTATTGCGGAGAGTGGGTTGGTTTCTTGGAGTAGCTGTTGTAGGCTGGAGGCTAGACTTCAATTTTTATGTGTGGTCTGACCATTGTCCACTTCTTTCATGGTGTTGAGAATGAGACAGTCGTGCAGAGTCCAAATAGTTGAACCATATGGAAAAACCTTTACATTATAGGAGTAAAATTAGCCAGTTGTTGGTTTTTACAGCTATCATTTTATTGCACGTGATTTTAGTGCACTGGGCAGATACAGATGAAGGTTTGTGGTAGCTCTGCACGGAGGGAGTGTGGGGACACCATTTTTCTAACAGCATTTGCTTATTTGAGGCTCTGTGTCACATTTTGGTAATTCTCACAATATTTCAAACTTTTTCATTATTATTATATTTGTTATGGTGACCTGTGATTGTTACGATTCACTGAAAGCTCAGATGATGCTTAGCATTTGTTAGCAATAAAATATTTTTAAATTAAGGTGTGTACATTTTTAGACAAATGCTGTTACACACTTCCTAGACTACAGCAAACTTTTATATGCACTGGGAAACCAAAAATTTATTTGACTTTCTTGATCATGATAGGCGTTTTACTGCAGTGGTCTGGAATTGAACCTGTAGTATGTCCGAGGTTTGCTTTTATATATGAAAAAGATCTTTGTGCTCACACAGCTTTGTAATACTCTTGAAATGCAGTGATTCTGACATTAATTTTTAGGAGCTCTCTAGGCCATAATTATAAATGTTCAACTGAAAGAGAATTCTCCAAAGTGACAGTGAAGGAGTGCAATTTATTTAGCTTTGCAATTAGAACAAAAGTGATTCCTAAGAACAACAAGGATGATAAATCATTCCAGAGCAACATGTAGAGTGATGCAAAAAGCAAGAATAAAAAATATCCTGGAAGAGAAAGTCAGGAGAAGTAAGGTGCCCAGGGGTTACTGCAAAATGAATGAGTGCCTGGAAGATCAGGTGTGCGATCAGACCCCACACCAACTGGAATTTAAAAAGACCAGTGGAAAATTACAACAGCATAAGAAATAATTACAAGGAGAAGCCTTGATCACATTAAAAAGTGTATAACAAGAAAATAGCTTGAAGTCTGAGGCATATCATGAAGCAGATCCTTTATCAAGGAAAATGCTAAAATGGCAGTATGCTTTGTGGAAAATACAGGTTTTGAATATGGTCATTTGACTAATGATTGAGGGCTTCTCATTACGAAATAGATGAGAATTTTTTTTTTTTTCTAGTGAGAGCTTTGAAGGAGCAAAGCAACTACCAGTTTAGTGATGATCACAATGACGCCAATATAATAGAAGAGGGACATAGAAAATAAACCTCCCCAGGCTTATGGAGCTTTTAATTTCCATCCAGAAAATTGAGCTTTATCAGTAGATGCCATTGTCATTATAAGGCTGTTAGTTGCATTTGTGAAGTTTCTGGATTAAAAAAATTGGGCTGGTGATTCTATCTTTTTGTATCCACTTTATTTCATTTCAATACTGAATTACTTTCAAAGAGGATACTTTTATTTTTGGTAAGATGGATGAATAAATAAATAACAAAATCAATCTCATTTTTACTATAAAATCTTCTCTCTTATAGTCTGTTCTGGCTGTTACAACAAAGATACCATAGAGGGGGTAGCTTAGGAAAAATGGAATTTTGGGGCGCCTGGGTGGCTCAGTTGGTTGAGCATCTGCCTTTGGCTCAGGTCATGATCCTGGGGTCCTGGGTGGAGCCCCCGGTCAGGCTTCCTGCTCAGTGGGGAGTCTGCCTCTCTCTCTCCCTGTTGGTGCTTTCTCACTCATTCTTTCTCTCTCAAATAAATTTTAAGAAATTAAAAAAATAATTCTTAAATAATGGAATTTTTGTTTTCAGTTTTGAAGGTTAGAAGTCCAAATCAGGTGCCTGCAGATTCTGAGTCTGGAGACAGCTCTTTTCCTGGTTCATAGACAACCATCTCACATTGTCCTCACAATGTGAGTCAGAAAGGACAAGGGAGCTCTCTTGTAAGGGCACTAATCCCATTCATAAGGGCTCCACCTTCATGACCTCATCACTTCTTAAAGGTCCTGTTTCTAAACACCGTCACATTGGGGGTGACCGTCACATATGGATTGGAGGGGGACCCAGACACTCAGGCCATGACACTCTCCAAACATCTTCAAGACCTGGGCAAGAGAAAAATCCCAGATATTAAAATATGATAAATTGTTTCCACTATAAATGTTACTATATGTGTTAAAGGAGATTTGGAAATCTCTTTATAAATGTTACTATGTGTATTTTTTTGAGCTTCTGTATTTGAGTTTATTCTTCATTTAACTTTTAAAACACTACGATAGTTGAATATTAAAAACAATAGCGAGTAGTGAGCTATGATTATAGTCCTTCCTTCACTCACTACGACATATAAAATGTCAGCTGTGTTGTTCACTGGCCCCATTAAGAGGCCTGACACTGAACACCACCCCTAGGATGAGGTTCACCCTCCTCATATGCTTCCCCATTGTAATGGCACCATCTTTCCTGATTTGGACCAAAGCCCACCCATTCTACCTGGTCCATTTCATCAGTATATTCTACTTCCTTTGTCTCAGGTAGGAGTTTTTCTGGCAGAGACAGCTTATCAGGAGCGAGAAAGCCATTCTCAGGAAAGTTTACCTTCAATTCAATGATTAGGGGACTCTTCTCATATGGTCTGTGATAAATTAGCATGCTTCATCTAGCACACACTTGGATCTCCATGCTTGACAATCTGACCTGGATGAGAGGTGATGTGATGGTTTGGTTGTCAAGAGTAGATACTGGGTTTTGAAAGCTGCACAGTGCTTCAACCAGCTGTATGTCCATACCCATGAAAAGGTCTTCTTCTAGATGAGTAAAAACATCATGGTCCTTCTGATCTAAAACAGTGATAATATTTCCTGGTTCCATTCCTGGTTCCTGGTCTCCTTCACCATAGAATGTTATCTTCTGGCTGTCTTTCATGCCTTTATCAATATGAACTTCTAGAATCTTCTTCTCTCAAATGATCTCCTTCCATTGCAGCTTTTACATCTATCTTTAGGACTGATCCGTTCCCCGTGGCCCTGGTGCTCCATGCACACAGACTGAATTTGCCGAACCATTCCAGGTCCTATCTGATGAATTCTTGTTTGCATTCCAGTACCTCCGCAATTGGGACAACATTCTACCGCTCCTTTCTTACTACCTTGGCCTTCACATCTGTCACAAATCACATTCTTTTGCACAACTAGATTTCTTGTTGTACTATTATATAAATCTTCTAAGGTGACTGAGAGCTGATGCACAACATTTTTACCTCTCCTTTCTCTCTGCATCCTTCCTCCTTCTCCAAAAAACATATCAAAGATGTCCATGGGGGAGCCAAAACCACCACCAGCTCCACCTTCTTTAATTGCCTGTTCTCCTCCTTTACCCTATAATTCCCTTTTCTTTGCATCAGAGTACTTCATAAGTCTGAGAAATCTGTTTAAACTTCTCTCCTTCATTTGGATTTTTATCAAGGTGGTACTGCAGGGCCAGTTTCCTGTAAGTCTTTTTCAGTTCTTCCTGGGTGGCGTTGGGTTTGACCCCCACAACATCATAGTGAATGGTTTCGTTCGCCATTTTCTCTAGCCAGTGAGGAGGCTGAGGCCAGTGCGGGGGAGCGGGAAGGAACGCCCTGCTGATCGCAGCTCGGGCAGGCACTACTCCTCTGCTTCTCACGGAGCATTCTGGAAAGTTCCTGTTACTATGTGTATTAAAGGGGATTTGGAAAATACAGACACATAGAAGAAGAATACTAATGAAAAATTGTATCATTCAAATAAAATCTTTTTTTTTTTAAAG
Organism: Callorhinus ursinus; assembly: GCF_003265705.2. Taxonomy (NCBI): domain Eukaryota; kingdom Metazoa; phylum Chordata; class Mammalia; order Carnivora; family Otariidae; genus Callorhinus; species Callorhinus ursinus. Next base: position 6,575,314 of record NW_027397073.1, on the reverse strand, counting down.
ATTTTATTTATTTATTTGACAGAGAGAGACACAGTGAGAGAGGGAACACAAGCAGGGGGAGTGGGAGCCGGAGAAGCAGGCTTCCTGTGGAGCAGGGAGCCCGATGTGGGGCTCGATCCCAGGACCCTGGGATCATGACCTGAGCCGAAGGCAGACACTTAATGACTGAGCCACCCAGGCGCCCCTCAAATAAAATCTTATTTAAAAAGTTTTGTTTTAAATTTTCTTCTGGTGTTTTTTCTTATCATTTAACATGTTTCAGAATCAGGTTTTTTAAAGATTTTATTTATTTATTTGAGAGGAGAGAGAGAGAGCTGGAGTGGGGGTGACAGAGGGAGAGGGAGAAGCAGGCTCCCCGCTGAGCAGGGAGCCCCACGTGGGGCTTGATCCCAGGACCCTGAGATCATGACCCGAGCCGAAGGCAGAGGCTTAACTGACTGAGCCACCCAGGCGCCCCTAGACCAGTTTTTGTATTTTATTTTCTTCACTAAGTAATCCTAAAATGTGCAAGTTTGGAAAAAATAACATATATCACCTCTGTATTCCTTACCTGGGAGGGTAAATTGGATACCTTTGCTTTGCGGAGTAGTTGTTGTTATTGTTATTTTGAGAACAGTTCTTTTGAGTCCAACCTGCTTTAGTTTCTAAGCTTACTTGGCACTTTCTTGGAGACATTCCCAAACTTGTATCTCTTAACTTGAGCTTAATTTTGGGAAGGTAGCTCGTTTAAAGTTATACACAAAGGTTTTGTTTTTAACTTCTAGAATTTCCCACCTTCTTACACCTGTCTTTCATTCTGTGTCCTAAGTTTGCAGTGAACGCGTGTGTATGAGCGAGTGATTGGGTTTGCAGATCTTCCAAAAAAGTAAAAAGTAGACTGTCATTGACTGTCTCCCCTTTTCAGAGATCATTTGATATACTTAATATTTCAAATGTGAAAATGGCACTCAGAGTACTGAAATTGTGACATAAATGCAGATTCTACCCCTTCATTTCTCAGTCTGTGCCAAAATAACCAGAGGCCAAACCTTCAGCAAAATGTAGACCAAGAGAGGAGGGCTGGAGCAGAAATGGAGCGGAGATGGTCTGTTCCCACAGGGTGCCTCTTGCCAATGAGACGAACGGTATGGAAATACTAAGAGGCACAAACAATATTTTCCTCCAAGGCTGTAGGGGCTGGGAGCTATTTTGTCTGTTGTTTTTCTCTTCCGCATATATGCTCTGTTCAGACCTTCACTTTTTTTTTTTAACAAAAGTTTTGTTTGTGGCTAAATGGCTTTATGCATAATGGAGGTCAGAAGGTGGCTGCAGCAAGCTATTTCTTCACCGCTGATCTGTCCCTGATCTACACAGTGACTGGTAATAGGAATCCAGGGAATACACACATATGGATGCTTATTATGCGGAAGGTGAGGGGAAACAGGGCTGCTAACGGTGGTGAACATGTGAACAATACACAGTTTCTTTAAACAACCTGTCCTCTTCTGAGAACTAGAGGCTTCAAGTGTTTTTCTCTTGTGACCTTGAGAGGACCGCCTGTCTTGCATTATTCCTTTAGGATGTCACCTCAAGCTTTTATGCACACCCACCAAGAAATGGTGCTTCTGAGTCTTGCTGGACTGGTTCTCCTTTGGGTTGGCTCCAACCCTGGCAATATTGCGTTGCCATATCAAGTAAGTGTTTAGTGTGGTACTTGTCCCGAAACCTCTAAATTCCTCTACTTGGAAAAGTAATTCCTAGAAAAAGGGTTTGCTCATGGTCATGGCTTATGTGCTCGCCTAGCTGATAGTACCACGCATTTGGGTTTTCGTGAGGGAGAAGAAGGAGGAGCTTTAGTGCACGTGTATACATTGCTGCTTCTAAACTAAAAATCACAAACAGCTGTGGCTGAACAAAATAGCCTTCTGGGGCTCCAGCGTGTGAGGCTAGAAATCATTTTAGAAATAGAGGGTTTCCAAGAAAGCCAAATAAATGAAATCAGAATTGTTAGCTACTCAGTTGGTATAAGTTATTATTCTCCCTGAGAAAGTTTATGAGTGGCTATTTACATGACTGTACATATGCATATAGTAGGCTCATTTATCTTTTCCACAGAGTTTTTTTCTTTTTTAACCTTGTAACATGTCCAAACTCTTACCTTCTTCACTTTGTGATTATGTAGTTGGAAAATACTTTTATACTTGGAAATACACTTAGGCATTAGGTGATCCAAAAGTTGACAGGTTAGCAGCCATTTTTCTGGGATTTGGTAAAACCAACATTTCTTGTGACTTTGTGGGATTGCCATTTGTTGAGTCCTCTAATATGTGAAGCTGCTCACTGACGTGATGTGGATTCATTTACATCAGGAACCCACCATCCTTAGAGAGTTAAGGTACCCAAATTCTCCTCAGATCAACTTACAGAGCTCTCAGTGTGGGTTATAACAGCATCGGCTGAGGTCTTATGGAAGGAAAGGGGATGAAATCTCTTGAAATACAACTTCTTTGAGAAAAGTGTGAGTCTAGGCAGGTGACCCAAACTCAAGGCATGGACTCCTTGAGTTCAAGGAGTGAAATGGTGTCCACACAGCCAATGCTGGAAAGTTTTCTCGATTCAGCCACCTTGGCACAATGGTTGTGCTGAGCATGAGAGGGTGGAATTAAATAAACTTCTGACATGGCGCTCCACTGCAGCTTGTCTGAGGACCTGGACCAGAGAGGGTATCTGGCATCAGTAGAAAAACATTATCCACCAGAGGGTGCAGGATTGCTGAAGGCAGCCCCACTGGGTGGTAAAGAGAAGCAGCAGAAGCATCCTCCTCATTAGGTGCCAGGCTTCTCTTTGGTGTTTGGACACAAGACTGAGACCTCATCAGACTGGATTTCAGGCAGTGGTGTGTGTGTTTGTGTGTGTGTGTGTGTGTGTGTGATCTCAGGAGGAGGAGGATGCTCCCTGTGAGGTGGTGGGGGTCAAGTGACTTATTTGGGAAAAAAAGAGAGATAACCACATCTATTAATCTTCCTTAGTGAAATATGACCTTCCAGTCTCATAGGCTGTGATTGTTCAACAGAGTGGTTTACGTCAGGAAATGTGATGATGTGAAGGCAAAATATGACCAACTCTTAACCAATTTTAAGAAATCAGTATTTCCTACCACCCTTTATTCTCCGTGAATTCATTCTCTATATATTTACTGCCTGCTGAATGGTGGTGCCACAAAAATGTGAAGGGAAAGAAATTCTCAGCTTTGGGAGTTTCAAAATACCCTTTTGTAGTCCATAGCAGAAGTAATAGCCTTGTGAGAAAATACTTTTTGAGACCGAAGAGGGACGGAGATTTTGGAGAATGAAATACAGTTGCAATCTACTCAGTGTTACACATTAAGAGAAAAATCAGGTATAATAAAGATTGTACTTAAAAAAGTTTTAATTCTGGGGTCTCCTGTGTGGCTCAGTCGGTTGGGTGTCCGACTCTTGGTTTTGACTCAGGTCACGATCTTTTTTTTTTTTTTTAAGATTTTATTTATTTATTTGACAGAGAGAGACACAGTGAGAGAGGGAACACAAGCAGGGGGAGTGGGAGAGGGAGAAGCAGGCTTCCCGCGGAGCAGGGAGCCCGATGTGGGGCTCAATCCCAGGACCCTGGGACCATGACCTGAGCCGAAGGCAGACGCTTAACGACTGAGCCACCCAGGCGCCCCTCAGCTCATGATCTTATGGGTCAGTGAATTGAGCCTCATGTGGGGCTCTGTGTTCAATGGGGAGTCTGCTCGAAGATTCTTCCCTCTGCCTCACCCCCCACTCGTGTGCATGCTCTCTCTCTCTTTTCCTCTCTCAAATAAATAAAATAAATCTTAATTTTTTTTTAATTATGGGGAATGAATATCAGAAAACTCAAAATTCAAAAAAGCATGTGGTCTTTTCTCTGTGCATTTTTGGCTGTGGTATCCGTCTCACCAGGATAGTGGATATTAAGATTTAGTTTGAAAGGAGGGAGATGATAAAAGGCATTACAAGGCATTACCAAAAACAGAATTTTCAGAGCCCTTCCTTGTTTAGGTTGAGATAATGTACTTCTCATGGATACAGAGAACAGATTAGTGATTGCCAGAGGTGGATGGGGTTAGGGTGGGGTGGGGGAGCAAAATGGGGGAAGAAAGTTAAAAAGTACAGACTTCTAACTATAAAATAAATAGGTTTAAATTTCTATATAATGATAAATTCTTTTTTAAAAAAATTTTTTAGAGATTTTATTTATTTATTTGACAGAGAGAGACAAAGCGAGAGAAGGAACATAAGCAGGGGGAGTGGGAGAGAGAGAGAAGCAGGCTTCCTGCCAAGCAGGGAGCCCGATGCGGGGCTCGATCCCAGGACCCCGGGATCATGACCTGAGCCAAAGGCAGACGCTTAACGACTGAGCCACCCAGGCGCCCCTATAATAATAAATTCTAATAAATTTCTAACAGAAAATAAATACAACACGGCAACTGTACTTCATATTTGAAAGTTGCTAGGCTTAAAAGTTTTCATCATGAGAAAAAATTTAAAACTATGGTGATAGATGTTAACTAGACTTATTGTGGTAATCATTTTGCAATATGTGCAAATGTTGATTGTATACCTGAAACTGATATAATATTATAAGTCCATGATATCTAAATTAAAATGTACTTGAATTTGCATGTGTGACAAGCAATTCTGTGTGCCTCATATTTCTGCACAAGAGGGGTTTAAAATCTCTCTGATCTGGGAGAGAGAGAAAGTTGCACTTCAATTCAGATGGTCAGACATCTTTAAATGGGCTGGACCTCCAATGATCTAACCTGGTTGGAGAATCTCTGGCTCTACCTTAAAATTATGTTAGATATTGCCAGAAATGTAAGTATGGCTCAATGATTTTTTTCCTGTGTCATTTCAGTATTGTGCTTTAGCAGAAGAATAGAAATTGAGGCATTTTTTATGTTTAAAGAGGGATGCATAAAGATCCCCGACTCTCCCACGGACAGATGCAGGGGTGTAAAAATGGCTGATGTAGACACTGAGGCGATTGTAATTTCAACTTAGAAATATGTGGAGTGCTTAGATGAAGTAAAGAAGATGACAAAATGTGGATATAAGCAGTCTAATGACGTGGGATAAAATGGTGCTTATTAAAAGGGTGGGAGATCAAATATCTGACAATTCTCTCTGATGATGTCATCCTAGCTAATCCCCTTAAGTCAGTTCATTACCATGAGGATTCAAGGAGCATCCGAGTTCAATTGTGAAGTAAGTGAAATGCTCAGAACCCACTGTGTAGCCTGACAGCATCACGCTTGTTATGGTAGTTTTGAATTTATGGATGCTATATAACCTTATACACTTAAATCAGCAAATTCTAATTTGAAGACGTGTACGTCCGAGTGGAGTGAAGAAGTCAAGTTCAGGGGGATGTCCATGGAACAGTGAAGAAGGAAGAAGGTATCTGATGAGGCAGATGAACAGAACTAGCCAGGATCATCAGATTCCACAGCCAGATGAATTTTGTTTTAGCGAGTTGGCTTATAAACTGATCACTTTCGTGTTCAGCATGAGACTTGGTAGCAATTATTCTCACAGTCAAGGATGTCATGAAACCACTATTCTGTGTTCTTGGTGAAGACTTGCTGTTGTGCTTTCATACTCTGATGCATTGTAAATGAATCGTCTCTTTGACATCACATACCTTAGACGTTGGGTTTGGTATTTATTTGAAGGACATACCATTTCATTTAAGGTCACAAAAATGTAAGACCGAAGAACAAAGACAATTCTTTGAAAGATTCACTTGTTATCAAGTTAAGAGCTGTCTTTGTTTTTAGATGATGCTGGCAATTTGTAGGTGGGACCACAGCCGGTTTCAATGTTATGTTCCTATTTCTGTTGTTTGACATTCACAGAATAACAATAACATTGTCAAAAGAACAATGCATAGGGAAGCTTTGAGGTGTTAGCTGAGGCAGTGTCCATAAGCTGTTTACAAAAACAGAAATACAAGTGTAGGAGAGAGTAGAAATCTGTCTCCTTCATTGCACAATGGAAGTCTCTCTCTCAAGCATGATTTCTTCTTGGCTATTTCATTATGTCTTGTGAAAACCTTAATATTGAGGGCTAAATAAAAGCTTATTTGTTTTGGTCCCCCATTGTGAATCTATCTTATGTTTGAGAATTATTATTTCCTAAATTAGGCTTCTGAACGTTAACATATTGCTGAATTTAAACAACCACATTAGGCACTTCCATTTAAAACATAGCTTTTAGTACGATTCATGATGGATAGTTTACTTTTCCCTCTTTCTAAAGAGCCAGCAAATTGTTATGTAAGTTGTAAGTAATGTGTCTGCAAGAACAAAGCAAAATATGGTTTAAACAGTTCAAAATCATCCTAGGAAAAGCTCCATTCTGTCTAACTCATACATACCTGAGCATTTCTCTCTGCTTTCCCCTGAGAAAATGTGAAAAATGATGCCCTATGAGTAATCTCAATGTTTGTTGTTCCCAAAATCCATTTGCGAGAAGCTGAAGGAAAGTGCATTCATCCGTGGGTTAGAAGAGCAGACTTCTGGGCCCGGTTCCTCTGCTTTGTAGTTTGTGTGACTTGAGACAAGCCGCAAAACTTCTCTGAGTCCACATTGCCTCCTCTTTGAAATGGGCAGACTAACATTAACTCACCATTTTCCTGAGTTGCAGAAATCAAACAAGATATTCGATGAGACCGTGTTTGAAAACGGCTGTCTACAAAATGAATGAAAAATTGATGTGAAAATCTAGGAAGTCGTGTGAATTGTTTTATTTAATGAGCTGAATGTGTTGTGTCCTTTGCCTGTAGTGGACTCCCACCCTCCTCCGCAGACTGACGCCCAAATCATCCCACCTGCTGACTTCCAGAGGTTGGTGATCTGGTGTTATCAGGAGTTATGTTGTAGTTTGCAAGATACATGAGATGGAGTAAAAGTGTCCAAGTAACCCAAGAGATCCTCAGTAGTTATAACAATGGGAGGTCCATCGTTTTTACAACTGTATCATTTCCTTCCTATAGTGAATGTTTTTTTACAACCAAGGTCTACTGGGACTTGAAGGTGAGTCTGATGAATGTGCGTGTAGGTCTCTCCATCTGCCTTGTCAGTATGATTCTCTCAGATCTGTACGTTGGAGCACAACATTGTCTTGAAGGTGAATATTAAATCTTATAGCTTTCAGTTTAATTGAATGTGGATTTTGTTTTGTTTTGTTTTGCCTGCTTCTCTCAACAAAACCTTTCAGGTTTTTTCTTTCTCTTTCTCTCCCTTTTTTCCCCCCAGTAAACAAGTCCTTACTTGACAAAAGGAAATAGCTGGAGATATACCTTCACAAAACCCCCGATGATGTTCCCCTGACGTGTGCTGTCCCAGTTTTATAAATTAGAAATCTGGTCATCTCAGCGTAGTCTCTGAGCAGTGCCAGCTTCTTTCCTTTCCAGCACTGCAAAGATGCTTTGAAGCTGCCTCTGCATTGTGTTGGCAACATTAGCACAGAAAGATTTGAAGAGTATAATAGCTGGGAAAGGTTACACAGCCTCACATAATTGACTATGGCAATATAAAATATGGCCTGCTCTGTTTTGTAACAAAGTAGATATCGCTTTCTTTCGGATTTGAAGGGAAACAAAATAAGCAGAATTGCCTTGGCTATTAAGTTTCCAGGTTAAAAGCTGCAAATCTGTGTTGTAAAGTGTGTATTTTCTGGCTGTGTGTAGTAAATTACCATCCCATCCTGCTGTAGGGACAATATGTTTCCAGCTTAATGAATCAGGTGCTTTGTATTTTCTCCAGCTATTTAGTGTAGGGCAAACGGGCCCATAAAAAGAGGAACAACACTGGGGGACATCAGTATTTAGGTTTTTGGCCTTCAAGTAATTATCAGGTAAAATGATTAAGTGGATTTTTTTTTAAAATCATGAAATAAAGTCCAAATATTTTGGATCTTTTTCTTGTTATAAATAAAAATAGAAAATGAATCATAAATAGCTAGATTTTGCTTTGCGCTGCGGCAATGATTGTTACCCACATGCTGAACCCACTCAGAGAGTTCTGGTCTGAGGAAGTAGATTTTTTTTAGTGAAAAAAACTTCCTTGTTTTTATTCCTATTGCATTATTTAAAATCAAAGGGCAAGTTAGACTTAATCTTACTTTTACTTTGTGTGCTTTCGAGGTTATTTATTTACTTGAGTCTGATTGGCATTTAGGAAAACATCTGTGAAAGGACCAGATTCGCCCTTTCCATATTCATTACTACACGTTTAAAAATGAATGTGATAAGACACTCTTACACAACAAAGCCATTATGGGAACTCCTCTGAGGAGCTCTTAGGAATGCAAACAGTATTCAAACAATTTTTCACAGGACAAACCCACTATGGAGCACTTTGGAAACAGGTACCAGGGCAAAATAAAAACTTCCCTATATTTATATGTTAAACTAAGAATCACAAAATCAAGTTCATTCTGAGGAAGGAGATAAATGCCATCCTAATGGCTACTGCTAGAGTTGACAAAAGGGAAGAACGATAAAGAGGCTACTTCCCTGGTATTTTAGAGGTAATAGAAATAAACCTCTGAAGAGAAGCATAAAATATTTATCGAGGAGTACGCTGTACACTCTAGAATCACACAGGATGGCTGGCAGTGATTAAATGTTCTGTGGCTGTACAGAGAGATGCTGAGCTTTAATGTACAAGATATTGATTACATGTTGAATCCCAGCGGTTTGTTTCCCGCAGTTGCCTGCAACACCGGGAGAGATGAAAATAACATACATATCTGTAGGCTACATTGCACACAAAATGGAGCAGGTGATGAGCTAAATGAATGATGTTTCCTTCTCCCGTTCATAAATGTGAGAGGAGCATAATGAATTAATTAGTTCAAAACCCAGAAGTATCACTGTGGCGTACAATTATTAAAATTGCCAATGGAATACTTGGATTTTCAGTTCCACCTTAAGGCTTTGTCTCCTTGCATTTCCTAAGATAAGAATATATATCTTTACAGATTATAGGATCTTTATTTATATATAAATATGTTTTAGCCAAATCATTTATGAGTTATAATCTATGAAGCCCTTGCAGTATACGATATACTTGCAAATATATCATACAGTAGATGATGGGAAGATACGTTCATTTATAATTTTACATTTCAGTGTGAATGTATTTTTGCGGTTTACCTGCTAGGAATGGTGTAGGCTGCCATATGAAGGATGATTTATTTAATAAAATGCCAAGTCTAAAATTAAAAGGATTGGAGTCATGAAATTTATTTAAGATATTTCAAATCGAAATGTAATATTTATCACAACAAAAATATTGAGAAGGGATAATACTTGTTAAAAAATTTATTAATAAAAGTAGCAAACATCTATAAAATCAGAGATAATATTATGACGCACACCTGAGTGCCGTCACTCATCTTCAGTGATTATCGACATATAGCTAATCTTGTTTCAATATACTTTCCTCCATCAAGGGATTATTTTGAGGGAACTCTTAGACATCATAGCACTTCCTAAATACTTCAGTACATATCTCTGAAAGGAAAGTTCTTCTTTTAAGAAATGAAACTACTGTAATATTATCATACTTAAAAAATAGCAATTATTCCTTAATGTCGTAAAGTAGTTTGTCAGCATTTGGATTTTTCCCAACTGCCCTATACATTTTTTTTTTTTTTAGATTTTTTGTTTGTTTGTTTGAATCAGGACCAAACAAATTCACATCTAGGGGAGCCCATTTTTTTTTTTTTTTGTAGCAATAACTCTTAAAAAGAATATGCCTTTTAGAGCCTCAAAATCCATTTCTACAGTTACATCTGATGGTTCTGCCTTCCTTATCTTTATAGATTTGGTTATCTTTCTTGAAAATGTAATCCTCCTCTTAGGTGTTTTCTTCTGAAGAATCATTCAGACCAAGGAACCTTTTGAGGCATTGGCTTTCTTTTATGAATCTTACAAAAGAAATGAAACTCTCTAAAGTAAATGGTGACCCAAGAGTCCGATGACATTTAATTTGGGCGCTTAACGTTTATATAGTGGTCACAACTACCATGAATCTAAAGTGTGTTCTTTCATCTGTTTTATCTTGTCAAAAATTTCGTGACTTTGACCTTTTCTTTTCCCACAATCTATACATATATAGTAGAATTTTAAAAGTATTTTTGGCAATCAAGATTTTCTTCTGATCCTTGTGTGAAAAAAGAAACATTTATGATCTTGAAAAAAGCATATGTTAACTTCCTTTGAATTCTTTAGATCAGCTAAAAGATGAATTTTGCCATTTTAAGAATATAATATTGAAAAGATCTGTCTTCAAAGTGAACCCATGCAGGAGTACTTTTTTATCTTAGGGAATTTATATTTTTTAAAGGAAACAGCAACCAAACTCGAAAACCAGTATGTACCCAATGGATCAAGCTTTTCAAAGAACCATGTCTCAAAAAATAGAGCTTTTGATTTCTTAAAATGATCTCTGAAGTCCCATCTTGAAATACATAAATCAACAAATTGAATTTTAATGGAAAACCAAGGTGTTTTTCAAAAGGCTCTTGAATGAAGCTTTGAAAAATATGAAGACAGAATGATCAGCTTGTTATAATGGCATTGACTTTATCCCAACACTTTAATTTCAAGTAAGAAAGGATATAGCACCAAGGACAAATGAAGAAAGCAGCTTATTTACAAACAACTGGCACATCCCACCTTTTCCCCCCTCTGTGGGCTTTCCTGTAAGTCGGCTGAACCTCCTGGCTGAGCACCGGGCCCCTAAAGTCATAATGACATGTTCTGCATCCACTTGGGGAGAGTTGTAGTTGCCTCTTTATAATTATCATTGTATGTTTATCTTTTGACTATACAACAATCAAATAGAAAATGAGGCCACCATGTTGTTTAGCACGTTCAGTACAGTGTTGCTATGGATTTCCTCCCATCCATTTAACAAAATTAAAAATATAAAAACAAGTGGATATCATACACACTAAATCTTTGCAAAGCAAATTTGTGAGACTAACTGTGTTACTACTCCACATACAAGTGGAGGACCTGAAACTGGGGTTGGATGGGCCACTGGTGTTGCAGTCAATGGCAGGGGTGTTCCTTAGGTTTGGGTATTAGCTACAAATCCCAGGTGCATTTTGCCTCATTGTGCTAATTTCATGCTAATCCATAGAAAAAAAAGGATGAGCGCAAAATGAAAATTGTATGATTTCAGACTAAGAAGATGAGGAATTCTTAATCTCAGGAAACAAACTGAGGGTTGCTGGAGTGGTGGGGGGTGGGAGGGGGGGGGTGGCTGGGTGATGGACATTGGGGAGGGTATGTGCTATGGTGAGCGCTGTGAATTGTGTAAGACTGATGAATCACAGACCTGTACCTCTGAAGCAAATAATGCAACATATGTTAAAAAAAAAAGAAGATAGTAGGAAGGGAAAAATGAAGGGGGGGAAACCGGAGGGGGAGACGAACCATGAGAGACAATGGACTCTGAGAAACAAACTGAGGGTTCTAGAGGGGAGGGGTGGGGAGGATGGGTTAGCCTGGTGATGGGTATTAAAGAGGGCACGTTCTGCGTGGAGCACTGGGTGTTATACGCAAACACTACATCAAAAACTAATGATGTAATGTATGGCGATTAACATAATAAATAAAATAAAAAGAAAAGAAGAGCTTTCCTTTGAGTAGGAAAAATTGAAGAAATAAGTCAATAAGTGGGAGAAAATTGAAAGTAACTGGTAAAGTGCCAGAAAATTAAAATGGCAAATCTTTTTAGAGTGTGATAGGCCCTTACATTTATGATTGTTCCTCTACATTCCGCTCTTCTGTGTGTTCTCTCAATGCGGAAAAAATGTAATCACTGTAGCTGTTTGCTCAGTTTCCTACATTGGGTAATTAAAAGGAATATATATTTATTGAGAAAGAAACCTATTTTTCAGCTAAGGCTATGCCAGTGTCTCATAATGAATAAAATATTTTATTAAATCTTAAACTTAAATAGATAATTGAAATATAGTTTTATTTTATTTTTTTAAAGATTTTATTTATTTATTTGAGAGAGAGAGACTGAGAGACAGAGAGCACGAGAGGGAAGAGGGTCAGAGGGAGAAGCAGACCCCCAGCTGAGCAGGGAACCCGATGTGGGACTCGATCCCGGGACTCCAGGATCATGACCTGAGCCAAAGGCAGTCGCTGAACCAACTGAGCCACCCAGGCATCCTTAAATAGATAATTGAGTAATATGTATTATTCCTTAATTTCGAGTGTGTATGTATTTCATTCATGACTCTGGGTATATTTAAATCCTCTGTGTACGGAGAGGATGAAAAAGAGAAACTTTATCTGTCTTATTATACCCACAGTCTGCTCTTTGAGTCTGACTTGGTTTCATCCACATTATGGCCTGGAATCTTTACTTTTTGGTTCCCAGGATAGTTAAGGGGTGTGTGTGTGTGTGTGTGTGTGTGTGTGTGTGTGTGTGTGTGTGTGTGTTCACATAAAGACTTCAACACTTCCCTGATTCTGGGGTGCCATACAGTAGTGATTTCATTTTATATCATTGAAATTGGTCCCCTCTGGGATTCTCCTGATAATTGTAATTGAAACAAATTATATTCTTGTTTTAATAACATATGGTGTTGCTTGATGGAAACCAAAAAAAATATTAAGGTTGTGTGTGTGCCAACTCTTCAGTTTGGATAATTAGCATGGAAGCCTCCACCCTTCAGCAGAGTTTTATGTGAAAATCTCACTGTTCTGGTTTTCTAGCACTTAGTTTCCATGGATTATTCTGTGGGGAGCCCTCTGTCCTGTGTGCTTGCCTTTCCTGCTTGGCCTGGGGTTTTCCTGTGGGTTATGCATATCTCATCCAAACAGGTGTTCCAGAAGAGCCACCAAAGTTGTGGTGCCCCAGAGTCTGTACTCAGGGGGAGCGAGGGAAGATCAAGGCTTTGCAATGTACTCTGCACCCGAACACATCAGCAAGTATTTCATGCTGAAGACAGAGTTGGAACCTGCTGAATCGTGGGATACACGTTCCATTTATACATTTTTGAAGCATCTCCTCCTTCCATTCTTTAGCTACAATCTCTTTATTTCATTCCATTAAAAGGTTACTTCAATTAGTCTGCAACTTCAGCATTTGAAATGCTTTTTCATTGACACTGCTGTATATTCACCTCTTTGGGGTGTACTTCCCTTATTGAATCTGCTCTTGGATATTTTTGTACTACTGTTTTTCTTTTTTCTTTTTTTTTTAAAGATTTTATTTATTTTTATTTGACAGAGAGAGACACAGCAAGAGAGGGAACACAAGCAGGGGGAGTGGGAGAAGGAGAAGCAGGCTTCCCATTGAGCAGGGAGCCCGATGCGGGGCTCGATCCCAGGACCCCGGGACCATGATCTGAGCCGAAGGCAGAAGCTTAACGACTGAGCCACCCAGGTGCCCGGTTTTTTTTTCTATAACTTACTGCTTTTCTTTTTCTTTCTTTTTTTTTTTTTAACTCATCCACTGTTTATTGTGGCCCTTTAATATTTCTCACTTCTTATTTTTAATGTATTCTATGAATGTTTATTTTCTATTTCAAAACTTTTCTGTTTCTTTCTTTAAATGTGTTTGACTTGTTTTCATATTCTTAATTTCTTTCTTTATATTGTATGAGATTTTAATCTTTCTTATTTTAAAAGAATCATCCATATTACTTTGATTCTCTTCCGATTTTATACTCAGCTTTCAGAATTTTTCATTCATGTTCTTAACTTTTTAGGTTATTTTTTCAATCCTTTTGTTTCAAGTATTATACTTATTTTAAAACAATTCTATTTCTTTTTCTTTCCTTTACTAAAAATTGTATTTTTTAGGTAATGGCCGTAAGGAAGTATGGCTGCAGAAAACCTGTAACACTTTAGAGGGTTCACGTTTTAAAGGGAGGTGGCTGGGGACTTTTCCCTTCTTCATTTGTCCCCAAAGCCATTCCTCCCAGTTCCCTTTATAGATCTTCTCTCTTTTCTAATACCAATGTGCTGGATATTTGGGATGCTCATACTTCTAGGCTTATTATCCTATTTAGGATGTTTGTGATATTTACAAACAGTATGCACATGTGAACTTTCAGTGTAGTGTTGTTCTTTGAATTTGAGCATGATTCCATTTGTGGGACAAAAATAGTTTGAAAAGAATGTTATTTTTTTAAAGATTTTATTTATTTATTTGACACACAGAGAGAGACACAGCAAGAGAGCAAGCCCAAGCAAGGGGACTGGGAGAGGGAGAAGCAGGCTTCCCAGGGAGCAGGGAACCCAATGTGGGGCTCAATCCCAGGACCCTGGGATCATGACCTGAGCTGAAGGCAGACACTTAAGGACTGAGCCACACAGGCACCTCTGAAAAGTATGTTTTATGACAAAAATAAACATTAGATTTGGGGCAAACTGTTGACAGTATTTGCAATGGCAAGAAGTAAAAATAAGTAAGATCTAAACTTGACAATAGGGTAAATCCTTCTTGCAAGGGCTGAGTTGAATTTGGAAAACTACCAGGAGGCTCTAGGTTTCCTGAAAAATATACCTGAGACTCAAGGGACGTACCTTGTCTTTCCCTTAGGAGTAATAAGAGTTCAATATTCACTTATTCAGTGTTTGTGGTGACTTTATGGACTGTATACTTAGAAGAAACATTGGGAGCCTGGGTGGCTTAGTTGGTTAAGTTGCTTCGGCTCAGGTCATGATGTCAGGGTCCTGGGATTGAGCCCCGTGTAGGGTTCTGTGTTCAGTGGCGAGTCTGCCTCTCCCTCTCCCTCTGTGCACTCTCTCTCTCTCTCTCTCAAATAAATAAATAAATAAATAATATCTTAAAAAAAAGACACATGGCACAGAAGGGTGTGTGTGAGGCTTCTAGCAGTATTTCTACAGTGAGTGGTCTCTTAGATGCTTGCCGTGGTTTTATCCATGTTCATTTTTAGATCTTCTTAAAAAGTCATCCTGCATTAGCTTCTCTTAGCTACCTCCTGGAGTTCTGTAGGGCCAACAAATCCTGGCCAGGACTGGAATGATTCCTGATAGAGATTTTTAGCCATGTCTCTATTGGATGGGTCCATCTATAGAGACATCCAGGACTATCACATTGATTATTACAAAATTTTTTCAAAAAAACTAAGGAGAACAAGTATTCCTTTCATGAAGTGATTTCTGGCATTGGTCTTTCTGAGAAATCTGAGAGGTGACAAAGAGTTTTTGTGCTCCACTGGTCTCTCTAGAATAAACACAGAGAGCCATTTTGCAAAGTTTAATACAAGTCCCCAGGCAACCCAGACCACAAGGAGCTTAGGGCGTCAAGAATTTTTTTTAACTTGACAGTTCCTTTGAGTTTTCTTCTCAAGTTTGCTTGACTTTGAGGACTCAGTGAAGGAGAATCAGAGACCTTGGTTAAGTTCCTCCTCTAATCTTCATCCTCACTGATTGGAGTTCCCGTAAAAACAGGAACATTTCCCCTTTCTAGACCCTGCATCTTCATTGTGTCCTCAGGGATTTCCTCATTACACCATGAGACTTCTCACCTGCGTGAATTGCCTTTGATATCTGCTCTAATACTTTTATTTGGTTTAGGAACTATCTAGACTCTCTTATTTTAAGCTGTCTGATAGGTAATCTCTTATTTTAAAGTGAGTGAACTTGGTCCATCAGATATAATGATGACAAATGACAGATGACAAAATGCTGAGTGGCAAGACCAGCCATGATGTTCTTTTACATCTGATAGATTTTCCAGATTCAGTCTTTCAGTGATTAATACTCTTTCCTAGAATACAGCTAGTTCTTGTCCCCAAATGGAAACTCAGAGAATGGAATGAAACAAAACCAAAAATTTACTTAGCATATTCAAGGTTTTAGACTGATGCCTTTCTACCCTCCACCCCATGGAAGCATTAGGGAATTAGCAGAAGAGTCACTGGTTATTTTACTTTGTCAAATACCCAGATACCTGGCTCTTTTGATCAATATCTGCTTCTTATAGTCTTGATTTCCCTGTAAGCTGATCATAATCTGTTTCAATATTTCATTTATTCCTGACTCCTTGAATATCTGGACATATTTGGATAATCTTTTAAACACTACTTACTCATTATATAACAGTTTGGTAAGATATCAGAGTGTTTGAATTGGCAGGGGGATTAACAATGTGTCACTTTCCCTCTTTGAGCAAGAAGAACATTGCTTCCCCAAGGGCAACTCCACAATGCAAATACCAACTGTACATTTCTTTTCTTGGGGGAAGACTTATTTTAGTTATTGGCTGTCATATAGATCCAGGGGGATGAAAAGCCTTTCATTGGTGATCAGGTACTTTCTGCCATTTCAGGGTTAAACCTTACAAATAAGTCAGAATCTTTCATATGTAAAAAAGACTTCTACAGAAGGAAGCACTGGAAATCCATATTGATTTGTTTGTCTTCTGGAATCCTATTGATAATAAACTTACGAAAACCTGGAAAATGATCAGTTCTCTAAGAGGCCAAAGTATAGGAAATATATATTTATTCTAGATGAATAAAATGAATGATAAAATTATTATCTTTTAAAAATGCTTTACTGATTTGACTTTTCAATTTAATCTTAAGCATGTCATTAAAGAAATGAAAGTGTAATTTTCAGGTTTGTTGAAAGACTTCTTTAGGAAATTAAGTGTTAGGAAAAACAATCAATTAATTGAACTAGAACTTACAAAATTGTTCTGGTAACTATCAGAGAATTTCCTGTCTGAGATTCTATTTTTCTGATAATTGTCATGCAAACTGAAAATTGCATCACAAAAATTTCTTCTTATTCTTGTAATTAAAAAGTAAAATTATGTACATCTCTTTTTTTGACAATTTCAAAATTATAATATGATTGCTACAGTACCTTCAGCTGCCTCTCTAATACTCTATCTTGTCAAATTAAAGATTTAAAATGTAAAATGAGTTTAAAGACTCTACTGTAAGGTTTAAATTTTAATAGGAGTTCCAGTAGGATGAATGGTTATTCTCAAAATTTATACACACATATGACAAGAGGCACCATGCTGTTGAGTTATGCAATCTGTTTCAGTATTGATTTCTTATGTTTCATTTTATGCTTTCGATAAAACCAGTTTTCAAGAGCATATTACTAAAGCACATTGCTTTCTTCAGAACTGCAGAAGGACAAGGGTCAACCATCTTTGTGTGTGTGTATTCTGTGTGTGTGTATATGTGTATGAACATATATATGGAATAATTTATTTATATACTAGTTTTCACAAAATTTGCATGAAATTTTAGAGAAGTCTGAGAGGTAGCCTAAAAATAAAGTCATCGGATAGCCCTTCTTTGGGTGACAATTTGGGGAATGATGTGTAACATAGAATAAAATCTTACTAAAGGAGATTAGTAAGTAGTGAAAAGGAAGGGAGAATTCATCACTAACAGGAAAAGAGTTTCTGCAGTGTTCAGTAATTGATCATTGTTTCATTGGCTGGAAATACTGTATGAGTGAAACCCAAGGAGCTTTATAATGACACTGAGTTATTCATTCCTCTAACAAATCCCTTGTGCTAACACTGTGTCAATAATTAGAGCAATTAGGATGGTCTTCTGATCTGATTATACTCTCTTCTTTTTATGCAACTTTAGTTTCTTTGTTTCTTTCTTTGTTTCCTCCTTTCTTTTTAAAGAGATTTCATACATATGATTTATTCATGCTAAATGAATAATAATAGGTCACTGAATTTTATAGCACTTGAGACTATATTGCAGAGAAATACCACATGCAATTTTAACTTCACAACAAAGCTCTTTGGAACATAGGTCAGGAGTTAACATTTTATTTAAAAATATTATTTAAATATTTAAGTGGCACATGTGATCATGACTGTTCATGTCATGTTTTTGCCCCCATGAGGACATTCCCCATAGGTAACCACTGTTGACAGTTTTCCATCAATGGTTTCTTAATTTTTCTAAAACATATATTAATTATGGACCTCAGTGTTTATAGATAGCATATATATTTGCACAGATAAATGTTTACATATATTTTGATAGAAGTTTTTTATTTCTTTATTTACTTACAAACTTGGATTGTACTGTATATTTTGTTTTACAACTTACCATATAGACCTGATTTATTAAGGCCATCACTATAAACTGGAGCATACACATATGGCTTAATTTTTAAAAGCTTCATTCTTTTGCAGAGATGTCCCTAATTTATTTAAGGAATTGTTCCTCTACTGTTAGATACATACACTGTTTCTATTTTTAATATTATGAAAATGCTACATGTATCTCTGTACATTTATCTATCTGTTTATATATCATTTTAAAGATATTTTGTGGCTTACCTATCCCAGTGGTTCTGTTAGACTGGATTCTTGGAAGTGAGATTTTTAAGTCATAAAGTCTTTTGCAGTCAAAACTTGAGAGCTGCTATGAAGATATCTGCCCCCAAATATTGTACCATTTGTACTCCCAAAGACATTCTACAAACATTTACATTGCTCCACGCTTCTGTTAACACTAGCTGTAATCAATCTCTGAAATTTGATTCAGTCTGTATTCTGTTGTTTTGTTTGGATTTTTTTCTGATTACTGGTGAGTTTGAGTAGCTTTTCAAATTTTTAATAGTCATTTGTATTTTCACTGTTTTGGTTTACCTATGGGTATTCTTTGCTTATTACTTCATTGTTTTCCCCTTTGGTAATAGTTGCTTAGATATTCAGAATATTAAATTTTTGTCTTCTATATGTGTCATAAGTATTTTCTCCTATGCTTTTGCTTATTATTTAACTTTGCTCATTTTGCTATTGTTACACTAAAGGTTTTTTTTTTTTTTGAAAATTTTATTTATTTATTTGACAGAGAGAGACACAACGAGAGAAGGAACACAAGCAGGGGGAGTGGGAGAGGGAGAAGCAGACTCCCCACTGAGCTGGGAGCCCGATGTGGGGCTCGATCCCAGGACCCTGGGAGCATGACCTGAGCCAAAGGCAGATGCTTAATGACTGAGCCACCCAGGCACCCCACACTAAAGTTTTTAAATATATGATACCTAATTTTTTTTTGCAATCACACTTCCCCCCCTTTTGTACTTTGTGCACTGCTGAAAAATTAATTTTTATAACACAAATGATGAATGTGTTATCTATATTTTCTTCTGTCTTTTTAGAGGTTAGTTCTTCCAACTGTTGGGAATTAATTTTTGTGTTTGGCATAAGGTGTTGAAATAACTTTATCTCTGTACTAATGTGTAGTCTATTGTTCTAATCTCACATATTGAATTATTTACTCATTGGGGTAAAGGGTCACTTTTATCATATGCTTAGTTTCTTCTTCAATCCTGGTCTTTTCCTAGATTTTTAGTATGTTTTATTGATGTATTTGCTGATTTCTGCCATGACTTTAGACTTTAAAGACTTTATTTATTTATTTATTTGAGAGAGAGAGAATGAGAGATAGAAAGCACGAGAGGGAAGAGGGTCAGAGGGAGGAGCAGACTCCCCGCTGAGCAGGGAGCCCGATGCGGGACTCGATCCCGGGACTCCAGGATTATGACCTGAGCCGAAGGCAGTTGCTTAACCAACTGAGCCACCCAGGCGCCCCTAGACTTTAAAAACTCTACATCTTTAGATAAATTAAAAAGTTCCTGCCCTACTTCTGCCCTCCTCCCACCATCCCCCATGTTTGGCTAGCTTTGCAGACGTTAGCTCCTAGGTGTGTTTTAGAATCAGCATGTCAGTCACCCTAAAATATCCTGTTGGGATTGCAAGTGGGCCCAAATCAACTCTATCATCTGGTGTTGATGATTATCACATATTTTTGCTTATTTCTAATAATGTGACCCCAACTAGGAGGAAAATTTAGTGCTCATCATGTAACCTTTTCGATATACTTTCTATTTGCTTACTTTTTCCTTTTGAGGATTAAAAATATTTAGAGTTTCAAATTTCTTGACATTTATTTTTATATGAAGAATGAGGTATGGATCTTAGGCTTTTTCCCTTCAAAATGGATAACCAGTATTTTTCCAGTTGCATTTATTGTATACTCAGTTATTTCCTGATCATTTTGAATGTAGATCTAGAACTTTCATCAGGACTGCTCAAAAGGTGATTCCTCCAAGATGACTCCAACTCAAGTAGTCAAGTACTCAAGTAGGGAATCAGGTTTCCCAGCCTCTACCTTCAGTTGCATTGTCTCTCTCAGTGTTTGAATAACCGAGTCACTTTGTCAGAGACCTAAAAGAGTCATGAGCTTGTCAGAATCTCTCTGTATATTTTAAAGAAGCTCCATGCATATATTTCTGCCATTGTAGATGGACAGACTGAGGGGTGGCTTGCACGCAGCCCCCTCTGAGGTAGATTTTACTGTCATTTATCTGCAAGAGCTTCAGAAAGCAAAGAATTCTGTTCTTAGTTATGGGCAGAATAAGCATCTCAATATTACTTGAAATTATACCATTTTTGTTCTTGGCACAAACACATCTTTGTTCTTGGTGCACACTTTCCTATCAACCCAAAGCTGGTCAGTTGGTTTGTTTCCTGGAAGTACGGTATGAAGTTTATGAGGCCACTAAGAGGTAAGACAACTTAAAAATAAATATATTTCATCAAATATGAAAAAAAGTTTCTTTTCTCGCTTTTTTTAAAATTAGGAAGAATAATGAATGGTAATGCCTAAACTTGAAATTTTCCAGAGTACTATTTCATAATCTATGGAAAAGACCAGAATTCTTAAAAGTACTGTCTAGGTAAGAATGGCACTTAAATTTCAATGGAAGTGTTTTGGGTAAGTCAGACGGAAAAGCTCCAGGCATTTACATACTGATGAAGAAAAATTGAGAATGAAATATAAGTAATCCTTGGGAAAACAAAAACAGAAACAATTGCATCCTGAAATTTCACATATTTGGATTACCTAAAATAGGGGAAAATAGCAAATGGCATAATGAGTGAATCAGGTTTCTAAAAATGAACTCACGAGGCAGGAGTGACACAATGGCTCTAACAGAATGAGAACTGATTAGGAGAAAAGTATGTACAAGATGAGGGAGGGAAGAATTACCAGTAGAGATGAACAGGATTTATGATGGTGTTATTGGTGTCAGAGCTGCTCCAATATATGCATGTAACCAGCAGTTTTGATGGCCACAAAGACACCAAAGATGGACATATTAAGGTGGAAGCTTTGGTTCCATTGCCTTAGGATGCTCACTAACTCTTCAGAGCCTCATGGGTATATGTAGCTGTAAAGTTGTCATTAGGAGTGAGATAGATTTCCTTCATGGTCGAGCCAATACAAAGCCATCTGTATTCACCATCTCTCCATTTCTTCCTTCCAGATCCACTAAGGTTGCCCCCACTGCTCTTGTCAAGGCCCCGTGGTTACATTGTCCACATGGTACAAGTTCCACATGGTTACATCCCATGCCAGTGCTCAGGCTCCTGAGCTTGGGCAGCATTCAGCACAGCTGATCATGCTCTACTGAAACACAGTCTTCATCTGACTTTAAACACGGGTTTTACCTCCTGGCTTCTGGGCCTTTCTTCCTCAGGCTGCTCTGTGGTTTCTCCTCGCTTCCCTCACTCCTAGATGGTGGAGCATTCAGGGCTTTGTCTGATCTCCTCAGTCTCGAAGTTTTACACACCCTAAATTTAATGTGCAGATGACCCTAAATTTAAATCTCCAACCTCGCCTCTCTCCTGTCAGACTGCATAGCCCACTTCTCTTTTGGAATTTCCACTTAGAAAAGCACCCGAAACTTAATGTGTCCAAAGTGGAGCTTTTATATAACCCCCACCAAGTCTACTCTTTCTTCAGTCTTCCTCAGGTCAGTAAATGGCAACTCCATCTTTCCAGCTGTTTGAAATAAAAGCTTTGGGTTCATCCTGTTCTCTTTCAGGGACCATGTTCTGTCATCCATCAGGAAGTTCTGTTGGCTCTACCTTAAGAATATCTTCTGAATCGAACTACTTCTCATCATCTGCTGTGCTACCACCCTGGTCAAATCCTTCCGCCAACGTTGCCTGTTACTATTGAAATAGTCTCCTAACTGGTTTTTCTGCTTCTGGCCTTGCCTCTTCTTCAGGCCGCATTCAACACAACAGCTAGGGTGACCCGGTGGAGACGTGTCAGTTTATGTTACTTATCTGCCCCAAACTCTCTCCTTCCATTTCATCCAGAATAACTGCCCTACTCCTTACACAGCAGCCTGCTCACCCCTTGCTGGTGACCTCTCGAGCTTATCTCCTTTTATTTCCCTGTCTTATACTCTCCACTCTTGTTTTTCCTCAAGCATTCCACACATGCTTCTACATTAGGATCTTTTCCTTTGCTCTTCCTTATTCCTAGAATACCTCCATCCATGACGTTGTCTGTAGACTTTGTTGTGACGTAGCAGAGATATGTTGGAGGGGATTCTACTCTAGGGGTACTTGAACAAATTGAATATATAAGGCCCTTTCTGCTTTTGAGACTACAACTTTATTAATTAGTGGAAGAAATTGATTGTATACTATGTAACAATTACTGAGTTTACACTAGATAATGAACAGCTCAAATGTGCCTGATTAAAATGGAAACATTTTTCCTTGTGTACAAGTAGTTTTTAAACTTGTTCTTTTAACAGTGAATACTTTTTATTTTTTATTTTTTTAAGATTTTATTTATTTATTTGAGAAAGAGAGAATGAGAGATAGAGAACACGAGAGGGAAGAGGGTCAGAGGGAGAAGCAGACTCCCCGCTGAGCAGGGAGCCCGATGCGGGACTCGATCCCGGGATTCCAGGGTCATGACCTGAGCCGAAGGCAGTCGCTTAACCAACTGAGCCACCCAGGCGCCCAACAGTGAATACTTTTTAATAACTAACTTTACTTGGAGGTTCATCTCCAGTACATAATGTCAATACAAGTGGATCTGCTTAGGGCTCATAATAGGCTGACAAACACCTGTCTCTCCATAACCCCTATAAGAAAGGTAGGTGTTCACTGGGGAGTACCTTTAAGAACCCATTGTTAAATGCTTTGGCCGTGACCCATGGAGTGCTTTGGGGTTTGTGAAGTGAAGCTACCATTTTAGGGTAGCTGGCTCTGAGGAACCTGGTACAATGTAGTTATTTGGGGGAGCAGGAAAAGAGTTCAGCTTTATGAACTAGCATAAATAATAAATAATAGCATAAAAAATAAACAACGCTGAAATAGCAGCGTTATGTCATATAGAGAGTAATGTCCGAAAGAGTAGGAAAAATTCTGTGCAGAAGAATTCAGAATATGATACTACCCTTAGGGGGAAAAAAAACAGGCGTCAGAGCTGTCCAGTTGTTGGTTATTCCCATATTTTGTAATTAATGCATTTTGTAAGATTCACCTACAAGAAGAAGAGCTGATTCATGGTAAGAATGATCATTGATTAGTGGTCTTTCATCTATTTCCTCCAACTGAGCTACAACAGTAACATTTTTTTCAAAGGGGGATTTTCCAATATCTCTGGTGGAAAGATAATGATCCAGCTAAAATCTTGAGAGAATAATCCCTTCTGCATGTAAGGGAAAATACATGGCCCTAAAACTTTTCTTTGGCTTTTAGCAAGCAATTGTTACCCAGTCAATATCCTGTCACTGTTAATTAGAAACCATTTGTGCTATAGTTGATTTGTCACTCTGCAAAACTCCTATGGAGGGATGCAGGGCAGTTGGTGCCACGGCTCAAAAGAGAACAAAAGTCAGTTTTCAAAGGCTCCAAAACACACTAAGTGGTGACCCAAGTTGTGCTCCCTCCATTATTGCTGTGAGGTCGGAAAGCTAATTAAAAATCTCTGCTGGCACAAATGTGTGTTTGGTGTTCTAAAATATCGTATCTAAAAGACTGACAGATTGAAACCCCTGAAACAAGCCTTTGACTCGACTTTGTTTTCATGTGTTCATTGATTCTGACCCTAAAAATGCGAAAGTTCTGTCTTTATTGGACCCGAATGTTGCTGAGTAAATTTGACTTTCGCCTGGAAAAAGTTCCTAATCATGTGGACAAAAGCCAGGAAGGCAATTATTTCTAGTCTAATTAATGGCTAAAGAAAAATTGAAATCATAACTATGATTTAGCTAGTTACCTAATTATCTATTTTCAAATCCTATTTTTTCTGGAGCCTCATAGAAAAGTCTAATAACTTTATCCTTTAAAGGTAAGCTTGATGGTCCATAAATGAACTTATGAGGACCAGATACTTTGTAACTGATTTATAAATATATGCCAGGGATGGAAATGGGAGTAGTTAATAAAATACAACACTGAAAATAAAATGACTTTTAAAAAGCCCATCACTTTGTGATATAAATATAAATTACAAATTTTTTGGTAAATGGATTATAAGGACTGGTTTTGGTGAGTTAACTACAAATTCTATATTTTGTCTTACAATGGCCCAATTAAATTTTTTGAGGCAAACATTTAAGGACTGGGTTAGATCATACAGTGAAACTGTATATGGTTCACAGTATCAATTATGGTATATGTAATTATATGTGGAGACCCTTGGTAACACTTAGAAACATTCTTGCTCCATTTGAAGATGCTAAAAATAGGAATTGTTGGTATAGTTCCTACAGAGTGCTACATGAGCTTCTTCTATTTTTTTTTAAGATTTTATTTATTTATTTGAGAGGGAGAGAATGAGAGACAGAGAGCGTGAGAGGGAAGAGGGTCAGAGGGAGAAGCAGACCCCCCACTGAGCAGGGAGCCCGATGCGGGACTCGATCCCGGGACTCCAGGATCATGACCTGAGCCGAAGGCAGTCGCTTAACCAACTGAGCCACCCAGGCGCCCCGTACATGAGCTTCTTGATTAATATGGGAGGTAGGGAGGCCCCATCTAGAAAATTTGGGAGATGCTGAGTCTTAACTATAGGCTGACAAGAAAATGACGGTAGGTTGATTTCTAAAGATACATGTGACTAATTCATGTGTGGAAGGCCTTTGAAAGAAATAGCATGCTCTACCGTTCTGCCTAATTTGCAAGAAATAAGGAAAATAAATAAGGGAGAAAACAAAACCATACTTGTACTTTTATGAGGGTTGGAAATTTCTCTTCATAAAAAAATTAAGCATAAGTAAGTGAGGAGCCTGGCAAAGAGAACTGGGTAGATTTTTTTGTTAAGATTTTATTTATTCATTTGAGACGGAGAGAGAGAGAAACAGAGAGAGAGGGAGAGAGAGAGAGAGCACAAGCAGGGGGAGAGGCAGAGGGAGAGGGAGAAGCAGACTCTCTGCTGAGCTGGGAGCCCGACATGGGGCTCGATCCCAGAACCTGGATATCATGACCTGAGCCGAAGGCAGAGGCTTAACCATCTGAGCCACCCAGGTGCCCCTAACTGGGTACATTTGCTTGCATATGGGTTCATATGGGTTCGTGCAGTGCTGTGTGTGTGCAGAGTTGGAGACCTTGAAGCAAGAGACCATGGTGAATAATTTTTGAATAATTTTTATTGAAAATGGAATAATTTTTAAAGTATTTCCCTTAATTACTATATGAAGAGGAACCACTGGTTATTTAGCATTTTTTTAGCATTTTTTTCTTTTTGTAAAAATTATAGAGTGTAGACCATTGTTTTACATCTTGTGTAGTTAAGACCAGTGTTGTATGTTCTGCTACGAGGCAGAGACCTCGGGAAGGGTACTGAGGTCATGAACACACATCAGAGCTGTGTTGCGGAGGCCTGGGTTGCACCATCCTAATCACCCATGCTCGGCACTGCTGGCACATTTCCTGCAACATCAATCTTTCCTCTGTGTAGTGGATGCCTTGCTGTTTGCCTTTTTTGTTTCTGCTGATTGGGCTGTTGGACAGGTTAACTTTCATTGTGGTGATGGTGACCCTTCACCTTCCTGTTTTCTCTAAGATATATAGGAGCACCTAGAATATCTATACACATGTGTGAGTGATTGAGCATGTTTGCCTAGAGATGTTACTTCCCATCGCTGACCTTCTTTACTGTTTCCCTGAGAGAATAAGAGCAGTCCGAAGGGAATTTCCACAAGTTCACATTCTCCCGTTTACCCGCTGACCAGCGTGGCCCCCACAGACCAGGCCTTCCCCTTTAACTGTGCTGAGCCCCCTCGGTTTCCCGCTCAAGCACCACACACGAGTTCCCATGGCCTGTGCTTGAGGACGCCAGCCCAGCGGCTCCCCTTCTCTTCCACATCCCCTCACTGGCTCCTACCCTCCCGCAGAGCAGTGTGGGGGGCACGTGCCCCCCCCATTCCATGGCCTCATCCCCAGCTACTCAACCCCTCGTGCCCTTGCTCCGGTGAGCATCTTCCCGACTGAGTGTTGAACATGCCAAACCTGTGCCACTTTCAAGGTGTGTGTGTTCATGGTGCTCTCGGCCTTGAATGACCCCCCCACTCCCTGCAGTTCCTCGACTATTGTTCAAATGCCACCTTCTCACTAAGACTGATGTTACATCACCTTATTTAAAATTGCAACCTCCTCCCACTTCATAGAACTCTTGGTTCCCTCTCTTGCCTAAGTTCATTCCATAGCCAAGGTCACCGTCTGCCATGTTAGGTATTTTCCTTTGTTTCTCGGATTCCAGCCTCCATCCCTCCACCCTCAACAGCCGTGCAGCTACTGGCCCTGGAACGTAAGCTGCCAAAGGCAGACGTTCTGTTCGTTCTGGTCACGCTCCTATCACAGCACCTACAGAAGTTACCGCACACACAGAAGGCACTTGATCAAGGTTTGTTGATTCAGAGAATTACACAATCACCTGCTTTTTTCCCACTTTCCCCAGTTATGTATTTGGTACATTTTACATATTTTCTGTTTGTGTTTCATAGCTGTGAATAACTTAACCCCTTTTCCATTGTTCCTCAAAGACAGACTCAGGAATCCTTTCAGTAAAATCAAGGGAAATACCTTTATATTTATTACATATTATTTATTTTATATTTTATTATTTAGTGCATATTCATAACCTGAAAATGTTTGCATTTTTCTTGAAATATTTCCTAAGCATTTTGGACGGGTTTTTTTCCCTGCAAAATACAAATTCCCAAAGAAGCAACAACAATAAAAACACAACACAAACAGAAGAGATGAGCCAAGAGTAGGAAAGCACTTAGTTAGTAATCCTGGGCAATTAATGAGCCTCGTGTGTCCTGGGACCCGAATTCCTCTCTGCCACCGAGGGACGCATGTACATCAGCTTGGCCAAGTGCCGAGAACACTTCTCTGTGCAAAGCAGCAGGCGTGCTTCCAGAGGAAAACAGAGAACGGGAGCATTTGTCTGTGTTACTCAAGTAACACAAACACAACCCAAACCACCTTCCACCCGGCTCATTTCTTTCCTCGCGTGCCCGTGTGGTGGAGTTAACACTGCTGAGGTGATTCCACACAAGCAAGCAAACCAACCAACCACAGCAGCAATAGAAAAATAGAGCAGTGTGTTCCTTTTTTTCTATCCTCCACACTAGGTTCAGGAAATGGGTTTTTAATTTTAAAATAGGGACAACTTCAGGTGATACTAATGGGAATGAGAGCAAGTGTGTCTGTGGTGGTTACCACGTGCAACGTCTTGATGGAAAGCTTTACAGGTTGGATCCTCAGGACAACCAGTGTGTGTTTGTAGGAGGTGTTTTGGGGGCCTCTAGCTGGTATATTAAATTAAGAACACGCCAGTGATGACTTGCTGAATGAGGAGGCACTGGTCACCTGTGCGGGGTTGGCGGGTAGTTCCCTCAGCACCTGCACTCCCACCTGGGGGAAAGTGAAAACCCCAAACTCTGGATCACACTCTGGGTGTGAGCAGGGTTGTCATACTGTAAAATGCCTAAACAGCCACTTAGGGTAGCTGTTTTCTTATCATAGGGGAGTGCTGTTCTTATTCCCATTTCACAGATGAGGGAAGCAAAGGCACAGAGAGGTTAAGAGACTTGCTCTTGTTTCTGCTTCTACTAAGCGGCGGAGGTGGGGTTTGAACTCTGGCAGTCCAGCCCTAGCGTCCTGGGCTTTGGGCCTCAGAGCATGTGGTGTCCTAAGGGAGAACGCTTTCCTCTCTCTTGCCTGGCCGTGCCCGCTTCTTCTGCGCTGTCCACACCTCTGGCAGAGCGTTTCTAAGAGCTTGTCCTCAAGTTGGGTCTCACGGTTGTTCATCATGTTTTAACATTCATCCTTTTCTTTCCGGATCTGGTTTTCAGACCTCACAGTAGGAAAACACCAGCTAACGTAGGAGATGTCAGTGAAGGGCTCGCTTTCATGTCCTTTTCCAGACAGTACCTTCATTCGGGAGAGGGGTTCCGTTGAGCCCCGGTTGAGGAGTGAGGCTGGGATAGTTGGGTGTCTGTTGATTTTGCTGATTTCGAACCAAATATACTTAATATAGAACCTGGTCTAAATGTCCAGGTTCAGCTTGCATTGGCCAATTAATTCTCTTCACCATCCCTAGACTGTGGATGTTTTTGTGTCGTCCTCGTTGTGGACAGGCAAATGGTTTGGGTGAGGTGTATTTTCAGTGACTCAGTAGTATAAAGATTCTGATGATGGTTAATTTTAAATTCTCAGAGAAAACTTGTGAATATTACTCTTAGTGATAATAAACACAAGATCTAATCTTTACGTTTGAAAACATGTTTGCTTTTTTCCACCACTGTATTAGAGACATTTAGGGACAAAATTTAACCTGTTAGTTTGGCTCTGGGAAACATACTCTATATACTGAAAGAAAAATAAGAGGTTTTTCTCCAGGTCTAATACATTAGTATGGAGAAGATAAACCACAGAATTTTCTGGAATGATTCTGTTATGCCATTGTAACAGGTAGAACTCTTGGGGGCAGCAGGATGCTGCTAAATCCCTAAATTTGGAAAAATAAAACTTTTCTGCTGGGCATCTAGGCAGGTGCTCCTACCTGGTGTGGTCTCCCGTGGTATTTCTTCTTACCTCTGCCATCTCCCAGTGAAATGGCCAATATAGAAGATTCTAACGAGACACATATCATCATGGTACACTACTGTGAATTTTTAATAGGTTTTAGATAGAATTGTTCTCTATTTTAAAGTACTCTGTAAGGCGAATGTCAAAATAAATTAAAAGTTTGATCCTACCAAGCATGCAGATATACTCAGCTTTCTTACCCTCTTGTGACAATAAAGGAACATTTACTAACTGGAAATTGCTCTCCATTGTTCTGCCTGACCTTTTGAAGGCTCTGCTGTAATAATATGTTAAATTATGAAAACTGTGATCCTAAGTAAAAATTATGGATTTTTGCATGGATTCATCTGAACTGTAATTGATTGTCTAACATGGAAACCATGCTATGTGAGTTATTTGGCACAGTGCTAATATTGGCTAATTTAGAATGTAATTATAATCAGCATGGATCCTTTCAACCGCACTTACGAACTTAGCCACAGTGGGAAAGCATATAGGACTCCCCGCAGTGCAGAAATCACTTGGTTCTTTGGAAGACATATAGTCCAAGTTTTTAATTATATTCGGCTGGAGTTCTTTTTAATTTTATCTTACTAAAAATGAATGGATTTTAATATGACAAAGGTGATGCTCACATAGTAAAGGAAGCACATTAAACAGAGTTTATAATATTTCCCACTGAGATGAGCTTTAGCATTTAAAATGAGAAAAAAGCTATTCTTTACATTAAACATTTGATCAATCTAAGTGATAACCAGAATAAAATTTAAATGCCATCTTGGTAGCATAAGCTTATATTTCAGATGTGTACTGTACTCACCTATTTACACAGTTTGTGTAGCCTCCAGAAGATTTTAGTTGCTGAAGTCCTAGGAAAACAAGATCCAAACTTCCTACACCACGTCATGAGAAGAGAGTCATTAGTTTTCCGTGACTTACCCAAAGAACTGATATTGGTGTTTCCCCCTCTAAGAGCGGTATGAAGAGAAAATTCTGGTCTTGTGGTGATATATTAGACATAATCATAATATTCAGAAACATTTCATATCCAGAAACATAAAGATATTATATTTTCCTGACATGTGAAGTATACAAATGAGTGGAACTGACTTGCTAACAAAAAATAAACCATTTGCAAATAGCTCTTGGCTCAAGTACAATTGGGGTTTCATAAAAATGAGAAACTTTGCTTTTTAGTATAAAAACAGTGTTTAGAGGCCATGAATATTTGGTCACTGCAAGAATGTAGATTGGGAAAGAATACTATTTGTTGAGGCTGAAGACCGTTGAAGACGGTCAGGGACGTGGGTTGGGTGCTGACAGTAAGCCTGGGAGTCTGAGGGATGTGGTTGCTTGGAAGCCATGGGGCTGGGGTAGTTTTATGAGCTGCCTGTACAGCTTTTCCCTCACCCTCTAGAAGAGCAATTTTCAGGCTTTAGCATGCATCAGAATACTGGGGGCGTTTGTTCAGACACAGATTACCAGGCTCCTCCCCCAGAGTTTCTGATTCACTTAGTCTGGCTTGGGGTCTGAGAAGTTATTTTTCTCAAAAGTACCCATGTGATCCTGTTGCATTTGCTCTAGGGACCCTACTTTGAGAACAAGCTCTCTAGAGCCGTGGGGCAGCTGACATGCCTGAACCCTCCAGCACAGTAGTAAGATTGGGAGAAGGAGCAGCTCTGGTGTTCATGATCGGTTGGTCAAGAATCATGGCAGTAGACAGACAATCTGCTCTTGCATCCAGTCCATGTCCTCCTGATCATTCTGAGCATGAGTGCATAGGTACTCACCTCATACATCTGTGGTGGACAGTTGCAGCCTCCCCAAGGCTACTGGAGTCCACATCTTTTAGCTTACTCAAGGACTTTTTTTCTCTGAAATTATCTTCATTCTTTCCTGCATCATCACGTTCTTCCTTTCTACACCATCCTTCCAAGTAGCCTTCCAACATGCTCTGTTTTCTTCCATCTTTTTTTTTTTTGGAAGGTCCTTAGCAACCAACTCTTTTTTTTTCTGTTTTCTTCCATCTTAAAAAAAAGGAACAAGAGCGCCTGGGTGGCTCAGTTGGTTAAGCATCCAACTCTTGATTTTGGCTCAGGTCATGATCTTGGGGTCTTAGGATGGAGCCCTGCATTGGGCTCTACGCTTAGCAGGGGATTTGCTTGAGGATTCTCTCTCCCTTCCCCGCTGCCTCTCCCCCTGCTCACGTGCATTCTCTCTCTCTCTCAAATAAACAAATTAATAAAAAAAAAAAAAGAAAAAGGAACAATCGTCCATAAACCCAGCGACTCTCCAAATAATAAGCCATTTCTTTGGTACCATTCATACCACAACTCTGAAAATTTGATGTTAACTTTCTCTACTTCTTTATCTATTTTTGTAACTTTTTTTCAATAAATTTTTCATTTCTGCCACTCCACTGAAATGACCACTCTCAGTTCACCGGTAACCTCCCCCTTATGACAAATTCTGTAATCAACATTCATTCCTCATCTGCTTGCCCTTGCAGAAGCACTGGGTACAGCTGATCATGCTGTCATTCTGGAAGTACCTACATCATCTGGCTTCCAAAGAGCATGCTCTTCTGCCTTTCTTCTTTCTCTGGCTGTTCCTTCTCTGCTTGAGGACCTGGCAGCTCCTCATCTTCCCAGGGATTAGTTCTCAGCCTGATTTCCTTCTCTATCTACACTCATCCCTTGAATGATCTCATTTTTTCCCATGCCATTCAGTCTGATTCAGACACTCATGAATCCCAAACACATATATCTCAGCCCCAAACCCCCTGGCAAGCATCAGACTCATGTATTCAGTATTCTACCTAATCATTTACAGATGTCTAACAGGCATCTCAAACTTAACCTGACCAAGGCAGAACTCTTGATTTACTTCCTACAAACCTGCTTTCCTCCTATTAGTTATTTATTAAGAGCATCCCCATCTACTTTGTGCTCAGGTGAAAATCACAGAAGTCTTCCTTGACTGTTTTTTCCATTCATTCCACATCTAATCCACCAAGCTCTATAGCTCTACTTTCAAAATATATTCTAAACATGGTGCGCCTGGGTGGCACTGTTGGTTGAACATTGGACTCTTGGTTTCAGCTCGGGTCATGATCTCAGGGTCCTGAGATGAAGCCCTGTGTCGGGCCTCCTTTAGTTGAATTTTAACTTATCCCCTTGCTTCCATATTGGTGGCTCTGTAGTTGGTTCTTCATACAAAAGCCAGAGTGCTCTTTTAAAACTAAAGATTAGATTACTTTCCTTCCCTGTTCAGAATCCTTCAGTGGGTTATCATCACACTCAGAACAAAACCCATAGTCATCACTTTAGCTTAGAAGTTCTTCCATGATAAGGTTTCTGACGATGTGGCCGACCTCATCTCCTGGAACTTTTACACCTTTCTCCCTCTGTGTGAACTCCACAGTTTTCCTGCAGTTCCTGTTAGACATGAATTCTATTTCCCTTTCAGAGCTTTTCCTCTTGCTGTTCTTCTGTAAGTCCTTGCTGGGCTTACTTCTGTACTTCATTGGAGATATTACACATAGGTCTCCTCTTCAGGAATCAATCAAACTGCCTCTCCCCTCAAGTCACTGACTACCACCTCACTTGGCTTGATTTTTCTGCATAGTACTTACCGCTATATGGTGTTCTGTGACATACTGATAATGCTGTTCCTTCATTGTCTGTTTTCCCACTAGACTCTAAGCTCTCTGAGGACAGGAGCCTTATCTGTCTTGTTTGCTATTTTATCTTTAATACATAGAACAGTCTGATAAAATAAGTGGTTGATAAATAGTTGTGGAATGAATGAATCCACTGAATGGGAATGTGATTTAGCATATATTTTGTATTTTGTCAAAGATTTTGCCTGTAGTTACTATAAAATATTGCTAGTTTTGACTAATGGATAGGGACCAGTTTGAATTAGCAAATAAATTTAAAAAATTAAATCACACATTGTTATTTTAAATATGTACAAGACTATTTCAGTGTATTGAAATTAGTTGTGGTATAAACAATAAAAAAATACTTAAACCAGTGGCGTATACCAGGTTAATAATATTGAGTCACTGATGAATTAATAGCGGTGATTTTGCCTTAAGCATTATTGATTTCCAAGTGATAACTCCCTAACTTCTTCAAAATAGTAGCCTCTCCTGTAGGGTAGATAATGACATTTCAACTTTACTTCAAATACTCATTTCTTATTCAGTTTCCAAAAAATAATTAAATTTTGAACTCAGTATTTATTGATTTTGTAAAATAACTTAGCACAATTTGAAGTTTTTAATGCTTTTCGTGTTTACGAATGAAATGATACAGTGTCTGGGATTTGCATCAAACCAGAGAGATAAGGAGTTGGTAAAAGCAGGGGAGGAAGATTAACGGCAATGTGCTGACTGGGTGATGCAGAACAGGGAATTCGCTCTACTGTTCTCTCTATATTTGTGTTCGTTTTACATTTCCTAAATACTTTAAAAACATAAAAATTGTTTACTCAAATTTTGTCACCCCCCCAAAAAAACTGCCTAAGAGACATTGTCATGTTAATTTGAAAACATTTTCAAAAAAGCTTTGATGAGTATTGGGAGATTTTACTTATTAAGTAAAGATCTAGCAGGCAAAATTACTAAATATTTCTTATTGGTCCGTTCAAGAACTAACTTCAGAAATTCTTTGATTCATGCCAGTCGTAATTTTATTCCCTTTAGATGATTTATTTAAATGCACATATAAATGCACATTTAATATAATTTATAGATTTCATGTTTCTCTTTATTTTCTTTATTAGATATAGGCCAGAAATATGTGTAATTTATACCCTAAATCCATTGAATCTTATATTAATCTCATGTACAACAGTGTTCAAAAATTGCGCATACTGGTGATATGGAAAATATGCTGTGTAAGGGCCCTTATTTAAATATTTAATTACAATGTGGTTCTCATTACATGATAAAAATCATTTTGTAGATTTTAAAAAATGAGATCATTGTGCTTAATTACCATATTAAGACCAACACCAGTGTAGTTACCTGAGTGTCAATTAATTCTTTCCTCTTCTTCAGTGGCCTATCTCAGGTCTGTCAAATGAGCGTGATGCTTACATTTACCAAGATGTTTTTTCTGCTAATTAAATGCCAGTGGATTGTTAAAAGTACTGTTAGTACCAACATTAGTATGGTAGTTAGAAAAAAACAGCCCAACTGCCATGTAATTATCTCCAAGCTGTATAGATTATAAATAGAAATTATTATATCCTTAGCACTCTGGTGAGAGGTTTTGAATATAAATGCCTTGAGATTTTTAAAAGGTACTGTGCATACATGGCCGTAAGAACTTCTGAATATTGAATATTGAGGTTTCACAGAAAATGAGGATAAATAGCATTGAACTTCATTGTAGAATTTTATGTTAAAAATTGATATAAGTCAGTAGAACAGAAGCATTGTATGTACTCTGTCACAAGGGAGGCAGCTTGCTCAGCTCTGACATCTACCAGCTGAGTGACCCTAAGAAAGTTAATTGTTACATGCCTCAGACTGCAATCCATGAAATGGGAGAGCTGCTGGCTCATAACCAAGTGATTATTTATTACATCTGAAACAAGTTTTTGTTCCTTTATCTGTAAAATGATTTTTAATCTTTTGACCCTTTTTAAGATTTTTTAAATTTATTTGACAGAGAGAGAGAGAGCACAAGCAGGGGGAGCAGCAGAGGCAGAGGGAGAAGCAGGCTTCCTGCGGAGCAGGGAGCCCGATGTGGGGCTCGACCCCAGGACCCTGGGATCATGACTTGAGCTGAAGGCAGAAGCTTAACTGACTGAGCCACCCAGGCGCCCCTGTAAAATGATTTTTATGTGTTATTTCATTAATACATTAATTCTTGATAATATCAAGGCATGGTAGCAAATATGCTTGTTTTATTATTAAAAATAGGCATTCTGAAATTGAATAAATGCATGTAAAAATTCTGTTTTTTATATTCTCTGCTTTTGTGATGAGAAGAAACTCACAGAAGACTGAGGTAATTTTTTTAACTAAAGGTAGTAGCCAAATGATTTAATAAGGGTTAGATAAATCAGAAAGTAGGGTATCTGTGGGTGAAAGAGTATGATCTGTATCTGTAGGGATATGGAGCACGTACTCAAGAAAGCTTGCTGATGGGACACATTCAAGACAGCTGCAATTTCTTTGACATTTCTCTTGAGAGGTGGGGTCTCTGTCTGCTTCCCTCGAACTGAGCTAGGCTCCGTCATTGTTTTGACTAGTTCTCAAGAAAATGTCAGCTTCCCCTTCTGTTTCTTCGAACAGTCTTTCTGGGATCCCTGAGCCACTGTGTAACAAGGACAAATATTCGGACACTGCCAGAAGGGTGCAATCATCTGTAGGTCCTTCAACGGACAGTCATAGCTGAGCCCAGACTTCTAACCATCCCCGCCATTGCTTCCAAGGTTCACGCATGTGAGTGAAGTTATGTGTCCCACCGAGTGACCTCAGGCATCAGTGTCATGTGGAACATAACAGTCACCCACCAGGAGTGCCTGGGTGGCTCAGCTGCCTTCGGCTCAGGTCATGATCCTGGGGTCCTGGGATTGAGTCCCAAATCGGGCTCCCTGCTCAACAGGGAGTTGGCTTCTCCCTCTACCCTTCCCCTCTGCTCGTGATCTCTCTCTCTCTCACTCTCCCTTTCTCTCTCTCTCAAATAAATAAATAAAATCTTTAGAAAAAGTAACAATCACCCACCTGAACCCTAAAATGAGATATAACAAATCAAATGGGTGGGCTTAAGCGAATAAGTTATAGGAGTAATTTTTTGGGTAGCAATAAGCAAGATTGGTTCCTTAAATATCACTTGATAGGAAGAAACAAGTCAAAAAGCAGAAGGCGATACTAAGAATATCTCCCAAGGCAATCTTTCTCTTACCCTTATTAGATCATTCTAGTTAATATAACTAAGTCTGAACATTAGGTCAAAGAGCTAATATTTGAAAAAAGAGAGAATTTATTCATCTTCTTTTCAGATACACGTTTATTGCTTTGTGTCCAAATACATGTAAATTCTAAAAAAAAAAAATCTGTAAATTCTGATTACCATTGTTGAAAATAATTATTTTGTTTCTACCTATTCCACAAGGGTATCATATATTAGCAGATTCAAATATAAGGTAGACTATTCTGGTGTGGAGACAAAGAGGATATTGCAGATCAATGAACATGCATTAAACCCATTTAGGAGTAAAGTATAGTATTTATAAACATTTAGGATGCTAATTTTAAGGTGAGTGAAAAGTTGAACTTTAGAGCTTGAATTTGTCCTTTTTTCTCAAGGTTCATATTCCAACACCATTCGACAAGAATGCTATAGCAACCTCACTGCCTCATGTGGCCTTTGCTGTCAATGAAATTTGTGCACTTCAAAATGAGCACTGTTATTTAAATCCTTTCTGGGAGGAGTGGTAC
This sequence comes from Callorhinus ursinus, assembly GCF_003265705.2. NCBI lineage: Eukaryota > Metazoa > Chordata > Mammalia > Carnivora > Otariidae > Callorhinus > Callorhinus ursinus. Next base: position 6,538,892 of record NW_027397073.1, on the reverse strand, counting down.
ATGCAGGAAAGGAATGGTGTGCTGAAGAGCTAATGATGTTTTTCAGAAATTGCTAACCAAATTTTGTGCTTCCAGAGCAGTGTGAAAGAAACATTTTTGTTTATAAAGGAGAGCTTGTGCTTTCAAGTTAAAGTATTGCTCTGTCAGAAACATTTGCTGTTCTAAAGTTTCTACATTATTAATAAAACTATGTTGCAGTGTGACTCAATGCTTATAAAAGTGTCTCCATGAACAAGTTTAGAGATATTCTTCATTCTAACTTAAAAGTCACTGTAGAGATTCTTTATTTTGTTTTGTTTTCCTTCTTATGCTCCAGGCTGCTAATCTTCTGGCTGTTTTTTTAGTTCTTCAGCGTATGTATCAGAGACTGGTCAGAGAGAATCCAAGAGGGCAAAACACAAAGCAATTAATTTAGCTTTTCAGCTAAAACAGTTTTAATGGCATCTAGTGCTTGACAATGAGGCCTCTCAGTTACTTTCATCTTTCTCTTATCTGGTACAGCAAAAGTCGCTTAATTATATTTCTCTTTAATTTCATGGATTTGTAAAAAAATCCTGCTTGTAATCAATACACAATGGATTATGTCATTCAGTTTTTTGTATAATTTGCATCTAACATTAGTATCTGAATCACAATGGATACCTAATGATATATTCTGAATAAGATTATTAAAATCTCCCACTTTTGTTAAAATGTTTAACGATTACCGGGCGCCTGGGTGGCTCAGTTGGTTAAGCAACTGCCTTCGGCTCAGGTCATGATCCTGGAGTCCCGGGATCGAGTTCCGCATCGGGCTCCCTGCTCAGCAGGGAGTCTGCTTCTCCCTCTGACCCTCTTCCCTCTCATGCTCTCTCTCATGCTCTCTCTCATGCTCTCTCTCTCAAATAAATAAATAAAATCTTTAAAAAAAATGTTTAACGATTACCAAAGGAGAAGCAACATATGAAATGTTTTATTTCTTCCCAGCTTTATTGAGATATAATCGACTTACAACGTTGTGTAAATTTAAGGTGTACAATTTAATTTGCTACACTTATGTATTGCAAAATAATTTCCAACCTAGTATTAGCTAACACTTCCTCATATCATACAATTACCATTTCTTTTTTGTGGTGAGAACAATTAAGATCTACTCTTTTACCATCTTTCAAAGATAAACTACAGTATTTTTAGTTACAATCACTATGCTATCTATTAGATCACCTGAACTTACTGGTCTTGTAAGTGGAAGTTTGACCAGCCTCGCCCTGTTTCCCCTACCCCGCAGCCTCTGGTAGCCACCATTCTACTCTGTTTCTGTGCATTTGGGTTTTTTATATTCCACATATACGTGATATCATACAGCATTGGTCTTTCCTTTTCTGACTTTTTCACTTAGCATAGTGCCCTCAAGGTCCACCTATGTTGTCACAAGTGGCAGAATTTCCTTCTTTTTTATGATATATATATATCTTCTTTATCCATTCATCCTTGGGTGGGCACAGGTTACTTCCATATCCTCGCTATAGTAAATAATGCTGCCATGAACCTGAGAGTACAAAAATCTCTTTGAGATCCTGTTTTCATTTCCTTTGGATAAATACCCAGAAGTGGGATTGCTGGATCATTCACCAAAGTGCAGAAGGGTTCATTGTTTCCTTGTTGATTTTTTGTCTGGATGATCTATCCATTGCTGAAGTGAACTATTGTAGTCCCCTAATATTATCACAGTGTTGTCTCTTTCTCCCTTCAGATCTGATACCTTTGCTTAATATAATTAGGTGCTCTGATGTTGGGTGCATATATGTTTATGATTGTTAGATCTTCTTGATGAATTGGTCCCTTTATGATTATATAGTGACCTTGTATATCTCTTGTTGCTATTTTTTGACTTAAAGTCCACTTTGTTTGATGTAAGTATAGCTATCCCTACTTTATTTTGTCTTCCCTTTGCATGGAATATCATTTCCCATGCCTTCACTGTGAACCTGTGTGGGTTCTTGAAACTGAAGTGAAACCCTGTAGGCAGCATATAGTCATGTTTTGTTTTTTCAAAAATCATTCAGCCATTCTGTGCCTTTTGATTGGAGAATTCAATCCATTTATATTTAGACTAACTATTGATATGTGATGACTTACTAATGCCATATTATTGTTTTCTGGCAATTTTATAGTTCCCTTGTTCCTTTCTTTCTATCTTGATGCTTCCTATGTGGATTAATGATTTTATATAGTGGTTTTCTTTGATTCTCTTCTCTTTATTTTTTTTTGGATGTCTTATAGCTTTTTGTTTTCTGATTACCATGAGGATTGCATAAAATATTTTATACTTATAATAGTCTATTTTATGATGATAACTTTCCTTCAATTGCATACAACAACTCTACCCTTTTACTTCCATCCTTTTATATTTTTGATGTCACAATTCAGTTCTTTTTATATTGTGCTCATCAACAAATTATTATAGCTACAGTTGTTTTTAATACTCTTGTCCTTTAACCTTTACAAAAGGTTAACTAGAGGTAAGTGGTTAACATTTCACCATATTGCAGTAGTAGAGTATTATGAATTTGACCATATACTTACCTTTATCAGTGTGTTGTGTAGTGTCACATGTTTTCATCTTACTAGTTAGCATCCTTTCATTTCAGCTTGAAAAACACCTTTCAGCATTTTTTTAAATTTATTATTATTCTTTTTTATTTTTATTGTTATGTTAATCACGATACATTACATCATTAGTTTTTGATGTAGTGTTCCATGATTCATTGTTTGTGCAAAACACCCAGTGCTCCATGCAGAACGTGCCCTCTTTAATATTCATCACCAGGCTAACCCATCCTCCAACCCCCCTCCCCTCTAGAACCCTCAGTTTGTTTTTCAGAGTCCATCGTCTCTCATGGTTTGTCTCCCCTTCCAATTCCCCCCCTTCATTCTTCCCCTCCTGCTATCCTCTTCTTTCTTTTTTTTCTTAATACATATTGCATTATTTGTTTCAGAGGTACAGATCTGTGGTTCAACAGTCTTGCACAATTCACAGTGCTCACCATAGCACATACCTTCCCCAATGTCTATCACCCAGCCACCCCATCCCTCCCACCCCCCACCACTCCAGTGCCCTCCGTTGGTTTCCTGAGATTAAGAATTCCTCATATCAGTGAGGTCATATGATACATGTCTTTCTCTGATTGACTTATTACGCTCAGCATAACACCCTCCAGTTCCATCCACATTGTTGCAAATGGCAAGATCTCATTCCTTTTCATGGCTACGTAATATTCCATTGTGTGTGTGTGTGTGTGTGTGTGTGTGTGTGTGTGTGTGTGTGTGTGTGTGTGTGTATACACCACATCTTTATCCATTCATCTGTCGATGGACATCTTGGCTCTTTCCACAGTTTGGCTATTGTGGACATTGCTGCTATAAACATCAGGGTGCACGTACCCCTTCAGATCCCTATATTTGTATCTTTGTGGTAAATACCCAGTAGTGCAATTACTGGATCGTATGGTAGCTCTATTTTCATCTTTTTGAGGAACCTCCATACTGTTTTCCAGAGTGGCTGCACCAGCTTGCATTCCCACCAACAGTATAGGAGAGTTCCCCTTTCTCCACATCCCTGCCAACATCTGTCATTTCCTGACTTATTAATTTTAGCCATTCTGACTGGTGTGAGGTGGTATCTCATTGAGGTTTTGATTTGGATTTCCCTGATGCCAAGCGATGTTGAACACTTTTTGATGTGTCTGTTGGCCATTTGGATGTCTTCTGTGGAAAAATGTCTGTTCATGTCTTCTGCCCATTTCTTGATGGATTATTTGTTCTTTGGATGTTGAGTTTGAGAAGTTCTTTATAGATTTTGGATACTAGCCCTTCATCTGATATGTCATTTGCAAATATCTTCTTTCATCCTGTCGGTTGTCTTTTGGTTTTGTTGACTGTTTTTTTCGCTGTGCAAAAGCTTTTTATCTTGATGATGTCCCAATAGTTCATTTTTGACCTTGCTTCCCTTGCCTTTGGTGATGTTTCTAGGAAGAAGTTGCTGTGGCTGAGGTCGAAGAGGTTGCTGCCTGTGTTCTCCTTTAGGATTTTGATGGACTCCCGTCTCATATTCAGGTCTTTCAACCATTTTGAGTCTATTTTGAGTCTATTTTTGTGTGTGGTGTAAGGAAATGGTCCAGTTTCATTCTTCTGCATGTGGCTGTCCAATTTTCCCAACACCATTTGTTGAAGAGACTGTCTTTTTTCCATTGGACATTCTTTCCTGCTTTGTCAAAGATGAGTTGACCATAGAGTTGAGGGTCCATTTCTGGGCTCTTGATTCTGTTCCATTGATCTATGTGTCTGTTTTTGTGCCAGTACCATACTGTCTTGATGATGACAGCTTTGTAATAGAGCTTGAAGTCCGGAATTGTGATGCCGCCAGCTTTGCTTTTCTTTTTCAACATTCCTCTGGCTATTTGGTGTCTTTTCTGGTTCCATACAAATTTTAGGATTATTTGTTCCATTTCTTTGAAAAAAGTGGATGGTATTTTGATGGGGAATGCATTGAATGTGTAGATTGCTCTAGGTAGCACTGACATCTTCACAATGTTTGTTCTTCCAATCCATAAGCATGGAATGTTTTTCCATTTCTTTGTGTCTTCCTCAATTTCTTTCATGAATATTTTATAGTTTTCTGAGTACAGATCCTTTGCCTCTTTGGTTAGATTTATTCCTAGGTATCTTATGGTTTGGGATACTATTATAAATGGGATCAACTCCTTAAATTCTCTTTCTTCTGTCTTGTTGTTGGTGTATAGGAATGCCACTGATTTCTGTGCATTGATTTTATATCCTGCCACTTTACTGAATTCCTGTATGAGTTCTAGCAGTTTTGGGGTGGAGTCTTTTGAGTTTTCCACATACAGTATCATATCATCTGCAAAGAGTGAAAGTTTGACTTCTTCTTTGCTGATTTGGATGCCTTTGATTTCTTTTTGTTGTCTGATTGCTGTGGCTAGACTTCTAATACTATGTTGAATAGCAGTGGTGATAGTGGACATCCCTGCTGTGTTCCGGACCTTAGGGGGAAAGCTCAGTTTTTCCCCATTCAGAATGATATTTGCTGTTCATTTTTCATAGATGCCTTTTATGATATTGAGGTATGTACCCTCTATCCCTATACTCTGAAGAGTTTTGATCAAGAAAGGATGCTGTACTTTGTCAAATGTTTTTTCTGCATCTATTGAGAGAATCATATGATTCTTGTTCTTTCTTTTATTAATGTATTGTATCACATTGATTGATTTGCGGATGTTGAACCCACCTTGCAGCCCAGAGATAAATCCCACTTGGTCATGGTGAACAATCCTTTTAATGTACTGTATTGGCTAGTATTTTGGTGAGAATTTTTGCATCCATGTTCATCAAGGAAATTGGTCTGTAATTCTTTTGATGGGGTCTTTGTCTGGTTTTTGATGACTGCTTCAATTTCCTTAGTGGTTATAGGTCTGTTCAGGTTTTCTATTTCTTCCTGGTTCAGTATTGGTAGTGGATACATCTCTAGGAATGCATCCATTTCTTCCAGGTTATCTAATTTGCTGGCATACAGTTGCTCATAATATGTTCTTATAATTGTTTGTATTTCTTTGGTGTTGGTTGTGATCTCTCCTCTTTCATTCATGATTTTGTTGATTTGGGTCCTTTCTCTTTTCTTTTTGATAAGTCTGGTGAGGATTTTATCAATCTTGTTAATTCTTTCAAAGAACCAGCTCCTAGGTTCATTGATGTGTTCTACTGTTCTTTTGGTATCTATTTCATTGATTTCTGCTCTGATCTTTATTATTTCTCTTCTCCTGCTCGGTTTAGGCTTTATTTGCTGTTTTTTTCTCTAGCTCCTTTAGGTGTAGGGTTAGTTTGTGTATTTGAGACCTTTCTTGTTTCTTGAGAAAGGCTTGTATTACTATATACTTTCCTCTTAGGACTGCCTTTGCTGCATCCCAAAGATTTTGAACAGTTGTGTTTTCATTTTCATTGGTTTCCATGAATTTTTTAAATTCTTCTTTAATATCCTGGTTGACCCATTCATTCTTTGGTAGGATGCTCTTTAGCTTCCATGTATTTGAGTTCTTTCTGACTTTCCTCTTGTGATTCAGTTCTGGTTTCAAAGCATTGTGGTCTGAAAATATGCAGGGAATGATCCCAGTCTTTTGGTACCGGTTGAGACCTGATTGTGGCCTAGGATGTGATCTGTTCTGGAGAATGTTCCATGGGCACTAGAGAAGAATGTGTATTCCGTTGCTTTGGGATGTAATGTTCTGAATATGTCTGTGATGTCCATTTGGTCCAGTGTGTCATTTAAAGTCTTTATTTCCTTGTTGATCTTTTGCTTAGATAATCTGTCCATTTCAGTGAGGGGGTGTTAAAGTCCCCCACTATTATTGTATTGTTGTCAATGTGTTTCTTTTCTTTTTCTTTTTAAAGATTTTATTTTATTTATTTATTTATTCATGAGAGAGAGAGAGAGAGAGAGGCAGAGGGAGAAGCAGGCTCCCAAGGAGCAGGGAGCCCGATGCGGGACTCGATCCCAGGACCCCGGGATCATGACCTGAGCCGAAGGCAGGCACTTAACCATCTGAGTCACCCAGGTGCCCACTTTGCTTTTGTTATTAATTGCCTTATATAATTGGCTGCTCCCATGTTAGGGGCCTAGATATTTACAATTGTTAAATCCTCTTGTTGGATAGACCCTTTAAATAGGATATAGTGTCCTTCCTCATCTCTTATTACAGTCTTTGGTTAAAAATCTAATTTGTCTGATATAAGGATTGCCACCCCAGCTTTCTTTTGGTCTCCAGTAGCATGGTAAATGGCTTTCCACCCCCTCACTTACATCTGGGGGTGTCTTTGGGTCTAAAATGAATCTCTTGCAGACAGCATATCGATGGTCTTGTTTTTTAATCCAATCTGATAGCCTTTGTCTTTTGATTGGGGCATTTAGCTCATTTACATTCAGGGTAACTATTGAAAGTTATGAATTTAGTGCCATTGCTTTGCCTGTAAGGTGACTGTTACTGTATATTGTCTGTGTTCCTTTCTGGTCTATGTTGCTTTTAGGCTCTCTCTTTGCTTAGAGGACCCCTTTCAATATTTCTTGTAGGGATGGTTTCGTGTTTGCAAATTCCTTAGTTTTTTTTATCCTGGAAGCATTTTATCTCTCCTTCTATTTTCAGTGACAGCCTAGCTGGATATAGTATTCTTGACTGCATATTTTTCTCATTTAGTGCTCTGAATATATCATGCCAGTCCTTTCTGGACTGCCAGATCTCTGTGGATAGGTCTATTGCCAATCTAATGTTTCTACCATTGTAGGTTACATATCTCTTCTCCCGAGCTGCTGTCAGGATTTTCTCTTTGTCTCTGAGAGTCGTAAGTTTTACTATTAGATGTGGGTGTGTTGACTTATTTTTATTGATTTTGAGAGGGGTTCTCTGTGCCTCCTGGATTTTGATGCCTGTTTCCTTCCCCACATTGGGGAAGTTCTCTGCTATAATTTGCTCCAATATACCTTCTGCCTCTCTCTCTCTCCTTCTTCTTCTGGGATCCCAATTATTGTAATATTGTTTTGTCTTATGGTATCACTTATCTCTGGAATTCTGCCCTCGTGATCCAGTAGTTGTTTTTCTCTTTTTCTCACCTTCCTTATTCTCCATCATTTGGTCTTCTATGTCACTAATTCTCTCTTCTGCCACATTTATCCTAGCAGTTAGAACCTCCATTTTTTTATTGCACCTCAAGAATAGCCTTTTTGATTTCGACTTGGTTAGATTTTAGTTCTTTTATTTCTCCAGAAAGCGTTTCTCTAATAACTTCCATGCTTTTTTGAAGCCAGCTAGTATCTTTAAAGTCATGATTCTGAACACTAGGTCCGACATTGTACTAATGTCTGTATTGAGTAGGTCCCTGGCAGTCAGTACTACCTCTTGTTCTTTTTGTTGAGGTGATTTTTTCTATCTTGTCATTTTGTCCAGAGGAGAATAGATGAATGAGAGAACAAAATGCTAACAGGGTAACAGTGTCCCCAGAAAATATACTTTAAACAAATCAGAAAAGACCTGAAGCCAGGAGAAAAAAAGGGAAAGAAAGAAAAAAAGAAAAAGAAAAAAAAAGAAAAAGAAAAAAAAAGGAAAAGAAAAAGATAAAAACAAACAAGAACAGAACAAAACAAAAAAACCCAATATGATCAAATATGATCAGGCTGGTGCATAGATCAGTATCACACAGTGGATTTTGGGTGTATTTTGGTCTGTTAGAAGAAAAGTGCCTCCCAAAATTTCAAAAGAAAGAAAAACTTATATATGTACAAATATAAGGGTTGATATGATGAAGGGTTGGAACATGACTGTAAAGATGAAAAGTATAAAAAATTTTATAAAAGGAATTGATAAGAAGTTGTTCGAAAAATGAAAGGATAAAAAAAAAAATGAGAGAATGTGATCAGGCAGGAGACTAGAACAAAGCCATAGACTAGAGATTTAGAGTATATTTTGATCTGTTAGAAGAACCTGTATCTCAAAATTTTAAAGAGAGAACAACTTATATATATATGCCAAAAATAAGGGTAACTCCTATGAAGGGATAGAATATGACTCTAAAAATGAAAAATAAAAATGGTTTTTAAAAAAGGGATTGATAAGATGTTGTTTGAAAAAGGGAAAAAGAAAAATAAAAAAAAAAGACAGTTAAAAAAATTAACTTTGAAAGACTAAAGAATCATGGTAAAAAATCCTTGGATTCTATGTACGGTATTCCCCTAGCTCTGGAGTTCTGCCATTCTCATTGATCGGTAATCTTGGTCTTGGCTGGCTGTTCTTGCTGATCTTCTGGGGGAGGGCCCTGTTGCGGTGGTTCCCAAATGTCTTTGCCGGAGGTGGAATCGCCCCGCCCTTGCCAGTCTGGGCTAAGTAATCTTGGGTTTGCTCTCGGGAGCTTTTGTTCCCTGCAAGCTTTCGTACAGCTTTGGAGGACTAGAGTGAAAACGGCAGCCTCCCATTCTCCGCCCGGGGGAGCCAAGGACTCGGGGCCCGCTCCTCAGTGCGCCCCCAGAGAAAAGCAGTCCCTCCCGTGTCCCCGGTCTCCGGCCGCACTCTGTGCTCACTCGGCCTGTGACCGAGCATTTCTATCTCTGGCACTCGACCCCGTGTGGAGTCTCCAAACCCAGCAGATCCCTGTGGTGCGCTCCTGTGCCGCTCCTCCCGGGGGAGGAAGGGGAGTCTCCCTGGATCTGCCGCTTGTTGGGTCCCTGCTGGGGGAGTAGTGGCCAAACTGTGCCATGGATCATGGTTTATGACAACCCTGAGCTGAGAGCCCACGCCCCGGCTCCATCTCTGCAGCTGGCTTCCCTGCTCTGATACCCTGGAGCTCTGCCACACTCAGGCACCCCGGGTGTTCCTGTGACCCCGAGGGTCCTGAGACCACACTATCATGCAAGGGTTCCACCCCCTGCTTAGCCACTGGAGCGACGTCCCTCAGCGGAGCCGACTTCTAAAAGGTCCGATTTTGTGCTCCGCGGCTCTATCACTTGCCAGAAGCGGCTGCCAGAGGCCCCCTCCCCCGCCGTCTATCCTCCCGAATATCGCCTCGGATTCACTTCTCCGCACGTCCTACCCTCCAGAAAGTGGTCGCTTTTCTGTTCAGAGTGTTGTTACTATTCTTTTCTTCGATCTCCTGTTGAGTTCGTAGGTGTTCAGAATGGTTTGAACCCCATCCAGCTGAATTCCTGAGACTAGACGTAATCCAGGTCTCCTACTCCTCCACCATCTTGCTCCGCCAACTCAGCATTTCTTTTAAGGCATTTGTTTTTCTTGTGGTGAACTCCCTCAATTTTTGTTTCTCTGGGAACCTCTTTATCTCTCCTTCATTTTTGGTTTGCAGGTTTTTTTCTTTTTTTTCCCAGCACTTTGAATATGTTTATCGCACTTTCTCCTGGTCTATAAGGTTTCTGCTAGAAATTGCTGATAGCCTCATCGGGGTTTTCTTCTAAGTTACAAGCTTTTTTTCTCATGCTGCTTTTAAGATTCTCCCTTTGTCTGTTTTTTGACAGTTTTACTGTAATGCGTCTTAGAGAGGATCTCAAGTTGATTTTCTTTGGTGACCTATGATCTTCATGAATTTAAGATTTATTTATTTATTTATTTGAGAGAGAGAGAATGAGAGATAGAGAGCATGAGAGGGAAGAGGGTCAGAGGGAGAAGCAGACGCCCTGCTGAGCAGGGAGCCCGATGTGGGACTCGATCCTGGGACTCCAGGATCATGACCTGAGCCGAAGGCAGTCACTTAACCAACTGAGCCACCCAGGCACCCGATTTAGTTCTTTTTTTTTTTTTTTAAGTGTTTTATTTATTTATTCATGAGAGTCAGAGAGAGAGAGAGAGAGAGAGAGAGGCAGAGGGAGAAGCAGGCTCCCCGCAGAGCAGGGAGCCCGATGCGGGACTTGATCCCAGGACTCTGGGATCATGACCTGAGCCGAAGGCAGATGCTTAACCATCTGAGCCACCCAGGCGCCCCCGATTTAGTTCTTTTGATATGGTGAGAGAGTGGAGAATTTTGGCAACATCTCCCACCGCTGGGGAAGCTGGATGCTCACTCATACCCTCTCCTTCCCCCCATATGAGAAATCACAGATGTAGAAAGATTCTTGCCCCTAATCTGTGCTGCCTTCAGGGATGGGGGACATGGTAAAGGTCAATCTGTTCCTCTTAGACCCACCTCAGTGTGTCTAAACACCTATTTTTTTGCTCCAGTGGGGTGCTGGAACTTCTAGAAACCTGAACCGCTGAAAGAGTCTCTCACACAGGGGTGATTCTAAGTTTGTATTCTCCAGGGGTTCCTGGACCATAGCCAAGAGGGCCTGGAGATAGCTCATCGGCCACTGCAGGGCCCACAGCCAAACTGAGCTCTGTCTACCTGTTTCCAGGCACATGGGTGGTTAAGATTCATCCTGGGCCCCTATGAGTATGGTTCTGAATTGCAAAGATCCCCCAAATGCATCTATTTGTCCAAGGACAGATGCTGAATTTTTGTTTTCTGGTGCTGACATTACTCTCTGAAATGTTAATGAAGTTTAAACATGCATCCAGTGAAGTTATCAACAGTGTAGCAAAGAAAATTTAGGTATGTTAATTTCAAAAGATATAGGCATAAAAATTGGAATTTCAGGATTTTTCAGAAAAGGCAATTTAACAGAAAATTTGAAATTTTATAAGTGTGCATTGTTCTTTTAAAAGTAGTGACTGCTTGACAAATGTAGATTTTTATTATTACTGACATTTTGAGAAGATGTCTGCACTGAAGATCCTGCAATTGTGAAAAATGTCATAAGCTTTTCATGCACCCAGTTCTTGTGTCACAAAGTATTATCAGATTTTCTGTTTAGAAAATGTTTTTGGCTGAAATAGGCTAAAATCTACCTTGGATATTGGATATAGGCACATTGAAAAAGTGACAGGTAGTTTTCAAACTTCTCTTTGAAAATACATATTTACATTGGGATACAAAACACATTGGCTGTGGTGACAGAAGAGTCACAAGTAATTAATTATAACTTCTCAAAAATGTTTTGGTCTTTTTGTTTGTACAGCTTTTTATCTGGAAAATAATGGACAATCATATAAAGAAAAAAAATTAATGGAATGCAAGCAAGAGTTAGATAAGTTCCCTCTTCAAAAAAATACTTTAGTCATGAACTAGGAAGTACAACTAGGAAGAATCACTTTGTAATGTCAGGTAGCTATTCTGTCAAACTTGAGGGTTAAGATCTCCACTGATGATAACGGACTGACTACCCAATTCCACATGCCTCTCAAATCTTAATATTTTTAACTATACCTTTAGGAAGTTAATATATTTGGGTATATATGCAGAAATGAAATTGCTGGATCTTATGGTAAGTCTATGTTGAATTTTTTTAAAGATTTTATTTATTTATTTATTTATTTGTTTATTTATTTATTTTAGAGAGAAAGAGATAGAGCATGTGCAAGCAGGGGGAGGGGCAGAGGGAATCTCAAGCCGACTCCATGCTGAGCATAGAGCCCGACACGAGGCTCAATCTCAGGACCCAGAGATCATAACCTGAGCCCAAACCAAGAGTCACTCAATGGACTGAGCCACCCAGCGGCCCCTCTATATTTAGTTTTTTGAGGAAACACCATACTCTTTTCCACAGAGGCTGCACATTTTACATTCCCACCAGCAATGCACAAGGGTTCTAATTTCTCCACATCCTTGCCAACACTTGTTATTTTTTTAATTTTTAAAATTTTATTATTTTTTTAATAATAGTCATTCTGACTGGTTGAGGTGATATTGTATTTTTGGTGTGCATTTCTCTTATGATGAGTGATGTTGGACATCATTTCATGTGTTTATTGGTCATGCATATGTCTTCTTTGGAGAAACATCTGTTCAAATCCTTTGCCCACTTTTTAATCAGGGTGTTCGTTTTTTTGTTGTTGGGTTATAGGAGTTCTTTATATAATCTGGATATTAATCTGTTTTCAGATTAAAATTTGCAAATATTTTCTCCTATTCCTTGGGTTGTGTTTTTACTCTGTTGATAGTGTCCTTTGATACACCAACATTTTAAATTTTGATGAAATCTAATTTATCTATTTTTTTCATTTGTTTTCTCTGCTTTTGGTATCATAGCCAATAAATCATTGCCAAATCCAGTGTCATGAAACTTTTCTCCTATGCTTTCTTCCAAGAGTTTTGTGGTTAAAACTTTTATCTTTAGGTCTTTGATCCATTTGAGTTAATTTTTGTATAGGGTGGGTGGTAAGAGTTCATTATTTTGCTTGTGAATATTCAGTTTCCACAACACTATTTGTTGAAAAGACTGTCCTCTCCCTATTGAATGGTTCTGACACCCTTGACTACCATCATTTGCCTGTGTATGTGAGGGTTTATTTCTGTATCTTATTCCACTGGTCTTTAGGTCTGTCTTTACACCAGTACTACATTGCTTTTATTACTGGAACTTTGTAGTAAGTTTTGAAATCAGCAAACATGAGACCTCCTCCCCAACTTTGTTCTTTTTCAAGATTGTTTTGGCCACTGAGTGTCTCTTGAGATTCTTTATGAATTTTAGGGTGGATATTTCTATTTCTGCAAAAAAAAAGTCACTGGGATTTTGAGTAAAAATTTTAAAAAAATGATTATTTACATAAGGTATGATCTAATGGAAAGAAGTTAAGCATTTTGACTTTATTTTCTTCAGCAATAGATCATGAGACTCTTCCTATGTGAAAAGAAAATGTTAATATCTACAGTTCTTCCCATCCAATGACTATAATACAGATTTTAGTTCATGACTATTGTTTCCAACTGTGCTTCTAAAATACTACTCTGGGTCAAGGGGCATGGAATAGTGAGTGAGCAGAGAGCTTAGAAGTCTTCAGGCTGGTCTTTACATTTGTTGTTTCTGCACACATGCCCAAATTCTGGCTGACTACTAGGAATAAATGGATGTGTGAATAGCTAGTAGCCAACCAGTACTGGGGAAAATACAGCCCGATCTGAGAGATATTAAGTTTACCTAATTTTTAAAAAATATTGTTACAGTGTGTCTTCTTTAGCAGTAGAGATAAAAATGACTTTTGTTTCAACACATTATGCAGTGAATTTGTAGGAAATCAGGTACAGAGACTCCTAAAATTTTTCTCAAATATCCGTTGCAAAGATAGTGGAGAGTTTGGAGGAATCAAGAATCCGAGTCACCGAAGCCTAACATCTGACTCTACCAGTACAGATCTTCTCTTTACATTTTCCTTCGTTTTTCCCTTAACTAATATTTAATTTTGAATTTGTTTGGCTAATCTTCTAGAATAACAGACTATTAGAACTATAAGTCACCTATACAAGTGTTTAATCTAATTACCATATTTATTTAAAATACAAAACATGGAACATTTTTTCCCCACTATTATTGCTTCTGCTCTGATAGAAGAAAAACTTCCCAGTCCCTCATTATTTTGAATCAGATTTACCGTGTACCTTTGCACTAGCTCATGTGTCTCCTGTATTTGCTATTGTTTGTGTGTCAACCCTATCTTTGTATGTAAGATGAAGGTCCTGAGGGATGTGAGTTATAGCCCTAAGGACTCCAGGTTCCTGCTGCACCCACTTAGTGCCCTGTAAATGTTACTGTTCCACTGACTCCTAGAATAATGAAATTTAATTAATGGAAAATGGGAAAATACCCCTACATTAGTGGAATGTGGCTTTTAAATGGTTTTGACCTCTGGAGAAAAGACACATTAGAGGTTGCTTGTCTTCTTCTTACACCCACTAGACTTGATAAGACCCTGGAAAATTCCACTGTTTTCTCCGAGTTTCTGAACCACGACTGTGGGACACATGGAATCATCTTTTTATGGATTTGCTTTATTATTGAATAACCTGACAAAAACAGTTAAAACAATTCACTGACTTAAGTCTTATTATTCCCAGGAATTATTTACATCACAAAAGGTAAACTTGTAAAGACAAATCCAACTCCTATAGTAGAGTGAACTAAGATGATACACACTCATCCCCACCACACAGCATATAAATATTCGATAATATATGTAAATAAATAAAGCTGATTCAAAAACTAAATAGCCATGCCAAAAAAAAAAAAAAACAAAAAACAAAGAATAATACCCCCTCCCATCAAAACCTGAATTTCAGAAGAGCCACTTAGAAATAGGCAACAGCTTATACTTCATTAGCAGGATAAAGGAGAAAAATAATATTTTTCAATAAATTCATAAGAAGCATTTGACAAAAACCAAACACTTTTTAATGATAAAAACAATCAGCATAGTGGGACTAAAATGGAATTTCTTCAATCAGATGAAGGGCTGCTATAAAAAAATGACAGTGAACATCATAATTAATGTTGAAGTGCTGCTCACTTTCAACTAAAATTGGGTACTCTTACCACTTTTATTCAATGTTGCACTGGAGGTCCTAGCCAGTGCAAATAAGAAAGAAAAAGAAATAAAAGACATTAAGATCAGAAAGGAAGAAGTGAAAATATTTTTATTTGCAGACGACATTATTGTATCCCGAGAAATCCAAAGAAAATTTAAAATATCTTACTAGAACTAAAAAGTTAATTTAACAAGGTTGAGAATAGAAGGTCAATATACAAGATCAATTTGGTTTCTCTATATAAAGGAAACAAAATGTTAAAATGCTATTATATTAGAATAAAAAAAAACCCAAGTGCACTCAAGAATAGATCTAAAATATGTGGCTGAACTTTGCAATAAGGACCATAACATACTGCAAGGAAAAATTAAAGAAAACCTAAGTAAATAGATACATATGTGTTCATGGGTCAAAACCCTTAATATATTGTTAGGATGTATGTTCTCTCTAAATTGGTCTACAGATACAGTGTAATCCCAGTCAGAATCACAGCAAGCTTTTGTTTTGGGGGCAGAACTTGAGAAGCTGCTTCTAAAATATTTATAGAAATACAAAAGAGCTAGAAGAGACAAAATGATTTTGAAAAACTACAAAGTTGGAAGAATTATAATACCTAATTTCATGATTTTCTATCAAACTGCAGTTTGATTGACAATGTAATATCAGTGTAAGGGCAGAAAAATAGATTCATGAAACCGAATAGAGTCCAGAAATAGACTCCCACTGATATGACCAATTAATGTTGGCAGAGTCACCAAAGAAATGCAGTGGGATAAGAATTGTTTCCAATGAACAGTGCTGAAACAACTAGAAAATTGTATGAAAGAAAATGACCCTTGCACTGTACACTAAAATTATTTGAGGTTGGTTTTAGGCCAAACTTAAAATGTAAACTGAAATGTAAATATAAAACTTAAATCTTCAAATATAAACATAAGATATTTATGCCTTTCAGATGTCAAAAAATGCAAGAACCATAAAAGAAAAAAAAGGTAAATTAGACTTCATAAAAATTGAACAATTTCTGTTCACTAAAAATTAGGATTAAAAAATTGATGTACAAATTATAGGCTAGGAGAGGATATTTGCAGTGTATGTATCTGACCAAGTAATCTTGTCAAAAATGTACAAAGAAGAAAAAGTGAAAAAAATAGGAACTTAATTAAAAATCATACCCCACAGAAAGTTTTACCAATGGCCAATAAATACATAAAAGATGCTCAACATCATTAGTCACCACTAAACTGCAAATTTAAACCACAAGGTATCTTTACATTCCCATGAGAAATGGCTAAAATTAAAAAGACTGACAAGATCACATACTGACAAGAATGTCATATTTTGCAGGTGATAGTATAAAATGGTACATCTTTTTAAAAAAATACTGCTTGAGAGTTTCTTAAAAATTTACACATTCCTACCATCTTGCAATTCCACTTCTAGGTATTACACAAGGTATAGGTCCATGAAACAAGAGGATATTTATAGCAGCTGGATTTATAATAGCCAGAAAATGAAAGCATCTCAAGTATCCATCAACCTGGGTAACAGATTATAGCGTATTTATATTACTGATGAGTTTTGAGCAATAAAAAGCAGTAAACTCCTGATGAACATAAAGCAAGGGTCAATCTCCAGACAATTATTTTGAGCAAGTACAGTCAGGCACAAAGGTGTACAAACTTTATGATTCCATTTATAGATACTTATGTGACAGGCAGCACTCGTCTGTGGTGACTGACACTGTAATGGTATTTGACAATGAAGGCACAGTCTGACTTGGGAGTACAAAGGCATTTCCATGCTGATAGAATCGTCCTATATCATGATGAGATTGTGGATTTTCCACCTGCCAGAACTCAGCAAAGTTCATAAGGCTTGTGTATGCCATTATTTAGAAAGTTAACAAATTGGATTCCGAATCCAGAGCAACATGTACTAAAAATTAATTCACATTCGGTGAAGCAAAGGAAAATTGCAGAGTATTAAAGACAAAGAGAAAAATCTCACAGAAACCAGAGAAAAGGCCGATTGCCCATGGAGGAAAATGATTAGACTGACAGCAGAGAATAGAAGTCAACTAGAATTTTATTTTTGGAGTAACTGGAGTAACATTAAAATGAGGGCAGAGATGTTTTTTCAGAACAATTTCAGAATGCTTTCTAATAAACTGCCCTCAGTGAAGAGAATTCTAAAAGTAATGAAACCCATCAGGAATGAATGGCATATAGCCATAAGAAGCCTCTCGTGGGTTCCTTAGAGTGTGTGAATGGAACAGGTTCCTACTGGGCACTCTGGTCCCTACCAGTCAAATCACCCCAGGACGAGCTCGGGGCTGCGGACATGACTTTTGCATCAGCTGTAGAGCTCACTGCCGTCCAGTGGTGGCGCTGTTACCTGGAGCTGGGGCAGAACTTGGCGTTCAGTCGTCCTAGCGGCGCGCACAGCCGGAGGCGCACCTGGTCATGCACTTGGTCGTGCCCCTGGTCATGCACCTGGTTATGCGGCTGCGTGCAGTGAGCAGGGATGGGGTGGGCGGGGAGGGGATCTTAATGGCTCCAACTTCTAGAGGCAACTCCTAACATCTTTCACACATATTAGAATGTTCCCCGTTTGTGGCAGAAGTACCTTTATTAGTAGTATCTACGTTAATAACGAACTAACTGCTCTGATAATATGTGCCGATCTTGAAAATTAGATCTTCGTTGTTATTTTGAAATACCCGAAGTGGAAGAGTTCAATTAAGTTTAAAACCCTTTGGTATTTTAAGAAATTCCTGCATGACGTTTGTCAGGGGAAGAAACAGAAGCCCGGTTCTTGAAATATAATTTCAACTATTGTACATTTTTGAAGTTTTTTACATTTTTACCACCTGCTTTTTTGTGAATAAACTTTCTTGTGCAAGTTGATTATCAAAATTTGAAGAGCTCATCATTAAAACGTCTTGTTCAGGAATGGCATACAGGCATTCCAAACATCAAACCTGGTATTAGAGTGGTATACACATCCAAAGTAGTCTCAAGATTCTCATTTGTATATTTGAAAAATATTTGGAAATTTTATGCATACTCCATATTTAACATGTTCCTCAATACTTTACCAGTACTTATTTTTCCTATTATAATTATATCATATTAAAGAAATATAACAAAGTTTTCCCAACAGCCTCCATATATATGCCCCTGAATGGGTATGGTTTACTTTAGTGTATGAAATAAATATTTCCTCTTTCTCTATGTATCACAATGTAAAAATGTGAGGAGACATACAATAGGGCATGTGAATATATAGTTTTCCAGTACATATTGAATGTTTAAAATATGTCTATGTAGTAGAACAAAAGAAGAAGAAAATAAGAAATGTAAGAACAGAAATTAACAGAAAGAGAAGATAAAATATTGGAGAGTGTGGTAGGCAGCATAGCCCTCCAAAGATGTCCATGCCCTAATCCCTAGAAAATGTTACCATACACAGCAATGGGGACTTTGCTGATGTAATAAGGTTACAAACCTTAATATAGGGAGATTATCCACTCTTACCTGGATGGGTCCAATCTAATAACATGAGTCCTTAAAACTGGCAGAAGACGTTCTCTGGCCAGAGTCAGAGAGGTGGGGTAGAAAAATTCAGAGAGATTTGAAGTGTGAGAGGCCCTGGTCCACTCTTATTGTAGGAGGGCCATATGGAAGCACTGGCAGAAATATGGGCAGGCTCTAGGAGCACATACCATCCCCTCTCTGACAACTAGGGAGAGAACAGGGACCTCAGCCCTACAATTGCAAGGAGCCGAGTTCTGCTCAAGATTTGGGGTTTATTACCTTTGTGAACTTTTCTCAATGTTTCAGATGTTTCATAATTAAATAAAATTTAAAACTTAAAGAAAATTCATATAGAAGTGTTGAATGGGGTCTTGGGGGATTTTGTCTTTCTGGGCAGCCTTCTATTTGGACAGTGGCCAGGAGGCAGCAGGCCATTCTGGTATGTATCGTGGTGGAGCTGAGCTCAGCATACGACCACATAAAAAAGTCTGATGTGCAGGCAGTTGATGTCAAGGATGTCAGCAAACCCCAAGGGGTTCTACTGCACCAGAGGGAGCTCATGCAGAGAATCTTACATGAGACATTGGAAGCAGAGGGGTGGTCAATATCAGAGATAGCCTATCAGTACCTGCTCTTGGTCCCAGGTACTGAGGTTCAGGAACTCTTCTTCAGTTTCTCAAAGAATTAGGGAGGCAAAGCCAAAGTTGTCCAAAGAAACAAGACTAGAAATTAGGATACAAAGAAATGAGACAGGGAACATATTAGTAGAGCAGGTGACCAAGCAGCTCTGGATCACCAGCATGAAGGTAGAGACCACAGAATGTGATCTTAACCATCTGAGCCACCCAGGCGCCCCTTCAGAATGTGATCTTATTTGGAAATGAGATCTTTGCAGATATAATTAGTTGGGATGATTTCATACCAGGTTGGGGCTGGCCCTAAATACAATGACTGAAGGCCATGTGATGACACAGGGAAGAACGAAGGGAAGGGAAGACAGAGGCAGAGGTTGGAGTGATGCACCTACAAGCCAAGGAACGCCTATGATCATAGGCAGCCACGAGAAGCTGGAAGAGGCTGGAAGAGGCTTCGGGAAGCATGGCCCTTCCCACACCTAGATTTTGGGCTTCTAGTCTTTAGAACTGAGAGAGAATAAATGTGTCATGTTTAGCCACCTAGTTCGTGGTATTTTGTTATGATAGCTTTAGGAAACTAATCCAGCCTGATTCCCAGATTCACAGGACACCATGCCAACCCATGGATTTCCCCTGCCAGGGGGACAAGTCAGTCCCAGAATCTACAGTAGGAATGAAACAGAAGGCTAAGTCGACCCAGCCATGGAAGCGGCAGCAGTTTGGGGTGAAGGAATCAGACGAGTTCTGCGCTGACACTCTTGCTTGCACACACATTGACCCCCCCGGGAGCAAAATGCACAAATGATCGTCACTACTTCACTACCCACACTTCTGCTCTCAATCCCTCCTGTCCCTCATCAGGCCAAGAGGCTCTGCAGTGTGTCTCAGTCAACAGTGTCACCTTCCAGTAGAGAATCCTTGGCACTGGGAAGAGTTAACCTCAAGAAAATCAGTAACTACAAGGCCCTGTTCACAATTAACAGCTTTCCTCCTCTTCTGCATGAAATTGAAATTCCTTAACCATCCTAAGTGTTACAAGAATCTGCAGTTTCCTTTAAACAATTAATGATTGTGAAAATTACAGTTTATTCTTCTTCTATCCCCCTAGGAACACCAAATGCTACTCTGAATGTCATTAATATAATATGTAAATGATCTGTTTGGCTCCTCTTCTCGGTTTAGGGTAACCTTGTCAATCAGCCTGTTTGCACTAATGAGCTATCTGATGAAAGCTAGCCCAGCTGCTGAGAAGGTCACAGAAAATCTCAACCTCCCTTTCCTTGCTTAGGCCTACATGACAATATTTGATGGAAAAGGAAAGAACTTTGATTGACATTTATCTGAAGTCACCTGAGTGTTAATTAAGGACGATGCAGAAATCTAACCGGAAATTTCCTCCAACATGAATAAAGAGCAGCCATAATTTTCAAATGAGCTGTTTGAATATTTGAAGGTTATTATATAGATATCTTCCTGAAGTGGAGATGAGGAATTGTGCCAGATCATTCCATTTTGTATAACCACACTTATTTAATGTTTAGAAACATTATTTTAGGATGTTATAAAACATGACCGTATGACTGTTTTTTAAAACTGATGTTCTAGTTAATATCCTTGTGTCCTGAGAAATTTTCAGTCTGTTTAGGTAAAATGTTTATCATTATGACTTGACTAAGTGGAAGGACAGGAAACCATCTTCAAATGTCACTGAAGAATTCCTAACAGCAGGAATGTGAGACCTATAAAAAAAGGTGGGGCATTTGGATAAAAGTTTGTTAGAAACTTTTAAAGGAGTGTGTTTTTTTCCACAAGAATTAGGGTGGGTAGGAAATTTCCTAAGAGAAGGACCTTTGCTATGAAACAGAGTTAATAGTGACCTTGGATGTCTGGTGTGAATAAAGCACTCAAATAGTTGCCGTGCGTGAATGAAAACCAAATAGAAGACACAGTCTTCATTTTGTGTGGAGTATTGGATACACACACAAGTTGGTGTGTGTGTATCCCTCTATTTGGCACATTTGGTTTGGTGTTTTCAGTTGATCTAAAAGTCCCACCTAAGACGTGGGCTTGGATTGACAGTGTCGTACAGTCCATCACCCAGGTGGCTGAATCGACATGGGCCGTTCCATCTCTATCTCTACAGATTTATTTTGTTGTCTTCAGTCAGAGTCAGAAACTGTGGGCAACTGTGAAGTGTGAAACTTATCCAATCTGATAGTTTGAAGGTGATATTTGTTTACCTATCAGGAAAACTGTCTTATCAATTGGGGTACCTTACTCTTCAGTGACTTCTTCAGAATGAAGTAGTAACAGTTGCCATGACTTTCAGATAAAGGAATGAGGCCCAGAGAGATCACATGGCTACACAGTGGTGGAGCAGCCCAGTGGTCTGTTCTTAACTGAAATGTGGGGCTCTCTTCAAATGTAGGTCAGACAGAAAGATCTAAACTAGTGTGGGAACAACTTGAGGACCTCCCTCACAAAGATACAGACTTTATTATCTTTCTGTAACGCTGTTCAAAAAAGTGATCATGATTAATATGTTCTGTCTCAACTCTTCCTCAACATCACTAATTATCAGGGAAATACAAATGAAAACCATGATGAGATATGACCTCACACCTGTTGGGATGGTTATTATAAAAAACAAAGCAAAACAAAAGATAAGTGTTGGCGAGGATGTGGAGAAACTGGAAGCCTTATTCACTGTTGGTGGGAATGTAGAAAGTACAGCTGCTATGGAAAACAGTATGGAGACTCCTCGAGAATGTAGAACCTACCATATTATCCACTTCTGGGTACCTATCCAAAAGAATTGAAATCAAGATCTTGAAGAGATAACTGCACTGCCATGCTCATTGCAACATTATTCACAGTAGCCATGATATGGAAACAACCTAAGTATTTGTTATTGGATGATGAACCTGGAGGACATTTATGCTAAGTGAAATAAGCCAGTCATAGAAGGACTGCATGATTCCATTTGTGTGAGATACCTGAAATAGTCAAACACACAGAGTAGAAAATACAATGGTGGTTGGGAGGAGCTGGGGGTAAGGGGAAAGTGTTGTTCAATGGGTATAAAGTTTTAGTTATGTAAGATGAATAAGCTTCAGAGGTCTGCTGTACAATATATTGTCTCTACTATACTGTGCACTCAAAAAAAAAATGTGCCTCTTATCTTCTCTTGGGGCTAGTGACCTACCCGAGGCATATTCTTTTTCATGTTGATAACAGAAGGGCAAGAGTATAAACTTGACCACGCAAACATGTTTTAAGCCTTGTGTCATGTCTAAAACATCACACTGGCCAAAATAAGTCCCGTGTGGAACCAAAAGACACGGAGTGGGGAAAATACACTTCCTGTGAAGGTGTGGGGGAAGGGAGTGTGCACTTTTAAACAATAACCTAATCTACCATGCCCATCTATTGTGTCCCTTACCTCAACTATTGTATTTTTTCATACATAATACTTCTGTTTTACTCTTTTATCTTTCTTCTTCTTTTATTTTTATTTATTTATTTATTTTTAAAGATTTTATTTATTTATTTGACAGAGAGAGAGATAGGAGAGAGGGAACACAAGTAGGGGAGAGGGAGAAGCAGGCTTCCCACTGAGCATGGAGCCCGATGTGGGGCTCGATCCCACGACCCTGGGATCATGACCTGAGCCGAAGGCAGACACTTAACGACTGAGCCACCGAGGCGCCCCTTTCTTCTTCTTTTATATTGCTACTATCATTTCACATCCATTGTATATGTATATAAATATATTAGCATATATATATATATGCTAATTTAAAGTTCTTGGATCATCTATTATAATGTTGTAAAAATTCCTACAAGAATTTGCACTTCTGGTACGTTGTTTTCTTCAGAAAAGGTTGTGTTCTTCGAATGTTATGTTATTTTGTTTTGTGGCTGAACCCCAGTTTATGTCAGCTCCAAAGAACTTTGGAAGTAGGGAAGAGCTTTAGAAATAGGAGGTTGGAGACCTCCAAATGGAGAAAACAGAGCCAATCCTTACTTCACTAGCCCTCAGGGTTTGAATGGAGAATGGGAAGGAGAAGAAGCGTCTAGTTTTTACCTGCACCAACACAGGTCATTGTACTACTCTGATTGTACTCTTAATAAATACTAATGCCTTAAATAATGGGGAGGTATCCACCCAGATCATACTAATGGAATTAAGAACCTCTATCTGAAGATTCTGCACAGCTGCTTCCTTGGGATCCTGTAGACCTCTAATTTCTACCTGGTCCTCTGTGAGGACGGTATTGTGCTGAGAATGACCTTAGGTTGAATATCATGGGCATTTAAGGACTTAAGGCAGATGACTCTCAAAAAATAGAACTTAATTAAAAATAATGTAATTTTTCTTGGTTTCTTATTCATATGTGAAATGGCACCTCTCCCAGCGGCGTCCCATGGGATGATAATACGTAGCATAGGTAGACATAGGATTCAATACAACATGTTAAATAAATAAATTAGAAAACCATTTAGAGTCAATGTAGATTTGTGTATTTAGTAGAAAAACCGTGGACTTCACCTCTGCACCGCTGGTTGAGATCCTTCTATAGTCGGTAATGATTTAAAGTGACTCTCAGGAACATTATAAATCAGTTCCATCTCTAAATACAAGGATTCCAGTGGGTAGTGGAGGGAACGTTTTTATATTTCTTTTTTCAGCTCTTTCATTCTAATACCAAATGTCATTGTAAAACAAATGAAATGCCATTCTAAAGTATTTATTAGATTCTTAAAGTGAAATACCAGTTTTGCTTCAAAAGGAAGTTTCATAAAATCTTTGAAACACCACTAACGTGATCCTGTCTTTTTTTGTGCTTTCTGACCGTGGAAACCTGTCTCTACTTTAAGCATAAGAACACTGACTGATGTATTAAATGTATATATCAAAATGACTTGGGAAAGGTACAGTTATGGCAGAAATACTGTGTATTCAATTCACAGGAAGTCCAGGCTTTCTGTCCATGAGTAAGCTCTATACCATACAAAAAGAAAAAGTCCTCCTAGGAAGCTACAACTATCCTTTATAAAAATGATCCTCTTTCTGCCTGGACCAAATAGGTGAATTAAATAGGGATGTGGTATTAGTTGCCAATACTACTACTTCTAAGTCTTTTATGGTATTTTTATGGTATGACTAAATTAACAAGTTTCCTTATTAATATATAAGGTATAATATTCCTTTTGTTTTACTCTTTAGTAGCAGAGAGTATGGTGGTACCTCAGTGACATCCGTTTGGCCCTTCTTACTTCAGGTCGGGTAGCCAAGGTGAGGACTTTGCTAAGTTGTTGAGAATTTATCATCCAATTACGCCTTCAGGAAGTGGAGACATTCCCACAAGCTGGTTCTAGGACCCACTGTGAGAGGGATGGGGGTCAAAATTCTGTTACTGTGTAAACTGCACAGTCTCCCTTGTGACAGGAGACCACAGTGACTTTCCCTAGAGATTAGTGTCAATACAGATCAACTGTTTGGTAAATCCCAATGATCGAGGTTTTCTGTCTCCCAAGTGTAGAGCCACCCAAGGAAATGGCCACAGGTCCCTTTGAGGAGGGCCTGGGGGAAGGACTGATAATACATAGCAGTGAATGTGGTAGGATCTAACCTTAAGGGGAATCAGCCTTCTCTCCAGTGAAGGGGCTCTGACCTGGGAAAAGGCTTCCTTCTGATCTGGGTAGGAGGGTGTGCTTCTCCAGTTGTGGTAAGTCAAATCAGTGTCTGCTCACCAGCCCTTGAGATGATCCCGTTATATAGACCTGGTGAATTAATGAGCTGCTCCTCTCTCTTTTTCCAATGGATTGGCCACCACCAAGGCTCCTTGCAGGTGGAAGCATTCTGATCACCCTTCTGGCCCTGCTGCCCACCATGGTGACTGGGTCTACCTTGCAAATCTGTGCTGCAACTTGCTCTTTCACTGTTGGCATAATCTTTAGCTCTACATGCGTCGTGGCTGTAAGGAGTGAGTTTTTGTTGTTGTGAGAGGGATGAGGGTTTTTTTTTTTTTTCAGCTACTCTTCCATAGACGTTCTTTGGTTCTCTGGCCATACCTTGAACTGAGAGTTTAAACCCCAGGATAGCCTTTTATTCTATATCTCCCATGTATTCAGAAGCAAGTGCCTGCCCTATAGTCCACTAAATCATCATTGCTGGAAGTTACAGTTAAATGAGGTAGCCACCTGGGTTTCCCAAAGTCTTTATCTCAAGATACCACAGATGATTAACTAATTATAATGCCATTTCAAGCCACGGTTAGCGGGGTAACCATTTCTATTGCTGAAGGGCCAAATGGATGTCACTGAGGTACCACCACACCCTCTGCTACTAAATAGTAAAACAAAAGCAATATTACACCTTATATATTCATAAGGAAACTTGTTAATTTAGTCATACCATAAAAATACCATAAAGACTTAGAAGTAGTAGTATTGGCATTTAAACTCAAGCAGGGCAGCAGATCAATACCAGAATCCCAGCTGAGAACGAGTGTTTCCTGGGATCTCTGGTACTGAGTGCTGCATCAGCCAGAGTCCTTTCAGCGAAATAGACACCTAGACATTCCACAAAGAGAGGACTGAATCAGAGGAATAGTTTTAGAAGATACTGGAAGAGCAGAAAGGACAGAACAGGGGTGGCAAGATAATCTAGAACTTGGTAGCATTAAGCGTTGGCTGTGAGCACAGATTTCTGAGAAGAAAGGGAGGAAATGGCGTTATCAGAGTCCAAAGCACAAGTCCTGGATTCTAGGAGGCATGGCACATGGCGTGTCGAGATCTGTGAGCGGGCTGCCCTGACCATGGCTGGGATTGGTGAAGAGCATTCACTTGGGCCGGAGAAAGCGTGGAAAAGGGGCTCCCTAGCCAGTGCCGGGACTAGGGATGAGGAGCTTTATAAACTGGGCTGGCACTAGAGAGGGGAATCCAGCAACTTCCAGAGACCCTGCCAGGAGAGAGGATGAGAGAGAGAGAGAGAGGAGACAGGGAGGGGAGGAGAGAGGGAGGGGAGGAGGGGGAGCGGACAAGGGCTTCTCTCATCCCCTAGCCTTGCGTTCTCCTATCGCTGCAGTCTATGACTACTAACTAAGGGGGCCGGGTGAGGAGGTAGCCTGGGAATAGAGCTGTGGTTGCCTATTTCCAGCCTTAATGAGCTGAGAAATGGTGGGTAGGTGTGGGCTACGTGACAAAGAACTGGTCCAATGAGATTTAGGTTGACAAACAAGCAGATTTAAGAAAAAAAAAAGTTATGAACATATCTTTTTGTTGCCATCATACTTAGGAACATCCATTATTGGTATTCTGACCCCAAAATGATTTCTTAGATGCATTTTTGGTGGAATTATAGTAACCTAAAAAACCTAAAATAACCTAAAAAAACACAGAGGAACAATAATTGAAAGACTTACAACTGTAACAAGCTGCGAAGGACCGGTTCCCACGTGATGAGGTTTCCTGTCATTTGAACACTCAATGTTTCGGCCACGATGATGGAAGGAGTGGGCGCTCTTCCCATGTAGCTTGTGTTATCGCTGGACCATTATGCTTCAGCTCGCAGGAAACGTGGTAGGACTCTCGGCATTCAGACCGTATGTGGCATTAAGGACCTTTTTAGTACTCTCTGGTCATACTCTGCTGACTGGTTTGATTAGAAGTTGGAAAATAATCAAGGAGGGAAGTCTGTAGAAGGAAGTAGCATGCATGCATGCACACGTAAGTATAATGTCATTGGAAACAGATGGGACCTAGCAAGTCAGGGGGACAGTGCTAACTATATATATATATATATATATATATATATATATATATATATACATACATACACACACATATGTATTCTTTTTGGTAAAAAAATTAACGATAATTAGGAGATCCCTCCAAGAAAAAGATCTCCCTCAGAAAAATACATAGCCTTCTAAATGGGGAAATCATCTAGCATTGGGGCAGTGTGGAGTCCCCAGCTCTTGAGGTGGTCATCCCAAATCATTCCAGGGAAGGATCTACTTTGGAGAAACTATAAACACTGTACCTGTGCATAGACCTTTCCAGTTTGCAAATCATTGCCACATCATGTGTTTCAAGCCTTAAAGCAGAATGATGGTGTCCTCATTACCAACTTCCTTTTATGCGGCAGGAGTTCTCACAGGGATGTTGTTTTTGCCCCCCATCACAGAATGAGAGGGTTCAGAGTTTACGTCTGATCTGCTGACTCAGCCCCTGAGGCTGGCGTCCGTTGGCCCTGCAGACCGCCTCTTAAGTCCTCGTATCTCCTCTCCTTAGCAGCAACCGCCTCGGGGCAGGCTGTCTTCGTGCTTTGCTGGGGCTATGGCAGGAGCTCCTGATGGATCTCCCCACCTTCAGCTGCATCTCCTCCAGGCTTCAGATTGCTGAAAAGTGATCTGATCATGTCATTTCTATGATTTAGTTGTGTGCTGTTACCTCCAGAAAAACGATCCCCGCTCCTTGGCATGACTCAGACCAGGGCTTCTCACCCTCCTGCGGCCCCTGTCCTTCCGCACCGCTAACGGGCTCTTCCTCCTCGCAGGTGCAGTGGACTCTTCCTCAGCTCCTTGCCTGGGTTGCTTTGCCCTCTCACTTCCATCTGCCTGGAACGCGGAGCTCGCTTTAGCCCGGGCTGTCCCAGGGTTCTTTCCTCCCCGTTACCTCCCTTGACTCCCGTAGGCACGAAGAGGACACTGCATGTCATGGTCACAGCCTGCCTCACGATGCCTTCTTCTTGGCTTTTGCGGTGGGATCTTGTTCAGAGTTTTACTACCTCTCTGAGGCCAGGAATAAGGACGATGAGGAGGATGAATACGTGCTGCGTGTGTTCTCTGAGTCAGGTGCGGTTCTCTGTCTTACCTGTTTTCATCCTCAGAATCCCCCTGCCGATTATAGCTACCCCCCAGGCTCCATGTGTTGCTGAAGCAAAATCCTGGGCACAGAGGGGTGAATTAACTTGCCCAAGGTGGCACAGCTACTGAGCTGTGAAGCCAGGATTGGAACACCTCCTGCGGAATCCTGACCTGCGGGGGTTCTGGTGTATTTACGTCTGGGTTGCTAGCACCTCCTCAGTAAATGTTTGTTGGTTGGAATTCAGTGTAAATTAGAGGGGAATATTTATGACAACTGTGGGTATTGAGAAACTTTCTTGATTTAGTATCAGAGAGGTAGGAAATCTCTGTGAAAAAAACATGTGTTCTGATCCACCAAGCATCTCTTCTAGCACAGAACACAGTCAGCTCTCAAATTCCTAGTGACAGAAGGACACCCTGTATAGAAAAGATCACATCTGATCCTTTTCAGGGATAGGTGGTGGCCGTTTATGCTCTGTTCTCTGAAGCACTATCTCTAATTTATGATAGAATTAGAATGCGTTCTCATTAAGACAACCTCTGTGCTTAGTGACCCTCATAAAAGACCATTATTTTGAGATAGTTCTTGATTTCAAGGTCAGAGAGAGGATAGATGGAATTTTAGGGCCTATGACCCATCTATGAAATTTCATAGAAACTGGAATTAAAAAACAGATTTAGTGAATGCTAAGAAAAAAATATAGTCCAACCACTTGTGAAACTGATATTTCATTGCTTCTGTTTTGGCTAATTTCCCTGTTATTACTATTTTCCTGGAGGGCCATAGTCCAGTAACATGTTTGGGAAGCTGATCATTTGGGTTTGTAGTTCTGTTAAAAATGACAACCCCATTCTTTTTTCTAGGAAATCTATGCGATAAAATGATGAAGATATGGTTCTAGAATTGGATGAAGAATGAGTTGTCAAGAAAGATTTGATTTTCAAATACACAGAGGTGGTGGCCAACTAAATCAAGGATGGATTTTCTTAGAGGCATGACAGAAGAGTGGTAGATGGATGATTGCATCGGGCGCGGTGAGCACAGATACACCTGGGAGAGGGCGTGAGGTCAGTGTGTGTGGGAGGTAAGAAGACCGAACTCGTGTATCGCCATAGAAGCCAAAGGACGTGTTTCAGTAAGGGGAGCGTGGTGAAGAGTTTGATGTGCCAGAAAATGTCAAGGAAAATGAAGATTGAAAAAAAAAAAATCCCATCATCTTATTTGGGGAGAAGTAGGGCATTCCCTTCGTTCTCAGGGCATGGTGGTAAAGTTGCTTTCTGCTTCTCTCCAGGTAAGCACTAAGGGGCATTTATGATTTAATCCGGCTCTTCCAGAACACTTTTTAAAATCAGAAAAACATATGATTGATTGAGGGCCTGCAGTAACTAATAAAGTAGGTGAGGATCTTATAACCAGGGTACGATTCCTGTGCTTTTATATGAGGGATTTGTTGTTTTTCTCATGTAAAGAAGTGAAAGTGAATTAAGCTAGGGAAGTATAATCCCTTGTGAAAAACTGATGTTCTGTTGCTTCAGTTTTGATTAACTTTGACACTTGTGTAAATAGTCCCGTTAAAAGAGAAGAATGAAAAACAAAATGGTGGCACTAGTTAAATTTTGGAGATAGAGAAAAGTCACCAAATATCTTTATTGATTATACTTGCAGATAGAAGAGGCCCAGGCACACTAATGGCAGAATGCTGTCATTAACAGACACACACACACACACACACACACACACACACACACACACACGCCCCTCAGAGTGCTTTGTCTCAAAAGCACAAGTAACTTACATTAAAAAAAAAAACAACTTTTAATAAATCGATGTCTCCAGTACGCATCACATTAAAAACCATATCTCTCCTTCTTTAAAGTAGTAATAAAAGAAGCAGCTCCTTGTGTTCCTCTCTAGAGTATTCACAGCTAACGAGCTGCTGGAGGACTTGCTAGAATTTAATAAACTCATTTTCGTGGAGGCAGCTTGCTCTTCTCCTCTTTGTGACTGACCCGGGCATTCAGGTGTGAATGGTTCATCCTGTGTCCATCTCTGTTGGAAATTGCTTATCCTATGGCCTTACCTATATCCCCCAATTTCTAATTCTTGGGCAGTTTATTTGGTTCTCATTGTTTGCACTCGAATTAAAGCTAATAAACACTCTACATCTTTCCTTGTTAAAATGATGTTATTAATAATGATGAATAATTTAATTCTGCATAATCAAAATTACCTTTGTAGATACCACATGAGGCAATAAAAAGTGGAGAGAGATTTTCTCAACTGGACAAACTTGATTATCCTATAGAAGTTTTTTTTTTTTTTAAAGAAATAATTGGAATACATCTGAATAGCAAATAATTGTCCTATTAAAAAGCACAGCTGGCTAGAGACCAAAAAGAAAATAGTATAAGGGGTTCGTGTGAAAATTAACAGTGAATATTGAATTTCCTGGATTTTATTTCCAGATTGCCTGACATGCTGTTTTCTTTTGCTCTCCTTATTTCCCACCTGGGGTTGGTCTTTTCACTGTGGATAGTAGTTCTCTTTTAATCTTGCAGTTAATCAGTTTTGGGGCAGTTTGAATTTTGTGATTATTATAGAGTGGGACAAAATTCAAAAGTAGGCCAAGAGCAAGAGCCTTTAAAAGTGTTTTTTGTTGTCTACTATAGTCTCTCCTTGCCCCAAGAGGGTTAGGTTCTGATCTACTCTGGCTGCGCCAGGACCCAAAAGTAGCTGTTGGCCTGGGGTTCTCTACTGTGGCATTCTGAGCTCTGGAAGTTGTCAAACTGTCTTCTTCTTCTTTTTTTAAAGATTTTATTTTTATGTATTTACTTGACAGAGAGAGACACTGCGAGAGGAGGAACATAAGCAGGGGGAGTGGGAGAGGGAGAAGCAGGCTTCCCGCTGAGCAGGGAGCCCGATGTGGGGCTCGATCCCAGGACCCTGGGATCATGACCTGAGCCGAAGGCAGACGCTTAAGGACTGAGCCACCCAGGCGCCCCAAACAAACTGTCTTCTGTAAACGCTCATCTGTCCAGTTCCGTCCTTGCTTTGAGTCACAGCAAGTCAGTACCTTTTGATGTGGTCTGGTATGACCCACACAGGGTCATACACATATACCCAGTTTAGAGAATTACACCTTGAGTTCAAAGAATGACTGTAGTCAATGGAATCCCAGGCCTCTTGCTGATGGGAGTAAACAAAATCTTTTTTTTCCAAAATTTTGTTTACTTTTTTTTGAGAGAAAGAGATAGTGAGCAGGGGGTAGGTGGGGCAGAGGGAGAGGAGAGAGAATCCCAAGCAAGCTCCACGCTCAGCTCAGTGCAGAGCCTGATGCAGGGCTCTATCTCACCACCACGAGATCATGAGCTGAGCTGGAAGCAGGAGTTGGACACCCAACCGACTGAGCCACCCAAGCACCCCTGGCATCTTATACTCTACTTCAAATCACAGCACATCACTTTCGTTTGCCAGTGGCTACCACATTGGGAAACCCTTTGTGGATAAATGGGGTGTTTGTATAAGACAGGATGTTTAGCCTTTTATCTTATTGTGCCCCCTAAGCAGAATGTAATATTTTTGGCTTCTGTTACTGGCAAAGCAGTAAATGTTTGCTTCAGGAAGTTGAGCATTCGAATGATAAACCTTCCGACATTTGAATTATAAATTGGTACTGGCTTATCTTGAGCCCATGACATTTGATTGTCTCTTGCCTTCTTTGAACAAGTTATCTCTCAGCTGTCTTTCTTATAAAGGGAAAATATATAGCTTCCATTCCGTCTTGCATTGTAATGTATTGTTTTTCTCAGTCAGGGAGTCATCCTGAAACTCGTAAGTGATATGTGGGTAAACAAGGCATTAAACACAGGGCATCACTGTCTGATGGGACCTTTAAGACATTAAACTCAAAGGCAATTGACTGAGGCTGGATTGTACGTTGCCCTAACTTTTCATTTTTCAGCACCTTAAACATCCTCTTGGCTAACAAGTGAAGTGGTTCCTATTCATTGCACCTGATTTTTCTTCCATAGCCCCAGAGCTTGCTTTGAAGGAGAAAGAGTCTTGTGTAGACTGAGGAAGATGAATAGCAGGGCAAGTACAGATATTGGGATGGAGATTTCATCACGAGCTCGTTTGCTTGTCTTGTTCGGTTGTTGTTACCGAAGATGGAGAGAAAGTGCATTCCTGTGTCAGATAAACATGCTGGAGTTTCACATTTAAGACAGAAAGCAAAGGATATATGTCCCTGAATCAGTTCAGTGCGATTATTTGCTAAGTTTTCATGAATACTAAAAAGAAAAAGGTCGACTAACATAAAAAATGTACTGTGATGGTCCCCTCAGGGGCTGGGCACTGGCGAGATCTGCATTACTGTTTTTTTGATTTTCCATTTATCCCTTTCTGAATACGAAAAAAATATAATTTGAGATCTAGTTTTGAATTAAGGAAAATTAATGACTGTTTTGAAAATCAGACTCTGTTAGAAAGTTAAGAAAACATTCAGACTGTGATTAGGAATCCCGCTGCCACCACCCCCCCCCCC